>NC_138768.1:227015138-227440138 GCF_965119305.1 Pelophylax lessonae
TAAATATTTTAATGAGGCAGGATTACATTTTCTTAAATTCCTCATTAGCCGTAAAACAGCTAAGCTTTCTAGACTTGATGCAGAGATCAAAGAGATAGTGCAGAGATAGTAAAGGAGAAACTTCTCCCATTCAAAGACAGTGAGGACTATACAGCTTCCTCTAATAACCTCTTAACCTCCTTAGCGGTAATCCCGAGCGTGACTCGGGGTTGATTTTTCATTGCAGGATCGGTAACCCCGAGTCACGCTCGGGGTGGATTGCAGAGAGCGCAGCGGTGTTCTTTTACCTTATCCTGGCGATCCAGCGATGATCTCTCATTGCTGTGACCACCAGCCGAGAGTCCCGCCGCTCCTCCGTCCCTCCGTCAGTGTGATCACTTCCTAGTTCCGTTCCCTGTAGCAGCAATACTGCATGGGAGCGGAACTAGGGAGGGAAATTAAAAAAAAAAAAAAAAAAAACGTTGCACAAAACACATTTTATAATATATATATATATATATATATGCATATATATATATATATATATATATGCATATATATATATGTATATATATATATATATATATATATATATATATATATATATATATATACACAGTGGGTACGGAAAGTATTCAGACCCCCTTAAATTTTTCACTCTTTGTTATATTGCAGCCATTTGCTAAAATCATTTAGGTTCATTCTTCTTCCTCATGAATGTACACATAGCACCCCATACTGACAGAAAAATACAGAATTGTTGACATTGTTGCAGATTTATTAAAAAAGAAAAACTGAAATATCACATGGTCCTAAGTATTCAGACCCTTTGCTGTGACACTCATATATTTAACTCAGGTGCTTTCCATTTCTTCTGATCATCCTTGAGATGGTTCTACACCTTCATTTGAGTCCAGCTGTGTTTGATTATACTGATTGGACTTGATTAGGAAAGTCACACACCTGTCTATATAAGACCTTCCAGATCACAATGCATGTCAGAGCAAATGAGAATCATGAGGTGAAAGGAACTGTCTGAAGAGCTCAGAGACAGAATTGTGGCAAGGCACAGATCTGGCCAAGGTTACAAAAAGATTTCTGCTGCACTTAAGGTTCCTAAGAGCACAGTGGCCTCCATAATCCTCAAATGGAAGACGTTTGGGACGACCAGAACCCTTCCTAGAGCTGGCCGTCCGGCCAAACTGAGCTATCGGGGGAGAAGAGCCTTGGTGAGAGAGGTAAAGAAGAACCCAAAGATCACTGTGGCTGAGCTCCAGAGATGCAGTCAGGAGATGGGAGAAAGTTGTAGAAAGTCAACCATCACTGCAGCCCTCCACCATTCGGTGCTTTATGGCAGAGTGGCCCGACGGAAGCCTCTCCTCAGTGTAAGACACATGAAAGCCCGCATGGAGTTTGCTAAAAAACACCTAAAGGACTCCAAGATGGTGAGAAATAAGATTCTCTGGTCTGATGAGACCAAAATAGAACTTTTTGGCCTTAATTCTAAGCGGTATGTGTGGAGAAAACCAGGCACTGCTCATCACCTGTCTAATACAGTCCCAACAGTGAAGCATGGTGGTGGCAGCATCATGCCGTGGGGGTGTTTTTCAGCTGCAGGGACAGGACGACTGGTTGCAATCGAGGGAAAGATGAATGCGGCCAAGTACGGGGATATCCTGGACAAAAACCTTCTCCAGAGTGCTCTGGACCTCAGACTGGGCCGAAGGTTTACCTTCCAACAAGACAATGACCCTATGCACACAGCTAAAATAACGAAGGAGTGGCTTCACAACAACTCCGTGACTGTTCTTGAATGGCCCAGCCAGAGCCCTGACTTAAACCCAATCAAGCATCTCTGGAGAGACCTAAAAATGGCTGTCCACCAACGTTTACCATCCAACCTGACAGAACTGGAGAGGATCTGCAAGGAGGAATGGCAGAGGATCCCCAAATCCAGGTGTGAAAGACTTGTTGCATCTTTCCCAAAAAGACTCCTGGCTGTATTAGATCAAAAGGGGGCTTCTACTAAATACTGAGCAAAGGGTCTGAATACTTAGGACCATGTGATATTTCAGTTTTTCTTTTTTAATAAATCTGCAACAATGTCAACAATTCTGTGTTTTTCTGTCAGTATGGGGTGCTATGTGTACATTCATGAGGAAGAAGAATTAACTTAAATGATTTTAGCAAATGGCTGCAATATAACAAAGAGTGAAAAATTTAAGGGGGTCTGAATACTTTCCGTACCCACTGTATATGCGTATATATATATATATATATATATATATATATATATATACACCGGTATATATATATATATATGCATATATATATATATATGTATGCATATATATATATGTATATATATATATATATATATATATATATATATATATATATATATATACACATATATATATATATATATATATATATATATGCACACATACATATATCTATATATAATATATAATGCATGATTTATAATCTAATCAATAATATCATTTTATTATATATATTATTTATTAAATAATAAAATAATATTATTGATTCGATTATAATTCACGTGTTTGTATTTCAAATTTATCACATCTGGGATGTCTACTAGAGTCTTGTTTTGGTCAGGTTTAAGTCAGTAATTACTAAGAATTGTAGGCCTATAATACATAACGCCAAATTTCCATGAAAAGAATTGTACCGCTTTTGGTATGTAATTCCTGACATAATCATACCGCCAGGGAGGTTAAAGATTCCTGAAAAAGAAGAAAGAGATCAAAAAATTAAAAAAAGAAAAAAATACAACAGAGATTTGGGCGATTATCAATCAAGCACCGTCTTTTTTTTTTTAAATCCAAAAGGTGTTTATTAAAAACAACAGAAAGGAAAAAAAAAACAGAGAAGGGAAGGGAACAGGTGAAAACATACACAGCAATGACAGTCGCGTACATACATTCACGTTGAAAAATACCGCACCCTCGCAGGGGTCACATCTCTTGGTGAGAAGAAACAGCATAGAGCAATATAAAAACAGAAACAATCACAGTAGTGTTAAAATAATAGAGAAGGCCGAGCCCACTTAGGCCGATATAAACATAAACCAAAGCAGCAACGTATCAGGATAAACAGGGTTCGGCATTAGCGCAGGAAGAAACCTCCCCACATCAGCAGTGTGAAAGTGACACCCCCCGAGAGCACTATACCTACGTGGCCATCATACCCATGTCAGAATCCAAGGGATAGAGAGATACCGGGAACAGGTCTCCACCACAGCAAAGGAACGGAGGAGCCCAGTTCCCAGAAGAACAACAAAAAAGGGGGGGAAAGAGGAGGAACGGGTCGAACAGAGAGAAGGAGAAAAGAGAGGGGAATACAAAAAGGGAAGAAAGAGGAAGAAAGGGAGAATAGGAGTTCAGGTGAGAAAGACCCCATGACAGCCAGGATGTCTACCAACAGACTAAGCCTGCAGAATACGATACATAAACAGCTGTGCAGGTGCTAGTCCAGGGTAATCTAACCAATCCTGCCAGATTTTATAAAACTTTGTGGCTGCATTACGATGGCGATACGCTAACTGTTCCCTTAGCAGAATATAATTGACTCGTGCCACCCACTGTGCCAATGTAGGAATCGTTGGACTCATCCAATAGTTAGCAATCAGTTTCCTGGCCAAGTATAATAGCCTATGCACCATGATATATGCACCAGGGGTAAACGGCTCCGGGTCTAGTATGCCCAACAGACACACCAGAGGGTCAACCGGTATAGGTGCATGGGCAACTTGTGAAATGCATTGTGTGACCTGAGTCCAATACCTAACCAACTTCGGGCAGCGCCACAGCAGATGTATGAAATCTCCCCTGTGGGAATCACATTTAGGGCAAAGAGGCGTATCCCGCCTACCCCACTCATGCAGGAGGACTGGGGTACGATACGTCCTATGGAGTATAAAGAGCTGGGAAAGCTTGTGGGAAGCCGACAGAGACACTGAGGGAAGGGCCTCCAAGGCCTGATCCCACTGATCTCCGCCAATATCCCCCAGATCCATTTCCCATGCCGCTCTACACCGCAAGGAGGCCGGGTCCTGTATACACGAGAGAAGCCATTGGTACCTAAGGGAGATCAGTCCCCATTTATCTTGAGCCCTAATCACTGAGTTCATAATCGTCTGGTCCACCTGCCATATGGGGGACAGTCGCTGCTGGGCCTGAAGGGCATGGCGCAGTTGGAGGTAGCGATAGAAGTGCTGGCGAGGGAGATTAAATTCAGACTGAAGGCGGTCAAAAGGTTTAAGCACAGAGCCCTCAAACAGTTGGGCAAAGTACCTTATACCCCTGTCCCGCCACCCCAGAGAGTCTTGCAACCTAGCGACCTCCGGAAAGGCCGGGTTGTCCCACAATGGAGTAAAATAAAAAAATCCGTCCGAGTGTGACAACACACGCAGTTCCCGCCACAGGCGACGCAACAGGGTCGCCGTGGGAGCACGGAACGGCAATGAGGGAAGATCCATCTCCAAAAGGGACGCCGCTGAGAGAGGTAGCCTGAAGTTAGTCAGAAGCAGGGACTGTGGGTCCGTCGAGGACTGATCCCCCCACCCCGCCAAATGCTGCAACTGAGCTGCAAGAAAGTACATCCGCGGATGGGGTACTGCCAATCCACCCTTATCCTTGGGGTACTGAAGGGTAGACAATTTAATACGGGGCTGCTGCCTCCGCCAGACAAGGTCACGAAACTGGGACTCCGCCCGCTTAAACCAGGACACTGGGATCCACATTGGAGAATTATGAAAGATATACAATAGCTGGGGGGCCCAAATCATTTTAATTAAGTTCACTCTGCCGACCACTGAAAGTGGCAGCTTACACCAACTCTTACCCTTAGTACGTTGCTTGTATAAAAGAGGCAGCAGGTTCAAACGCAGGTACTGAGCCGGATCCGGGGAGACCATCACCCCCAAATACCTAAAGGTGTCTGCTACACGCAGGCGACCCAGGGCCGGCAGAGAGGGATTGGGTATGGGGTCAAGAGGCATTAGTATGGACTTATCCCAATTAATAGAAAAACCTGAAAATGAGCCAAATTGCGCTATAAGAACCATAAGCGAATTAAGGGAACCCTCAGTGTCACCCAAATACAGAAGGGTATCGTCCGCATACAGGGACACCTTCTCCTCCAGGTCACCCCTCCGGAAACCCACCACAGCCGGGGAACTCCTAATGAGGGCCGCCAACGGCTCTATCGCCAGTGCAAACAGCAGGGGGGACAGAGGGCACCCCTGCCTAGTACCCCTGTAAAGGGGGAATGGGGAAGAAAGTTCCCCATTCACCCTGACTCGCGCCCTAGGTGCCGAATACAACGCCTTAACCCAACCAATGAAGTCATCACCCAGGCCAAAGCGAGAGAGGACCTCCCACAGATAAGGCCACTCGACGCTATCAAATGCCTTGGCCGCGTCCAAGGACAATATGGCTCTATTACCCGGGTTATCAACAGGAATTTGTAAATTGAGATAAAGCCGCCGTATATTAATCGCCGTGGACCTGCCCGGAATAAATCCAGATTGGTCCGGGTGAATGATGGAGGTAATGACCTTCGAAAGCCGGTTAGCAAGAATACGTGCGAAAAGTTTTATATCAGTGGTCAACAGGGAGATCGGTCTGTATGAGTCGGGGTATCTAGGGTCCTTCCCTGGCTTGGGTAAGACAAAAATAATGGCTTCACTCATGGAATCCGGTTGGACCCCCGTCCGCATAATATCCTGCATAGTGGAGAGGAGAGCCGGCAGAAGGACCCATACCTAGAGTAAACCTCAACCGGAAGACCATCCGCTCCCGGTGCCTTATTATTAGGTGCCTGCCCCAACGCATCCGTCAGTTCAGACATAGTAATCGGAGCACGAAGGGACAGACTATCCTGCTGCCGAAGCTGAGGCAGGGAGCACCCGTCCAAAAAGGAGGACAGGGCCGCCCCCCGGCCCCCGCACCGGGACTGATACAGATCAGCAAAAAACTGCCTAAAGCCCTCAAGCACCTGAGGAGTGGAGGAGACCACCTCCCCAGAGGGAGAGACAATCTCCGTCACCGAGCCAGGATCCTGTTGAGACCTGGCTACCATAGCCAGCATGTGCCCAGTGTTCTCGCCCTCCTCAAAGTACATTTGCTGCAGGAAATATCGTTTCTTCTCAGCCGCTGAAAGTACCACTGAGTTATACAAAGCCTGCGCTTCCAGCCAGGCCTTCTGCGCAGAGGGAGAGGGCGAGGCTATCATAGCCTCCTCCCTACGTTTCATGTCATCACAAACCGTTTCCTCCCACTGCGCAGAATTACGTTTAACCATAGTAATCCCTTTGATAATTTGACCACGCAAAAAGGCCTTAAGGGTATCCCACACCACCGCAGGGGAGGCAGAACCCCGATTAACAGCCAGGAAGTCTTCCAAGGCCGGTGCAATCGGATCCGGCTCAGGGAACAACGTCAGCCAGAACGGGTTCACCCGCCACAGCCCACGAGTCACCGAGCCCGGAACCGAAAACCGAACCCAAAGCGGGGAATGATCGGACACCAGGCGAGGCTCGTACACCGAATCAGTCACCCGGGGCCTCATAGAGTCATTCCCCAGGGCCAAATCAATGCGGGACGGTCCTCCATGAGTGGCCGAATAGCAGGAATAACATTTAGTGGAGGCCTGCCTGTCCCTCCAAACATCTCTGAGGCCCAATTCCGTCAAAAACTTAGCAAACGCCATAGGGCGTGAAATAGGGGCGGGCCCGTGATAGGAGGGGTGGAATTTATCAAGTGCCGGGTCCAGATAATTATTGTAATCCCCCATGGCCAACACTGGGGTATCAGGGTGGGGCGCCATAAATTGCGCCAATAGACGGAGAACCTCGTGGGAGAAGGGTGGAGGGACATAGACAGCAGCCAAAATACACAGAAAACCATTAAGTTTGCATAATAAAAAAACATATCTCCCCAAATCGTCCACCCTGCTGCGCAGGCACGCAAAAGCCACCTCCCTGGACACCAACATGCTCACCCCCCGCGAATACGAGGAGTGAACAGAATGGTATTGAACAGGATATGCCCGAGAGCGTAGTAAATGCGTGGAAGCGCGCACCAGGTGGGTCTCCTGTAAACAGACAATAGTGGGCTTAAGCTTCCTAAGATATGCAAATACCGCTTTACGTTTAACCCCATCCGCCAGGCCCCGAACATTCCAGGACAAGATTAATGCATTAAGCTGTGAGAGCTCCATGAGTTAACAAAAACACAATATAAATGTAACAGCAAAAATCCCCCAGACCACCCGACACACCACTCCCCACCGCCAACCATAGTTCGCCAGAACAGAGTCTCCGGGGGCATGCGCACCAAGTGCGTAGGTAAATAGAGAGGGAAGTGCAGTCCACGCCAGCCATCTGCAGCCGGAAGAGTCCTAGGCCTGAGAGGTCTCACCTGAAAAAGAACATAAGGTAGGGAGGGGGGGAAGAGCAGCAGTGCAAAGAACAAAGTCAAGGGGGCCAACAGGGCCCAATAGTAAACCATTCTCCGTTCCACGGAGTCAGCATGTCCCCGCAGGACAACAGGATATGGGCACAGTATGCAAAGGAACCGCATACAGTCAATCTGGGGGGGGAAACACGACAGTCTCGCTCAGCCGAGCGGTGATCCCAAATGTAATACCCCTATTGGGGGGTAAAAAACACCAACTGTAGAAAAAAAAGAAAACTTGGAAACGGACAGTCAGTGCTCCGCATCATAGACTGAAACTCAAAGCCAGTAAAGGATAACAGCGTCCCCAAACTCAGGGGGGTGCCTGCCGGGCCAGATGACGTTCCTCCCTATCCAGCCAGTTCACAGCGGCCGGGGGGTTGTCAAAGAATTGGGTCGAGCCATTCGCCACCACCTTCAATTTGGCAGGATAAAGCATGAAATATGGCACATTCAGTTTACGCAGCCTCTTCTTAACATCCAGAAATTTAGCTCTCCTGCGTTGCACTTCAGCGGAAAAATCAGGGTACAGAGAGACTCTGGCATTATCTATAGAGAGATCAGCAGTGGTTCTTGCTTTATTCAGGATGACATCGCGGTCCTTGTAATTGAGCAGCTTGAATAGAAAGGGTCTGGGGGGGGCTCCCGGCGGAGGAGGTCTAGCAGGGATCCTGTGGGCCCGCTCCACGGCAAACATAGGGGAAAAGGAATCCTTGCCAAAGGTTGTCAGCAGCCATGCTTCAATAAAATCCACAGGGTGTTTCCCCTCCGCCTTTTCAGGGATTCCCACTGCCCTCACATTATTCCTACGCAAGCGGTTTTCCATGTCCTCCAGTCTGGCTGCATTAGCTGTAGTAATAGAATGGAGATACTGAACATCCCGCTGTAATGGTTGCCATTCATCTTCTATAGTACTAACCCGGCCCTCCAATGCAGCCGTGTGATCCCGCAGCTTCTGCATGTCCTGGCGTACTAGGGACAGTTCTAGTTTCATGCCCTGAACTTCACCAGCCAATCTAGCGATGTTAGCGTTGCCAGTGGTGACCGCAGAAAGGATATCCCGCAGGGTGGGCTCCGAGTCAAGGGTCATGGAAGGGGAGGTAGGCCCCAACTGCAGCAGCGCTCCCGCCTCATGGGGGGCCAAAGGCCCAGAGTCCAGCAACAGAAGAGGGCCAGCATCTCCCAAGTCCCCCGAGGTCATATCCACATCCCCCACATCAGCCTGACAGGGAGGGGGAGCAAGGTCTTTACCTGGAGGCTTTGCGAACAGGCGCTGTGCGGCCTCCTTCTGCTTCTCCTTTGCCGAGCGGGTCGCGGCGCCGCCATCTTGGCCGCCAGGGTCCGCCGCCGATCGGGATTTTGTGCCGCGGGAGGACATCCGTCCGGATAGAAATGGTGGCACGGCCGGCAAGCAGAGGGTGTGGAGAGGTAAAAAGGGGGGGAGAAGCTGCGCTAAGTGACACAAACAAAAATCAAGAATCTATAGAGTCCCAATGTTTGATAAAGTGATAAATTAAATTAAAAAGTCCAAAATGATATTTTCATCCAAATATCCGTGCGGAAAAATAAGTGAATTCACTGCTTACCAGAAGTAGCAGTAAAATATGCCTTGAATAAGGGTTAGCCGAGCCAGATGAGAATCTGCGACGGGTTCCTCCTCAACAATGGCCGTCCCAAGATTATAATATTTTGGGTGTGGGAATAAAAAACAAATAGAACATAGCGTGATACTGTATAATCAAGTGAATCACTCCCAAGTGTGTGAAAGAAAAAAGGGGAAGGTGATAATGCAGCCCACCACCAACACAAGCAGCTTACCAGATGCTGATGTGTGTAGGCAAATATGTGCAATCAAAAAGACGATGAAGGCTATATAAGAACCACCACCTTAACGTATTGCAATTACCAGATATATGATGAGTAAAAGCGAAACACTGTGTACCAAATAGAGACCGTAGGATAAGCCACCACCTTAATATTAATGCAATTACCAGATATTGGAGGTAAGCCTGAAAATTGCAGGTGAATCGGGCACAGGATGGCTGAGATCAGCAGGATAATAGCAGGATACCAGCGGAGCTACTGTGGGACACGTCCGCTCACATCACTCGTCGGCCGCAACTTCCAAGCACCGTCTTTGAATGGCAAAAGAAACTCATTTCAACTTCTGCCAATGAAATAATACTGGATAAATCCAATCCAGATGTTCCTAAAGTTACGGCCTCTAAAAATAAAAATCAAGTATACCATCCACCCCAGCCCAGCACAGTGGCTCAGGTACAGCCTTATAGAGGCCAATACCCGTCCCATAGATCTCCCTTTAGGGGACGAGGGAAAGGTAGGGGTAGAGGAGCTTCCCGGCCTAAGAACCAAGGACAACCTCATTAATCCCAATATGGATATCAAAAAATCGCAATTGGTCTCCCCATCAAAGAGGTGATAATTCTCCTCATCGTGTTTACAACACTGAAAATGCCCCACAATGGGTAGATGGACCTGTTTATAATAAGAGACAAGGTACAGGGCATAATCCAATATGGAGACATGAATCTAACTATGGAGCCCAAAGTTATAATCAAGGTTCTGATCAGGGTTATAATAGACCTATGTCTAGAAACAGGGATGAGGAAGGATATGACAATTCTTACTATCAATATAATGTCCCTATTCGTAACCAATTCCATCCTCTTAGGGATAACCAACACCCTAATAATAGGCACTCAGAAATTCAATCAGGTTCTAGGTCTCCCCTTACTCTAGACCCTCCAGAGTCTAGAAATATTGAAATGGATGAACCACCCCCCCAGGGTCAGCCTAAACAAAGCTACCCTGGGGGGGGGTTTCAAAGGGCCAAGCAAGGTCAAAAGCGCCCATTAGAACCGCAAGAGGAAGAAAAAAGACTTAGGAGGTGCGGTTATTTTTAATTTGAGCTGCAAGGTCCTTACTGATTCAGAATGCAATATTTTGGATACGGGACTTAAATTCGCACCCCCTAAATGTCTAAATAAATTTCAAACATACATGGACATTCACAAGTTTGTCAGAAAAATTAATATTTAGAAATACATGCTGGGCAATCCAGTGAGAGATAGTAGAACCATCTCCACAGAGTTTAAACATTCCAATCTATCCCATGCATCATTATTTAATCCGCCTGGCGCCTTGGCGCCTTCCCTCAAAGTCTTTAGGGATGTGGTTGTGAGAGACTTGAATGATATTCAAGTCCGGAAGAATAGACTCAGTCAAGATCTTGCCACTGGTCTGGATTCCTTGTGTCAGAATAAGGAATTGGTAATTAGACCGGCTGACAAGGGGGGGGGGGGATTGTTGTGTAAGATAGATGTGACTATTTTGCTGAAATGCAGCATATTTTGAGCGATAGGCACACCTAAACCCCCCTCCCTCGTGATCCAGTTTTCAAGTACAAAAATGAATTAGAAGCAATAGTATCCAAGGGTTTCTCTCTTAATATTCTCAACAAGAATGAGAGAGCGTTGTTGGTGCCTAGATGCCCTAGAACACCTATCATATACCATTTGCCCAAGATCCACAAGAGTCTGACTTCCCCCCGGGACGTCCCATAGTCAGTGGCATTGACTCTGTGACGTCCCGGGTGGGGAAGTACATTGACTCTTATCTACAGCCATTAGTCCAACTCACTCCTCCATATATCAAGGATACCAGGCATGTAATCAATTTGTTGTCGAATCTGGTTCCGACTGATGGACTTTGGATGGTCACTGCTGACGTCACATCTTTGTACTCTATAATCCCTCATAATTTGGGTCTACAAGCAGTTAAAAGCTCTTTAGTCAAAAATTCTAATATTCCAAATCTCCAGATTGAGTTCATCATGGAACTACTGGAGTTTGCTACCAAGTCAAACTACTTCTGGTTTGATGGTCGATTCTTTCGCCAAGACAGGGGAGTCGCGACGGGGGCTAAATATGCTCCCAGCTTGGCGAACCTGTTTATGGCCAAGTGGGAGGAGGACGTCATCTATGGTTGTGACCGACCCCAGGTGTTGCTCTGGGCAAGGTACATTGATGACATCCTCCTCCTCTGGAATGGGTCCAAATTAGAGCAGGACTCCTTTATGGAATTTTTTAATCTAAATACAAGGGGTATTCAGTTGAATTTTGAGGCCAGTCAGATTGTTATTCATTTTCTTGACTTGACCATTATGCGTGATACAGGTAGATTTGTTACCACCACATATTTTAAAAAGACAGAGAGGAATTCTTACATCCCTATCGACAGCTGTCACCATGTTCCATGGCTTCGTGCTGTTCCAAAGGGTCAGTATATGAGGCTTAAGAGGAACTGCACTGACCATAAGGACTTTGTGCTTCAGTCACGGGTTCTTACCACAAGGTTTATCGATAAAGGCTATGACAGTTCCTTGTTAGCTGACACTTTGAAAACAGTAGACTCTATGGATAGATAGATCAGCCATGCTTTCAACCAGGACACATCCTATTAATAGTGATTAGGTGTACACTTCACCTTTTGTTACTACCTTTTCCACTCAGCATAGAACTATCAAGAAGATAATAGAAAAACATTGGCATATCCTTAAAAATGATTGTGTATTGACTAAGGTACTACCTAGCAAACCTAAGGTTGTATTTAGAGGAGTCCCTACTTTGAGGGATGTGCTTGCTCCCAATGTTCTAAACCCTCCTGAACCGAAGCCAAGTTTTCTGAACCATCTGGTTGGCTATTACAGATGTAACAGATGCCAACCTTGTTCTGTTAACAAGTGCAAGCAGAGAAATGTAAAGAACTTTACATCAACGAGCACAGGTCTGATGTTTTCTATTAAGCCTTTTATTTCTTGTTCAAGTACGGGTGTAGTTTACCTGCTGCAGTGCCCTTGTGGTCTTCAGTACATAGGGAGGACTAAGCAGCCTCTCTTTGTTCGCTGTAAAGAGCACATAGCGAATATAAAAACGGAATTTTGTAAAATCTTACCTGTAAAATTCCTTTCTCTGAGTCCTCCGACAGTCGCCGCCCCTCCATATTCATCACAATGGGGTTATGACCTTTGCTCCGTAGGAGTAGCTAGGCAACAGAATATGTTAGTACAAAGACTTTTAGCATATCCCACCCCCAGGGGGTGGTCCCCTCAGCTCATAACCCTCCACTTCCTGTATCCAACTCAGTTTCAGTGGAATAGCAGTAGAGCATATAACCAACAACCCCAAAAGAGGGGCGGGGGCGGCGTCTGTCGGAGGAAAGAAAAAGGAATTTCAGAGAAAGGAATTTTACAGGTAAGATTTTACAAAAATTCCGTTTTCTCTTACGTCCTCCGACAGTCGCCGCCCCTCCATATTCATCACAATGGGGATGTCCCAAAGCAGTGCAAACATGAGGGGTGGGAAAAACGCAGCCACGCCTAAGGCAACGCCGTCTCCCATCAGAGAAAGGAACCTTACCAAAGGAAGGAAACCAGTCGGGCATGAGAAAAAAACACTTGCTCAACAGGAGCAAGAACCCAGGGAAAAACAAAAATCCCAAACAGCCAAGGAGCCCGCAACAAGGGCTCTAGGGAACTGCCGCACTAAGAACCTTGCGGCCAAAGGAGGCATCCGCCGATGCCTGAACATCTACTTTGTAGAATTTTGTGAAAGTGTGCACGGTCGACCAAGTCGCCGCCTTACACACCTGGGCCACAGAGGCCCCATGACGACAGGCCCAAGACGTACTCAGAGATCTGGTAGAGTGCGCCTTCACAGGCACAGGGGGAACTTTCCCCATCAAAGCATAGGCCTGTTCAATGGTCTGTCTGATCCATTTGGCGATGGTAGAAGCCGACGCCGCCATGCCCTTCCGAGGACCCTCCGGAAGAACAAACAAGGTATCCGATTTGCGAAAGGATTCAGTCGATTTCAGGTAAACCCTGATCGCCCGGACAACATCCAAGGAGTGCAGCTGCACCTCTTTCGGATGTTTAGGCTTCGCACAAAGCGAAGGCAAGACAATGTCCTCATTGAGGTGAAAGTCCGAAACCCTCTTCGGAAGAAAAGAAGGATTAGGTCGCAAGACCACCTTGTCCAAGTGCACGACCAGATACGGAGACTTGCAGGACAAGGCTGCCAGCTCCGACACTCTACGAGCCGAGGTAATAGCCACCAAAAAGGCGACCTTCTTGGACAACAAAGACAGCGAGATTTCCCTGATCCTTTCAAAAGGAGCACGCTGCAACACGGACAGAACTGGATTCAAGTCCCAAGGGGGTAAAGGGTCCCTCCTAGGAGGGATCAGATGTCGTACCCCCTGCACAAAAGTGCTAACCAAAGAGTTAGATGCCACAGGACGTTGAAAAAGAACGGCCAACGCAGACACCTGACCCTTGATCGTAGCTAGCGCCAAACGCTGGTCAACACCCGTTTGTAGGAAGGACAACACCCTAGACACCGAGTAAGTGCGAGGTGAGAACCCCCTGGACTCGCACCAGGCAAAATACGGTAATAGACCTTCCCCAAGGAAGACTTCCTCGCATTGATCAAAGTGTGAATGACCTCAGGGGAAAGACCCCTGCACTTCAGGACCTCGGTTTCAACAGCCAGGCCGTCAAAGCCAGCGACTGTAAAGCAGGATGGAAGATCGGCCCCTGCGACAGGAGATCTTCTCGAAGAGGCAGACGCCACGGGGCGTCCATCGCCAGATTTACGAGGTCTGCGTACCAGGACCGGCGAGGCCAGTCCGGTGCCACAAGAATCACCGTGGTTGGTTCCAAGTGTAACCTGCGAAGGAACCTGGACAGCAATTGAATCGGTGGAAACGCATACATCAGTTGGTACTGATGCCACGGGGCAACCAACGCGTCCGACGCAGTTGCCCGAGGATCGCGCGTCCTTGCCACGAACCGTGGTACCTTGTTGCTCAGACGAGACGCGAACAGGTCCACCTCCGGGAGACCCCACTTCGCGCACAACATCTGGAAGACCTCCGGGTGGAGGGACCATTCCCCCTGGTCCAGGGACTGACGGCTCAGATAATCCGCCTGCCAATTCTCCACCCCCGGAATGTGAGCTGCCGATATCGCCGGGACATGCGTCTCGGCCCAAGACAGAATGTCGGCCACTTCTCGAGCCGCCCTGGCACTCCTGGTGCCTCCTTGGTGATTGATGTAAGCCACCGCCGTGGCATTGTCCGTCTGCACACGAACCGGACAGCCCTGTAGTCTGTCCGTCCAACGTCGAAGGCAGAGGCGTATCGCTCGCAGTTCCAGAATGTTGATCGGAAGGGAGGACTCTTCCTCCGACCAAGTACCCCGGGCAGACAGAACGCTCAGAACACCACCCCAGCCCAACAGGCTGGCGTCCGTGGTGATCACCGTCCACAAGAAGGGACGAAAAGATTTGCCCCCCGACACCGACGGGGACTGGAGCCACCACAGAAGATCCCTTCTGGTCCGATGACTCAACGAGATCCGAAGATCCAGAGATTGCGGTCGCCCGTCCCACCTGGACAGAATTTCCGCCTGGAGACCCCGCGTGTGAAACTGGGCGAAGGGAATCGCCTCGAAGGCCGAGACCATCAATCCCAGACACCGCATGCACGTCCGAATGGACGAGGACGGATCGTCCCTGAGGGACCTGACTTCCTCCTGAAGAGTCCTGAGTTTGTCGTCCGGTAGGAAGACCTTCGCCTGGACAGAGTCCAGAATCATTCCCAGGTAAGGGAGATGAACCGATGGGCACAGCGTTGACTTTGGAAAATTGATCGTCCAACCAAACTCCTGCAGAGTCTGCAACGTAACGGACAGATCCTTCTCCAGACCCTGGCTGGTCGCAGACCGAACCAGAATATCGTCCAGATACCCCAGGACCGAGATGCCCTGGGCTCTCAACAAAGCCAGAACCGGGGCCAACACTTTGGTGAACACCCGTGGAGCCGAGGCGAGACCAAAAGGTAACGCCACAAATTGGTAATGATCCTCCGCTATGGCGAACCGAAGGTACCGCTGGTGACCTTCGAAAATCGGGATGTGAAGATACGCATCCTTCAAGTCGATGGAAGCCATGAACTCCCCCGGAATCAGGGCAGCCACCACCGACCGCAGGGATTCCATGCGGAACTTGCGCACCCGCACGAAGCGGTTCAGCGCCTTCAAGTCCAGAATCGGACGTACCTTGCCCTCCTTCCTGGGTACGGTGAACAGATTGGAATAGAACCCCCGAAATCTGTCCCGATGAGGCACCGGGACCACCACTCCCTGAGCCCTCAGGTCCTGCACCGCTAGATGCAGATCCCGCAAACGCTCCGGGGACAGTAGAAGATTTGAGGGAAAAAATCTGCTCTCCGGCCGAGAGAGAAACTCGATCTTGTAACCAGATCGAACGATTTCCTGAACCCACCTGTCCCGGACCCGGGACAGCCATGGCTGAAGGAAACCGAGCAAGTGTCCCCCCACCCCTGAGCCGGGTGAGGGCGCCCCTTCAGGCCGCACTGTTGTGGGCCGCGGAACCGGACTGGCCGGACTTTTGCTTACCAGCCCACGGCTTCTTGTGGGAGCCTTGACCCTTGGACGGCTTGCCCCTATAGTGTGACCGAAAGGCACAAAAGGACCCCTGAGGGGCTCGAAAGGAAGCATTCCTCTTACCAGGAGCCGTCTTAGCCTTGTGGGATTGTGGCAGGAGCGTGCTCTTACCACCCGTGACCCCCTTAATTAAGGCATCTAGGGATTCACCAAAAAGGCGAGAACCATCATAAGGCAAGTTAGCCAAGGTCTTACGTGAAGACTGGTCCACCGACCAACACTTCAACCAAACCAGACGGCGCGATAACACCGCCACACTATGTACACGTGCAGCTAACGGAACCATATCCAGGTCCGCATCACACATATACATGACACCCTGGTGGATTTGATCCACCATATCCAAAGTCGCCTGGGGGGCAGAATCAGCCACCAGGACGCGTCTAAGCACCTGCGTCCAGCTAGCGACAGCCTGGGCCGCCATAAGTGAAGAAAATAAGGCTTTCAACATGGAACCCATAATAGAGTAGGTATGACGGGCAAGGGACTCCATCCGCTTGTCCGTGGCATCCCGGAACACCGGAGTGTCCTCAGCAGGAATCGCAGTGGACTTATTCAAAACCGCTATCGCATGATCCACCGGAGGTGGGATACACCAACGCTCATCAGTAGCGGGCGTAAAAGGATAGCGTAGCTTAAATCTACTCGGTAAGGCTTGCGTATATTACGCCATTGTTCTTTTACAGCGCATTGAAAATCATCAGTGCAGGGAAACACCTGCGATGCTTTGCGCCTTTTTTGCGTCCCATAAGCCGCCAAGGCAGCAGGAGGACATTGCTCATCCTGTAAATGCAGTGTTTGCTTGATAGAAGCAACCAGTTCATCCATGAGTGCAAGCTCTTCAGACGAGCCAGGGGGAGAATTATCCACCCCTTCAACCTCAGCCTCCATTTCTGACCCTATAAGGTCCAGGGAGGAACGGGACCCCGACAAGAAGACCCCAGCCACAGCAGCCCCATCACCATCACCCTCTGAATCAGAGGAAATTGAAACTCTGGGCCTTTTTGAGGATTGAGCAGCCACCAGCATTTGCACCTGAGTCGCAAGGCTAGCCACAATCGCAGCCAAATCCCCCCCTGGGGGGGAAGCAGCAGTCCCCTGGCTTCCCACCAATGTGGCAGGAAACTTGCTTTCCTGAGAATCCATGCCCCAAATTGAGTACAAGTAAATGGGTGGTCGCCCCTTTAAATAAGGCGCTGCGAATGTAGCCCACCGCCACACAAGTACACCCACACCAGGGACCCCCACAGGGAGAAGGTATACACAGGCAAGGATACAGGGAATAGAGGGAAAAAACCTGGAGAGACCGCTGCTGCTACTGCCTAGATCGGTGCTCCTGTAGGAAAGGAAGTGCTGGCATACAGGGCGCTCTATTAAAGCCTATGGGAGGCTACAAGAAAATGGCCGCCATGCATGTGTACCATGCGGCCGGAGCGATCACAGCCAAAATGGCGCCGTTTGGCGCCGAAACCGCCGCTCCCTCACCTCATGAAGGTGAAAAAGAAATTACACCCTTTGTCATAAAAAACATGGTGGACCGCCGCAGCGGCGCTGTAATGTGCAACAAGCATGATAGCATCAAGCCCCACAGCACACAGCCGTTCACACAGTCAGACTGACACAGAGTGCAGCACAGCCCCCCCTCCTTGCAGCCCACAGCATGCAGTGTGAGAGATAGGGAAGCATCAATAGTGTGAACACAGGGCAAGGTAACACAGTCCCAGACTGACACCCCCCAGACAGACAGGTCCCCACATAGATACACTTACCTCTTACATGGCGTGGGGGACCCGCACAGGCGAACAAGCCGCTGTACATGAGACAGGGAGAGTCGCATCCAGGACGCAGCAGAAGGTGGGTTGAGAAACCGCACAGCGTCCAGTGAGGTAGCCACCTCACCCTAGCATCCCTGCACGGAACAGGGATGGGTCGTTCAGAAAACTCAGGAGCGGTACCTGACTGAACGCTCGATGGCGGGCTGAGAAGCCACTGACCCACAACCTGCGACCAGGGGAGTCAGCCCGAGACGCAGCCCGCAGTATCCTCTTCATCAGTAGATCTAACTAATGCTGGTAAAAATAACAGCTAAATAAAGAAAGAGAGAAAAAACTCAAATAAAATCAAAAAAGAGAGAAGGCTGAGACAAAATGTCCCAGCATAGAAACATCCAGCTACTCCTGACAAGCTAGACATTGAAACTGAGTTGGATACAGGAAGTGGAGGGTTATGAGCTGAGGGGACCACCCCCTGGGGGTGGGATATGCTAAAAGTCTTTGTACTAACATATTCTGTTGCCTAGCTACTCCTACGGAGCAAAGGTCATAACCCCATTGTGATGAATATGGAGGGGCGGCGACTGTCGGAGGACGTAAGAGAAAAAAGGTTTCAAAAACACCTCTGTATCCAAGCATTACCGCCTCAAGCATAATAGGGACCCCCGTAACACCATTTTTTTAGGTATTGATAAGTTTGATCCGCATTGGAGGGGTGAGCCCCTAATTAGAGGCCTTTCTAGATTAGAAATGTCTTGGATTTACAAGAGCAAAACCTTTACTCCCTTTGGCCTTAATATAGACACTGACGTAAATGCCTTTATTGACAACTCTTGAATTTATTACATATCGTATTCCTGGTTATATATGGTGGTTGGAAATATATGAGGGTGGTGAACCTGTTTGTGTTATATCTATAACTTTGATCATGTTTAAACGATATCCCCCTATAAGTGGATCAGGTTACCATTTATGGTGGACCTTATGTTCTATAGATATCTAATTTAATTATGTCACCTATAATCAGGAGTCCTGTTAGAGTTGTATATGGTCAAGTCCACAACCCGCTGGAAGTGTCCCTTATGGATACACTGAAATAGGGCGTATTATGGGTTTCCAGTTATATGTGTTTAAGTTTTTATTTATGATCATATTTATGTTTACATAAATTGTGAACCCTGTGTGAGTCGCATTCTATATGCAGCGCAGCCTCGATTAGATTCGACAGCCCCTTAAATGGTGGAGCTTGGCATAATACCATTATTTACTAGGTTTAGGGCGCATTTATGTCTTAGCCTATATTTGAGCTCATTATGAGCTTAGATATCATTTGGAGGCTGATAGAGATTATATATAAAATTATTTAATGTAAGTATAGCCATATTTGTGTGGCTCATGATTTATTTTTTTTATAATTTTATTCAATATGATTATATTACATATAGGTATCATATTTAGAATTTTAATGATATTTTATTTCCAGTATTAGCCCTATTTTGGCCGTTTACATGGTAGGAGATATTACTGGCATTTTTTCCCTTATCCATTATGGCGCCTCCTATTGCCATTATAGCATCACAAAAGGGAGATATAACTTGTTTATTCACATTATCGGCTTTTGGATGCGTTGCATTTATGGTCATTTGACTGCAATGCTTTATGTTAGGGCTGTGTGTAGGAACGCATTATTGTCCCAATTGGGTAAGTTTACACGACCCTGTACTAAATGTACAGATTGCTGTTACAGCGGTATCCCACATCAAATATGGCGCTCGCTATGTTTAGATGACATTTAGGTAGGTCAAATTGTGTTTGCTTCTATCTGGCCTATGATCAAAGGGATAGTTGGCCGTTACTGGCAATATCCCACATCAAATATGGCGCCCGTTGTATGTAGGTGCGGCCCTTATCTATTATGGCGCCTCCTATTACCATTATAGCATCACAAAAGGGAGATATAACTTGTTTATTCCCATTATCGGCTTTTGGATGCGTTGCATTTATGGTCATTTGACTGCAATGCTTTATATTAGGGCTGTGTGTAGGAACGCATTATTGTCCCAATTGGGTAAGTTTACACGACCCTGTACTAAATGTACAGATTACTGTTACAGCGGTATCCCACATCAAATATGGCGCTCGCTATGTTTAGATGACATTTAGGTAGGTCAAATTGGGTTTGCTTCTATCTGGCCTATGATCGAAGGGATAGTTGGCCGTTACTGGCAATATCCCACATCAAATATGGCGCCCGTTGTATGTAGGTGCGACTCAGATAGGGGCGGTCATGCTGTTGTTTCTTGGCTATTTAAAGCCCCGTACACACACACAGATCGTCGTCATACAAACGTCGGCGGACGAAAGATCTGCCGATTGTACGCGTGTTAGTATGGTGCCTCCGACAGCTGTCTGCACACAATCCGCGGACAAGAGTCTTTCTTGCAAACATGAAATTTTTGTCTGCGGACACCAGAACGGACGATTGTTCGCCTGTCAGTACAGAAATCAGCCGACAGACCGCAGATTTGCAAGACTGGGCATGCTCAGAAAATAAAAAACACAGGGAAAGTTAACCATTACATGACATCACTTCTGCAGTCAGCTGAAGTCTGCAGACAAAATTCTTGTGCTGTCCTTGTGCTGTCTTTGCACTTTTCAACAGACACCGACATCCCGGGGAGAAAAGACGAACATTTGTATGACGACGATCTGTGTGTGTGTACGGGGCTTAAGTGGTGAGTCAGCACGCCGCCCGTATCCCTAGGAAGACGTCATCTATTATTATTATACATGATTTATATAGTGTCAACAGTTTGCTCAGCGCTTTACAATGTGAGGGAAGACAATACAGTTACAATACAGTTCAAAACAGGAGGAACTAGAGGGCCCTGCTCATTTGAGCATCTAGGACAGTGGTTCTTAACCTGGGTTCGATCGAACCCCAGGGGTTCGGTGGGTCAGTCTCGAGGGTTCGGCACACCCTCCGCTAGTACCACTTTGCTGTCAGGGACTATTTCTCCAGTTTCGGGTATGTCCTTCCGTTCCCGCTCCGCACCATCATCATGGAAATACACAACATCCAGTGGCGTAGCGTGGGGGGGGTGCAGGGGGGCCAGCCGCACTGGGCGCAACATCTGGGGGGGCGCATCCGCTCCGCAGTGTCATGTCATTCACTCTGTCATGATAGGCTGGCCGCCGCCGCCCGCTGAGTCTGCTCGCACTTGCAGCTCTCTCTGCCCCTGGCTCACTCTCACTGCTGGCTGTGAAGGTCGGCTCCCGGCCGAATCCGATCCAGACGGAGCCGGCGTTGCCCACTGTGGAGTGGTGGTGGGGGAGACAGGCCAGGCATGCGGTGCGGAGAGGGACTGTCTGGGGGAGGGACTAACCCATGCAGCGGCCGCCCAGCGCAGCGCGGGAAAGAACCACCAGGCCAGGCAGCCGCAGCAGCAGAAGAAGCCGGCAGGTGAGAGGCCAGAGAGCCAGTGGTGCTGCAGCCTGCAGGAGGAAAACCTAGCCTGTGAACGGGAGTCGGGACACAGGTGAAAAAACGGTACGACTGGAGTAGTACTGGCTGTACTAGTCTAGTGACTGACTGTCTGACTGACTGTGAGAACACTCAGAAGACTATGTACAGGGGATCTATTTTATGGGGAACCTGGCCTGCTGTAAGCGGGGAGATCTAAATGGGGGACGGGACCTCACCTCACCCTTGCCTGCTGTAAGGGGGGATCTATATGGGGGACGTGATCCCCCATATAGATCCCCCTTACAGTAGGCCAGGGTGAGGTTAGGTCACTCTGGGGTCTCCCATATAGAGCCCCCCTTACAGCAGGCCAGGGTGAGGTTAGGTCACTCTGGGGTCCCCATATAGATCCCCCCCTACAGCAGGCCAGGGTCCGGACCTCACCCTGGCCTTCTGTAAGGGGGGATCTATATGGGGGACCTGGGATCTATATGGGGGACCTCACCCTGGCCTGCTGTAAGGGGGGATCTATATGGGGGACCAGGTCCCCCATATAGATCCCCCTTACAGCAGGCCAGGGTGAGGAGAGGTCCCGTCCCCCATATAGATCTCCCCTTTACAGCAGGCCAGGGTGAGGTGAGGTCCGGGGTCCCCCATATAGATCCCCCTCACTCTGGCCTACTGTAAAGGGGGTGATCTATATGGGGGACGGGACCTCACCTCACCCTGGCCTGCTGTAAGGGGGGATGCTGGACATAAAAACAAAGAAAAGGAACAGACTTTGTTGCAAAAATGAGTTGCACTTGCCAAGCTAAAGCCACGCATTTCTAAACTGATCTCTGAAAGACAACAGCAGAAGTCACACTAATTTGCAGTAAATATTCATTATTATGTTTTTGTTTTTGTGTGAAAATTATGTTTTAATGGTTTTGTTCATTTTGTGCACCTATGTATAAATATATACCTAAAATAATATATACCTATGTTTTGAATTTGAAAAAATTATATTTTATTTTTCCAATTAAGAAGGGTTCGGTGAATGCGCATATGAAACTGGTGGGGTTCAGTACCTCCAACAAGGTTAAGAACCACTGATCTAGGATGAAACGTGGAAGTCGGGTGGCTGTGTTCTTCGGATCCCGCCGAATACAAGCGCTGTTTGTTTTTATACATGTGAGTTTTTTACCTTATTCATTAAAAGCCTATTGTTGCATACTTCACCATGGTGGCTGTTATTTTTTCATGATAATTGCTGGAGTGTGGATTGCCCAGGCTGTCTCTATACCACTGTGCATACCATCTAGCGGACCTGGAGTGGAGGTACTTAAGGGATCTGTTGGAGCTGACTGGATGCTTATCTCTGGTGGTTCATTTCCAATGCCTGATTACAGTTTTCATCTGGTAAGCGCATTAGCGTGATTTGGGCACTTTGTCACAGCGGAGGAAGAGTTCACTTTAGCGGTGAAGGATTTCTGTTTCTTTGCACATCAATTGCACATTTTTTTGGACTTTATCTTTTCTATTTTGGACTATACCTTTCAGCTTGGAGCCGATTTTTATTGCAGTTAGGGGGTTTCCCTTTATTTATTTGTGTGATTGCACATACATATTTTATATGTTTATTTAACTCTGATAGCTCAATACTATCTTATGAGATACACATTTGTTGTATTTACATGCATCATTTTTTAGCGCAGCTTTATCTTTTATATTTCTATTTGGTGTTTCCCACTGTAGCTGCAGCTTCAATTTTTCAATTTCTTCGCAGATTTATTTTGTGTTTAGCGCGGTTATTTTGTTTAAATATTCCACGTATACCTAAAAGATATAAGAACAGAACACATATAAATCAAACAATAATGATAAAATATTCTAGTAGCGCAAAAGGAGATGACAACCACTCTCCACCTACCAAACAGTAAGTGTGACTAAATATGTAAAAATCTCAGTGCAAGAGGTCCTGCACATGTAAATCCACCAAAGCAGCACAAATAAAATAATGAAATAACAATAGTCCAAAATGATGAATCTTTGGGAAAATTGTAGGTGCAGATGTATTGGATCACCTAGACCACCACCACTGTGCTCTGAAGGGGGGAAGCAATGCGCACTCACCAGCTCCACAGGCTCAGTCACTGTAGAGGAAAAGAACAGAGCTCCACTGGTGTGATAACGTTTTGAACTCACTTTATTCCAGTATACACACAGACAGTGCACTCACAACCTCCAGTTGATCATCCGCATTAAAAATGGAGGTGTGCACCTTTCGGGACCCGTGTCCAGACTCCACGCCGTGGACCGCGCGCCTTCCGGGTGTCCAGACTCCTCGTACACTAGATTGAGGTTACGCCGCCTGGCCACGTCCCTACGCGTTTCGTATGCCCCGTGAGGAAGTCGGAAGTACGAAACGCGTCGGGGCGTGGCCAGGCGGCGTAACCTCAATCTAGTGTACGAGGAGTCTGGACACCCGGAAGGCGCGCGGTCCACGGCGTGGAGTCTGGACACGGGTCCCGAAGGGTGCACACCTCCATTTTTAATGCGGATGATCAACTGGATACATGTGAGTGCAATGTCTGTGTATACTGGAATAAAGTGAGTTCAAAATGTTATCACACCAGTGGAGCTCTGTTTTTTCCCTCTACATGTCATTGAACCTGACCGATCCTATGCCATTGTTCCTGTCCCGGAGTCCTTAGTGGATGTGGTTGATGTTTGGCTTGTTTGCTCAGTCACGAGAGTGACTGAGCCTGTGGAGCTGGTGAGTGCTCATTGTTTCCCCCCTTCAGAGCACGGTGGTGGTGGTCTAGGTGATCCAATACATCTGCACCTACAATTTTCCCAAAGATTCATCATTTTGGACTATTGTTATTTCATTATTTTATTTGTGCTGCTTTGGTGGATCTACATGTGCAGGACCTCTTGCACTGAGATTGTTTTACATATTTAGTCACACTTACTGTTTGGTAGGTGGAGAGTGGTTGTCATCTCCTTTTGCGCTACTAGAATATTTTATCATTATTGTTTGATTTATATGTATTCTGTTCTTATATACTATTGTCACTAAGTAGCAGCATCTTATACCATACAGCTTTAGGTACGTGTCCTCACTAAGCGCTTGGTTGCTTACTGTATTTGGGTTCCGCGTCTGTGTAAGCAGTTTATATATATATATATATATATATATATATACCTAAAAGATATTTTAACTGCAGTGCTGAAATCAGCCTTCCACAGCTGCTGCCATCAGAGGTATCCATATATGCTGTGCGCAAACGCTGTTTGTGTCAGAATATATAAAATCAATGTGGCAGCCGACGGGTACCTGCAAGAGAAACAGGTTAGCAAAATAATGAAAAACAAACAAGTACAGTAAAAGTAGGAAGAGTAGAAGAACATACAAAATGACTGACACGACAACTGTTTTTGGATTTTTTATTTTTTTTGTAACACTTTTTTTGTGAACTGCGATTTTCCAGCTTGGGTCTCTCAAAATGTCGATAGCCATCGAACATCTTTCAAGACCCTGTGTTTGTGTGCCCTACACTGTTTAGTGCTGTACCCTACACTAATACTCTACTAGTGTATGGTAGCGCTCAAAACATTCCCCAATGCAGAGACCAGGTTGGTCAGGACATCTGGGACAATAATAGCGGGTGTCATGCCTAAATCCACGCCTGCTACAGACACGGGATCTTCTTTGGGGGTGAGTTTGGGTAGGGGTACGCGGGAGGACGTGTGGAAAATGTCTCTCATGAAGCCGGCTCACTGCATCTGGAAGGGGAAGTTGGGCAGGCACACCTCCTGGGTACAGGTAGGCAAGGATGATCGCTTCCTGGAATTCTCGAAGGATCCAGTTCACGCTGACGTCCTGTATAGGACAAAGGCGTTCAGCATAGCCAATTGGAATAAATAGACACTTTTTTGTACCAGCGTCTGGCTTTACGGGCAACTAATTACGGCGCCAAAAGCTGGTCGTTAAGGTCCACCCCTCCCATATTAAGGTTATATTCGTGGACACAGAGGGGTTTCTCCATAACGCCAGTTGCCGTAGGAATTTGGATCGTCGTGTCCGCGTGAAGGGAGGACAGAACGAAAACATACCGTGTATCCCTCCACTTCACTGCAAGCAATTTGTCCATTTTCAAGCAGGCTCTCTCCCCCCGACTAAGACAGGAATTTACAAGCCGTTGGGGGAAGCCCCGGCGATTAGGTCGCACGGTGCCACATGCGCCAATTTGTAATTCAAGAAGATGACTAAATAGTGGCACGCTTGTGTAGAAGTTGTCCACGAAGAAATGGTATCCCTTTCCGGATAAGGGTGACACCAAGTCCCAAACTATCTTGCCGCTACTCCCTATGTAGTCTGGGCAGTTGGGGGGGCTCCACAGTGCTATCTTTTCCCTCATAGACCCGAAAGCTAACTGTATAGCCTGTGGCCCTGTCACAGAGCTTGTACAGCTTGACCCCGTACTTGGCACGCTTGCTGGGGAGGTACCGTTTCATAGCAAGGCGGCCAGTAAACTTAATCAGGGACTCGTCAACGCAGAAAACTTGTTTCGGGCGTAAACAAGGCTGCAAACCGCTGATTGAAGTGGTCTATGAGGGGCCGAATTTTGTGGAGCCGATCATATGCAGGGTAGCCCCGAGGACGACAGATTTCATTGTTGCTGAAATGCATAAATCACAGAATTTGCTCGTATCTCGCCCTGGACATGGAGGCAGAGTACATGCGCATATGGTAAAGTGGGCTAGTGGACCAATATAGCCGCAATTCACTCTGTTTGGTTATGCCCATGTTGAGGGAAAGGCCCAGAATGATTTTAAAATGGTCTGGCAAGGGCGAATTTGGTTTGGTGGCGATAAATTGTTGCGCATATAAATTTGATTGTTCCACAATAGATCTGAAAAGATCTTCCGTGAAGAACAGCTCAAAAAAGTTCAGGGGCGTAAAACCAGCTGTCTCCACGTGGATTCCAGGTTGGGCAGTGAATGGGGGGAAGTACTGGCACTGTAGAATCAGTGGGTTGCCAATTGGGATATGCCAGCGCATCAGGGAGGGCACTACGGGCCTGTCTTCGAATACGCGGTGGCTGCGGGCCACTACTCGTGCTAGCCACCGCACCAGCTTCAACTGCACTTATGGGACTTGCCACGTCACCAAGTGTTACTGCAGTGCTGGTTGTACTAGGTCCAGGGTGTACTAGGCCACTGGCGCTTGCCAGGCCGCCAGAAGGATGAGCGGCACTAGTACCGACACTCTGCTCCATAGGAGCACCCTGCGATTCCTGCATCTCAACAACTCCAGAATGGGGTCGGGTACACCTGGGTCTAACAGGGACCCATCCGTCGTCTGAGCCATCTGTCAGGGAGCCGCTGCTGTCATCAGGTTCGTGTACGGACCCTGATTCTGCCAGTGAGGCTTCCCCATCGCTCTCATCTGACATGGTCAGTATACTATAAGCCTCTGCACTACTGTACCAACGTTTGGACATTTTGGTAACTAAATTTACCGGTACAGTAGTGTGACTCACAGGTAATAAAAGCACCTGGTTGTCAAGGACTATTTCAAGCGCTACTAAAAAAAAAAAAAAAAAAAACTGCTAATGCTAGCAGGGATCAGGCCTGACTCTGCTAACACAGCGGTTTTGTGTGTTGTGTTTTTTTTTTGTAAGTGACAGTAATCTATTGATTACTACACTTGCCTGGGTGGGGTGGGGTGGGCTGGGCGGAGGGGTTAAACGCAGGTACTGGCAGGAATCAGTGCTGATCGTGCAAACACTGCGTTTTGGGAACCCTAAACTATGGGGACGCTAGTATAGTTCTGATCAGATATTATCTGTTCAAACACTATACTAGTAATGGAAGTGTGTGTGTGTGTGTGTGTGTGTGTGTGTGTGTGTGTGTGTGTGTGTGTGGTAATCAAGGGGTTATTTCTAACTATGCGCCGGGGATCTGCGCTATTTTAGACTGACACTAACACTAGCTAATGTCACCTGTGTCACTAATAATAGTGATCAGAAAAAAAACTGTACACTATAAAAGTGACACTGTGACAGGGCAATGAAGGGGTTAACTGGGGGTGATCGGGGGGGGGGGTCAGGGGGTTAAATCTTTGAGGGGTGGCGGGGACCCTAAACCTCCTTTGGGACAGAAACTAACTCGCTAGCGCTAACTCAAGTCAGAATCACACTAATACAAAATACAGTAAAACTTTATTACGTGTGTATTAGTGTGCAATGTGACAGGGGGGGGAAGGGGTTAACTGGATGTGATCAGGGGGTTGAATCTTTATTGGGAGGGGGTGGCGGGTATCCTAAGGATAAAAGGAACGACCGCAAGCGCTAAACCTGGTCACAAGTCACACTTATACAGGTATATAGAAAATGCTATATACTGTATACAGTGTGTGTTGTGACAGGGGGTGTAGAGGTGATCGGGGGGGGGGGGATCAGGGGGTTAAATCTTTATTGGGGGGGGTGGCGGGGACCCTAAACCTCCTTGGGACAGAAACGAAGTCGCTAGCGCCAACTCAAGTTACAATTGCACTAATACAAAATACAGAAAAACAGTATATTACGTTTGTATTAGTGTGCAATGTGACAGGGGGGGAAGGGGTTAACTGGATGTGATCAGGGGGTTAAATCTTTATTGGGAGGGGGTGGCGGGTATCCTAAGGATAAAAGGAACGGCCGCAAGCGCTAAACCTGGTCACAAGTCACACTTATACAGGTATATAGAAAATGCTATATACTGTATACAGTGTGTGTTGTGACAGGGGGTGTAGGGGTGATCAGGGGGTTACATCTTTATTGGGGGGGGGGGTGGCGGGGACCCGAAACCTCCTTGGGACAGAAACGAAGTCGCCAGCGCCAACTCGAGTCACAATTGCACTAATACAAAATACAGAAAAACAGTATATTACGTTTATATTAGTGTGCAATCTGACAGGGGGGTAGGGGTTAAATCTTTATGGGGGGGGGGGGGTGGCGGGTATTTTAAGTGAAAAAGGGAGGGCAGGGCTGCAAGCGCTACACCTGGTCACAAATCACACTTATACAGGTATATAGGAAAATGCTATATATTGTATACAGTGTGTGTTGTGACAGGGGGTGTAGGGGTTAACTGGGGGGGGCGAATGAGGGTTAAGTGTGCCTATCTAAGTGTATGTGGGTGTGCTTGGTGCAGTACTCAGTTTGATGTGCTCTCTCCTCTTGATGAATCCAAAAAGGATCATGGGAGGGGAGAGCACGTCTTTTCTGAGCCTGTGTTTACATTACACAGGCTCAGCATGGAATCTGATTGAGCGCGCACCAGACCGGCGGGAATGGACGACGTAGTCCTACGTCACTTTGCCTGCACGGGGCTGACCGCCGCAGTAAATAGTCGTGCGGCGGTCGTCAAGTGGTTAAAAAAGTCATGACAGCTGTGAATGTTCCAGGTATCATGTGATAGCTGTGGGCCAATCTCAGCACCCTGTACCATGTGATAGTTGTGGGCCAATCACAGCACACAATAGTAAATCACAACTGTTAAGAATGTAACCCATTCATGACAGTTCAAACTATTACTGTTACAGTGACCACTGTAACAGTAATCAAAGTTTAAATAAATAAATCCTCATCCCCCCCTCCCCCAGGTAATACATGGTGACACTGAACTACTCTGATGAAAGTACTTTATTTTGTTTTTAACATACTGTCACCAGTCAGTATCTCTGACCACCACCACATCAGTCATATGACAACGCTGTACTGCACTGGTGAAAGTGTGTAAAAAATGTTTTGTTTTTTTTTTTTTTTAAATATTACTAGTTACAACTTAAAAAAAAAAAAACCTTGCCATGTCTCTCTGTGCCAGGGGGTTTACCATTTACTACTCTATCCAAAATTATAATCTTCATCTAAACCCCAACTTCCATCAATAACAAATTGAAACCAACTTGGTCATGTTCTATTAAAGCCAGGATGCAAAAACATTAAAATAGTAATTACTGCTGCTGACTGGATAGCTGCAGGTTTGACACAGCAGGGGGCGCATTGGACTGACGTTGAGAGACTCACACAGAGCACAGCGGTCCTTCTATATAGAATATCACAGCTAAAGTGGCTTTTCAGCTAGGGCTAGGAGAGGATTGAAGGAAAATAAAATGACAGTTTAGACATAGCAAACATAGGATTTTTTTATTACCCTGGCTTTTTTTAACCATATTAGGACAGTCGTTTGAATCTGGGTCGCAGAATTAAATGCACTCCTGTGACCCACAGGAGAAGTATGGCAATGGGTCTCCTTTAACCACTGTACAGAATGGGGGTATGTCTACCTGTGGGGTCAATGTGAAAAGGAAATAGCAGTGAATGTGTTATTTGTAAAAGGCATAATAGTTATTGGAACAGGTGAATCCGAACTACTACCGCCTGTGTAATACCTGGTGAGCCTTTTATGCACACATAATAAAATGTATTACCTGCCGTCAGCTGGTGAATGTTTTTATTCCAATGAAAGCATGTACAGCCACATACATGGATATAAAATTTAGATGGAAAAACATTATAAACATCTAATAAAAACTAGTTATTAACTGTTCACAATAATATCTACAATTCTATAATTTAGTTGCATATTTTACATCTGTCTTTTTCAGTGGATAATGCAACATAAAAATATGAAACATTCAGTAGTCATTCACAGTTATTGGTCCACTTTAGTAATAACAACAATATGCCAATTGAACAGCTTAGAAACCTCTCCAAAAAAGACACATCATCCAGGTGTACTTTTAAAGGGCAAATCCAACCAAAAATGTTTCTCTGTTTTACAAATAGTGGGGTGCGGTGTAAGGAGAAGAAAAAAACATAACACTGAGGACATATAGAAGAGAAAGAAAAAAAAAATGGTTGGGGAGGACAATGGAAAAAAATCTGGATGTGTGCAGAGGGATCATGGAATTGGTATATTTTTGCTGTAAATCAAAGAAGGGTGACTGCATGTAACGGTTATTAGGCATGAGAGGTTTTAAGTATTAGTGATATATTAGGCAATTTCCAGCCACAGTACAGTGACCGTGATCACCTTACAAAAGTATAGTTAAACTGGCCATAGATGGAAATTCGGCTGGTTCAGCAAGGACTGGCTGAATTTTGATCCATATATGGCATTCCCACTAGACAGAAGTTGAATGGGAATGCTGTAAAACTTTTGTCGATCAGCTTGTTGCAGCTGCAGATCAGTGTATTCTGACAACAGAGGAGTCCCTGCTGTCAGATTACAATGGCACAGCGGGGAGAATTCCTCCATCCACCTGGCTTGCATTTAAAAAAAGACCCATCTATGGCCAGCCTTAGGACAATAGTACCACAATTTCAGATACTGTATAACACATAACAAGCTCCCTGGCTTTTTCATTTTTTGTAAAGTACCAAAACGCAAGTATGTATATTGGTTTATAACATGGAACATTTGCATCAAAACTGATCTATCATTTCACAATGGTAAGCTGAATGATCCACTTTTTTATATCTTTTGGTGTCCCCCAGAAATGGAATAACTACAGGAATTCTCAGCCCTGATCCCCACACTGCAGAGCCTCACTCTTGCTGCAGCACAACATTTTTTTACTACTGCTGAAATCTTTGTTAAGAAATGAAAATCCATCAAACACCTTCTTGCATGGACCTCCTCGCAATTCTGTCACTGGCAGCAAAAGAATCCCTAAAAAGTGCAATCATCTCATCCTATGGCATGATTAGTTCAGGAGCCCAAACTTTGCAAAGCCTTGCCCTTCAGCAATAAAGTAGCGACACAGTGACAGGTCCTTGGTTTGTCAAGCAGGCAGCGATGCAGTAGAAGAGGCAGAGAGTTCTTGCTGCTCTCTTAGGCCCCTTTCACACTTATGCGACGCAAATTTACCGCAATTTTGCGGCGCGATTTTGAAAGCAATGGCAAGGCTATATGCCTCAAAACGCTATAAAATTGTGGCAAAGTAGTGCAGGAACTACTTTGAAGTCGGTGCGACTTCAAAAACGCACTGATATGAATGGGGCTCATTAAAAATAATGGACAACAACTTGTCATGCGATTTTGCGGTCCAAAATCGCGGAACAAGTCGCACTAGTGTGAATGGGGCCTTAAAGTGGTTATAAAAGCAAAACATTTTTTACCTCAAAACATTATCTGTAAACAAACCTTTTGAAAGTTGCTGCCCCTCAGCCCCCCCACGGGAGACTTGGCAGCAGCCAAAGCAATTGGCTCCCACTGCTGTCAGTCAAAATCCTGTGAGGAAGAAGCAGGGACAGGCCCGGGCCGCACGGTGTGTGTCTTGAGACACACACAGTCAGACCCGGCATCAAGCCCATGTGTCTGCCTCCATAGCAAGCACATACTATTGAGGCAGATGAAGAAGAGGAGGAGCTGACAGTGCTGGTGGGGGATCAAAAACCATTGCACAGATCAGATAAATATGACATATTGGTTTTAAAAAACGAAAAAACCTTTACAGTCACTTTAAGCTGGCCACACTGATCAAATTTTTTTGATGGGCTGCCAGTAGTCCAAATAAAAATAGCCCTGCAGGGGGAATTTGTCAATCTGCGCTGCTAACGTAAATGGGGAAACCTGTAAGATCTTTCATTCAGCCCACAGAAATTTATGTGTGTGTGGCCAGCTTGCAATCCTGTCATAGAACTGATAGAGTAGCATGGGCCCTATGGCTGTAAAAATTAGTAGACCTGGAAACTAAGTAGACATTGCAATGTTGTAGTCCCCAAAAAAGAAGGTGGTTCCATCCTCTGGCATTTGCGGAACACTGAAAGGCTTTTTTTGGTGGTGTGACCCTTCAAATAAAAAAAAGGCACTCACTGGTGGACATTGTCTTTTTTTTTTTTTTACCTAAACAAAGTCTCATAATCAATGTACCATACCAACTGCCCAGATACTGGTTTTATTCCAAAGATGGGCCATTGATTGGGATTGCTTTCTGCTCTGCTAATAAGAGTTGCAATATCATGCTTCCCTTTACCTAGAACTAGGACAGCGACTTTTCGGGCTTTATTAATGAGTGGGAGGCTAAGGCTCATCCTGTCATGGGGCTTTATTGGACTTCTTGAAAATACCACCAATTCATCTCCTGTGATCCCATTCTTAGAGCCAGGGAAGATAGAAGCAGTATGGCCATCATTCCCCAGCCCTAATAGTACAAAGTCAAAGCTTGAATTGCTGACCAGGGTAGAGATTTCCTGAGCATAGACCTGGGTACCTAAATCTTCCTCAGCACAGAGCCTTTGGTTCCTATGTACAGGCATGGGGTGGATATTTACATAGGGAACTCTGACATGCTGCAACAGACGTCTTTCAAGGCTACCAAAGTTGGACTCAATATCTGTAAATGGCACACAGCGTTCATCCACCATCCACAAATGTGTGCTTCCATGGAAAGCCATAATGGTGCCTGGACAATCTCTGAAATAAGGCGATAGGGCTGGAGCCCCCAGATAGAGCCAGATGGAAACTACCTGAGCTCTTCACGGCTTCTTCTGCTGCCCTCTGTATGTCTTGTGCTAGTTTCTCTATCAGCTGTTCAGCCCAGTTAGACACCATGGTGTTACTGAGAAATATGGATTGTGTTGAAGCAAATGCATTGGTCTTTTGCTCCATGCCCATTATCTGTAAGTGTTCATCTGTCAGAAAACGTAGCCCACCATGTTCTATTACAAAGTCTAGCAAATGACTGGTCTCTGACCCTCCTGGATAGACTCTTGGTGAAGTTCTCTCCAGCTCATCCAAGATGGGAGTCCAGAACTTCCAGGAAGCCAGCAGATTTTTTGTTGTGATGAAGGACTCCTTTCCTCGATAAATATTTGAGATTAATATGGAGTAGGCTTCTCTTTCTTGAATTGGATGGTACACATAAAAATCAGATAGAGGTTGACCAAACAAAAAGACATTTGGGAGTTCAGACACTTCTTGCCACTGGCTGGGTACAAGGCTTGGTTTGAATAAATTTCGACTTATTAGCACAGCCGGAAAACCTAGCTCTCCATGTCCAATGTGGAATACAACCTGCCTGGGCTTACATGATCTTTCACTGTATCTCGGGCTGAATCTTTTTGCAGGCAGAAGGCATTGTCTTTAAACACAACTCTGACATATGAAGTCCTCTCATCCAAATCTTTGCCCGATACCAAGAGAAAGGGCACTCCTTCCCACCGCATGTTGTCAATATAGATAAGGACACCTTTCAAAAGGGCAAAAAAAAAGAATGCATTGTTTAGACCAGGTTATCTGTACAGTTGGGCCATTTTCTGAATGCCATGACATTTTAAATATTTATTTTCATCTCTTCTGCTTATATTTCACTAATATTTTATATTAAGAACATCAGGCTTGAGTTAAAAAAGAAACTATGCCACTTTTACCAAAATTTAAAAAACTTTTAATGAGCAATTTTGAGTGACCCTGCCACTTTCATAGTGACTACACCAGCAGCACATAGAACAGAGGTGTCAAACTCCATGCTTGAAAGACCTTTTTCTGCAGCCTTCATCGCGGGAGGAAAGTAGAGAGGGCAGGAACATTGTAGAGATTATTTAAGTCCCACTGGAACAATGGGGCTTATTTAATTTTCCCTGACACCAACATGGGGCTTCTTTTACTCCCAATGGCAGCACTGGTGGGACTTTTTTTTACGCTCACTGACACTCAGTCTTATTTTACACTTATTGACAGCAAATATGGGGGGGGGGGGGCATAGTGGCATTAAGCAGGTGAACAGAATGGCACCTGGAGATAGAGCTTCCTAGAAGGGAGTTATTCCCATTGTATTCACGTATTTTCCTGGTTTTATAACAATACGTGTGACCTTTACTATCTTTCGTGCTGGGCTTTTCCCACCATGCATTGACCTTGGGTGCTTTGTACAGGCTGGACAGGATATAACAGAGGTGCTGATTTAGAAGCAGCCCTCCACTCAGCTTGAAATATAAATGGGCCCTTTAGGTTGGACATCACTGATATACAGAAAGCATGTTCCAACATTCATACAAACTCACTGAACAGCCCGGGAGTCCCCACACTCAGGGTGCTTTATAGTGCTAAAAATTACCCTAAACTATTGTGTCAGTGAGGCTGCCCATCACAATGTAGAGCAAACTGTAGAACGCAAGAGGTCCTGCGATCACAACCAGCGTAGCTGGTAAAGCATTTACCCCCTTTTATACAAATGTGAGTAGATTTAGAAGAAGCAACTTACTTGCAAATGTCTGTGTTTTGGTGAAAAAATTTGGAGGTTTTTCCAACTCCTCTCTGACCTGTTGCACATAGTTTTGGTATTGACCAATGATAGCACTGCTGCCTTCCAAGGGGTGCAGAGAATCCAATAATTCCAGCTTAGCTCTCAGGACATCATCAGAGCTGGAGAGGTTATTTGGCACTTCCATGGCAACAGAGGTCAAAATTTCTGTCAGATGATTCTGGATAACATCACGTATGACACCATATTCTTCATAAAAACTGGTGCGGCCTAAAAAAAAAAAAAAAAAAATTTATATATATATATATATATATATATATATATATACACACACACACACACACACACACACACACACACACACACACACACATACATATATATATATATATATATATATATATATATATATATATACTGTATTTAAACAAAAAAAAAATAGAAAACCGTTAAAGAGTTAAATGCTTGACTTGTCTAGGGGGTTTAGGAATACAGGATAAGTATATACTTTAATCCTTGCTCAGGCATACTTCCTCCTCTTCACAGAACAGGTCCCCAGAAGCTGCTCCTCTCCACTGCCCAACCAGTCACAGCTCTTTGATGTCATAATGGACAACGCAGGACCAGCTGTCCTTCGTTGTACATGATATCTCCCTGAGAGGCCACGTACATCTCCGAAGCTTCGGAAAGGGCCACCTGTAATAGGCAAGTAATTCCCCCTGTTCATCTCCCCCTAGACAAAGCGAGCATTTAACCCTTCCAGTGTAGAGGGGGGCCCACTGCAAGGGTTAAATGCTCATTTTGTCTCAGGGGGTGATATAGAAGGTGAATTATTTACCCAATTGTTTGTCCATTTCTCCAGAATGGAGTTCAATAACTTTTCAGCCCAAAAGCTATGCGACTTGGGTTGTTGTACATTTTGTTCATCCTGTGATAGTACATAGACAATCATAGAGTACACAAAAGGGACTACAATAAACTGCTGCCAATTCAAACTGAGGACACAATAAAAAATAAATAAATAGACAATATATGAATAGAAAAGATTACCTTCAGGGAAAGCACATATTGAAACAATCAGTGGATTCAGGATATTGTATTCAGAATTTACATGTAAAATTCTATTTTTTTTGCTAAAGTCAATCTTGACCACACTCCTGCTTACTTCCTTACTTCCTGAGCTTCCCTGTATATCACAAAGCATTTACAAAAAACTGAGATTTTCATAAAAAAAAAAAAAAAAAAAATCAGCTGGCTATATCTCTGGGTTTACATGATCTTTGGAACATTTTGACACGTGATTTTCAATTATGGTAACCTCCACCTATGTATTTGTTTTTCATATGCGGTTATTGAATTGCCAAGTTTTGTGACAGGTTTCCTTTGAAGCAAAACTCCAGACATAGACATTTTGTGAGGGACCCAACAGGTCCTTCTACTACATTCTGCCGGCAGAAAAGTACAGGAGAGTACGGATACAAGGACAGTCACTCTGCACAAAAAGCAGCAGAGACCGGTGTTTAAAACAGAAAGCTCCTGCATGTAGGCAAAGGTTCATGCTGGATTACTGCACAAATCTGGAAAAATACACAAAACGCACTAAGGAGGAGTCAAGTTAGAATACAATATTTGCTTATCTTTAAGATCAGGTTTAAAGCATAATTAAATCCTTAAGGAGTAAAAAAAAAAAAAACTGCTGACAGGTAGGCATTTTATTGCTCATGCCATTTCTCTTCTGCAATAAATAGATCCTTTTTGCATGCCAGCAATCTTCTTCACATTGCTCACTGCACAGCTCAGTGTGCAATCTTGCATGCCAAGGTGCTTTGATGAATTAACTCTTAGATGGCCAAAGACATAAAAGCTGGAAAAAAAAAAAAAAAAGACTATGAAAAGTGAGCTGTGGCATTGAAACAACAAGGGGAGATTGCGGCCACTGCAGTGCTGGAGGGTCCCTTCGGCAAATAAGTGTACCACAAGGTGCTGCTATGCATACCATACTTGCTCTTTGTGACAAAAGCCCACCCACTTGTAACAACTATTGGATTACTATCATTTGAAGGAAACCTGTCAAATACACAATGTGAACCTGTTAAGGCATAGATCAATACGGGTTCAGTGCAAGGGTATGTTTTCTATGTGCCCTGTTCACATTATACGTGTGAACTTCATAAGTGGATGCAACTTTTAACAATGTAAATAAGTAGCGGTGCGTTGTAAGAACGCTACACTTCACAATGCACACCGTACATGTTATACGTTTCTTAATGCATGCCAACTGCTATAGACAAGCCCATAAGTGTTTTTCAAACCATTAATCTATTTTTCATTATGTTTGGCATCATGCCACACTGTATGCAGTTTTAATATTCTTTTTAATTTAATATTTTTTAATATTCAAATAATTTTTGCAACTCTGTTGCAAAGTTTCTTAACTGGAGATCCTGCCAGGAGCAGCACTTTGTCTTGTAGGCTGTAAAAGTTAAAGTAGAACTATAGGCAAATTTTTTATTTTTTTTTCCATTTTGTATAGAGTAAGGGAGGGTAGTAAACGCTGTCAGATTTATTTTTGCCACCTGTGTCCCATTGTGGAGATTTCTGTTCACTTCCTGTCCCAAAGCCAAACAGGAAGTAAGGGGAAATCCCTGAAAATTAAGGAAATTCCTTGGGGACCCCCAGGTCACCAGAATTAGTGTCCCCATTGGAACATTTCACCTCTTTTTCTTTTCTGGGGACAACCCAAAATTTGGGGATTTTCCTTTACTTTCAATGATAATGGTAAACAGGACAATCCCCTAACGGGGGCACAGACAGCGACAAAAACTGACAGGAGTTTTAATCTATCTCTACTTTAAAAAAAATTTTGCCTTTAGTTATACTTTAAGTGCTGTGCCATTCCTTCACTATCCCTTTAAAAGTGCAGCACTTAGGCTGCTTTCACACTGTTCTGTTGCAAAAACACATATCAATTTTAATAAAACAGATTAAAAACAATTAAAATTCACTGTGTAGGTTATATAGATTGTGGTCAAGTCCTTGATCAGACAATTTAAAGGGGCAGCTGCACTGATTCTGGCTGGATGTGTTCCTTTATACTGGCATTGAGAATCCCTTGCTGACAGGCTACACCTGAGCAGTGGCGGCCTGTCCATTGGGGGCACAGGGCCGCTGCCCCCCTATCCATGCATCCGGCCCCCTAATCTACATGCAGGGCGCTGGACGCATGGATTCAAATAGGGGATTTTTTTTTTTGAAGCACGCGATTAGAGCCAGAGGCTCTAATAGGCTTCAAAAAAGGTGGGCTCGGGGCGCAGAGCACTAAGCCTCGAGCCCACCCAGTTGTATGGCAATAGTGAATAAATATTCGCTATTGTCACACTGATTCTCCTCCCAGCCAATCAGGAAGAGGGTTGTGAGACCCCTTTCCCGATTGGCCAAAAGGAGAAGCGATATTACTGGCCAGTGGCCAGGAAGAGGCAGAAGACACATGGCTGGAGGAGAGGCCTCAGCCATCCAGCATTTCCCGGCTCAGACAGGAGGAGGTAAGGAGGCAGACCGTTCGGGGGGGTTGGGGGTTGGGGGGGGGGGGAGAGAATGTGTTGTCTGCCGACTGATTGACCGACCGACTGATAGGGGGGGGGGGGGGTTGCATTGGTTTGACCCCCCCCCCCCCCCCGAGTGCACAGAGGGGGAATTTTTTTGTTTTTCAATTCAATCAAGACTAAAACCTCTAGGTATGCAGTCTTTAAAAAAAAAAAAAATAAAAATAAAATAAGATAGTAAAATGTAGAGCTCTTTTGAGTTTTCTAAAATACCTTTTGCATCAACTGTTTCCTTCATGACAATTTCCACTCTATCCACATGCTGCCTGTTCCAGATTGAGTCTAGATGCTTTTGGTTGCGTCGTCTGAATGGTAGAATCTGTTCAACTGTCTGGAAAAGATACGTCACAAATATATTAGACCAGTGCTGCTTAGCTCCGGTACTTAGAAGTAACCCGTCATGAGAGTAACTGACAGTTAAGTCCCATCAATTACACCGGGCAGAGCAACCATGGGTAGGGAGAGGGTAAGGGAGCAGATTTTTTACCTTTAACATCCAAAATCCTTAGCTTGTAAATACAGTATCCAATTTGCTGTACTTACTGTCGTATTTAGGGTTAAACTCCAGGTAAAACAGATACATTCAGAGATTCAACACATATGAAAGCTGTTTTACCTGCCAAAGGATTTGAAATCCTGTCCATGCAGGCCTAAGATTTACCCAGCTCTTCTATACAGCACAGCCCCGTCCAGCAGGCAGGAAACAAGATTTTTCTCAGCTGCAGTTGAACTCAGAGGTCTTGTCCCTTCCCCAAGGCTTTGACTGGACAGTGAAAGGAGAAGCAGTAGACCAGGGGAAGGCAGCCTCAGCACTCCAGCTGTGTTGGAACTACAAGTCCCATAAGGCATTACAGGACTCACAGCCACAGGCATGACTCCCAAAGGCAGATACATGAGGAGATTTGTGGTTTTACTACAGTTTTCATGCTGAGGTTGCCTGCGGTAAACTGATGAGCATATCTCTGTGACTCTGTTCCCTCTCCAATCAATATGCTCCTTATACGGCAGTATAACTGATTGGCATATTCTGCTGCTTCCCCCTCTACCAGACTGAGCTGCAAGAGGCCACTACAAATTGAGGTGCTTACAATGCTTGCGTTAAAAATGCATGCAACGGTGAATGCAGAGCTTCAGAAAGGAGTGTCTTTATCTGCCTAGAATTCAACATAAATGAAAAAAATAAATAACATTTCAGACTGCAAGGAATTTCATGCAATTCAGATTAAAGCCGAACTTTCTTTGGATAGAGTGGAGAGGAGTTAACTGCATTACTCCCAACTTTGTAAGACCGATATAAGAGACATCCGGGGACAGAGAAAACAGGCGTGGCTAAATTTCACTGAATTAGGCGTGGCTTAAAAAAGCCTGGGTAAATAGAGTCTAAACCTACAGACGTTCTACATGGTGTACACAATCTGCAGTACTTGTCACCCCAACACACTCCATTAGGGTTTATGCACATGGGGCTCACCAGGCATTTTATGTGCCTAGTGTAATTTCCTGATGCTTTCCCGTGCCCAGGGAGCTGCACATGCCACTTATAGCCTCCTATACCAATAAATGGCTGTGCTCTTGTGCATCTTTCTTTATCCATGCATGTGCATATGAGGTCGTTTTTCAATGCAGAGGTTTTGTGTTCAGAATAACGTTGAACTCGCATGCACAGGTAAATGCTATAGCATTCTGAGAGTATTCTGATGGCGGGGAACTCTTCCCACAAAATACAATATCACTGTGGAAGGAGACTCCCCCATCCACATCATGTGTGTGGATGGGGAAATTGATTCATTTTCTTTTTCAACCCGCTAGTTGAACAAAAGTAAATGAATCGTGTATGGCCTGCCCTAGGGATAGACAGATATCTACGAGATGTGCACGTGCATGTACAATCTAGCTTAACACACAAGCAGATCACTTCTATCGGACAATGAATGTGAGAAACCTACCAGTGCTTCTTTGCGTGCTCACTAAGACATTCATCCCCAACTCCTTAAGGCTCGGTTCACACTGGTGCGATGCGGAAACCAGCACAATTCCAGTGCGGGTTTCCGCATCGCATCTCACTGGCAGGCAGTTCACACTGACATCTGCGAACCGCTGCGGGTGTCAATGTAAAGTTAAAGGACCTGTACAGCCAAAGCTCGTTTGGATGTACATCTCCTATGGATCGCAGGAGTGCAGTTTGTCCTGCACTCCTGTGAACTGTTGTCAGCAGAGAGCAGACTGAAGTCCGCTCTCTGCTGACGTCACAAAAGTTGGTCCAGGCACCACATCATGACCACAGAGTCGGGATGTGCCAGGTGCCTAAACAGCCCCTCCCCGCCCCTCCACAGCCCAGCGCTCCAATGAGTGAGGAGGGGGCAGAGCAGAGAGCTGCTGACTGTCAGTCAGCAGCTCGGGGAGCTGTCAGAACCGAGCGATCAGCTGTGTTCAATCGCTTGGTTGGTTGGTGTAGAGGCGCTGGGGGGACCAAAACTGCATCCACCTAGGTAATTATAAATGGGGGAAAAATGGATTCCTATACATCTCCTTTGATGACACCCCCAAATCAGTTTGCAGATCGTAGTGCGAACTGTGAAATCGGGCAGAAAACCGATCGTATGGGTGTGAACACCCATGCGATTTGATTCCAGCGTGAACCAAAAAAGGTCCAGCACCATTTTGGTCCGAGTGCGATGCAAATTCAGCCAAACTGTAAGCAGCTCTCTGCTTCCCCCCCCTCCTTACTCATTGGAGTGCTGAACTGTGGAGGGGTGGGTAGCGGCCGGCTTGGCATTCAGAGTGGAGGCACTCATACAGGTGTGGTGAAAGTGAAAGGTGCGCAAATTTAGAGTGAAAAAATAATAAGAAAGCAGCACTAGACAAATACAAATAGTGGTGAATAAACAAATAAATAGTGCGCTAACAATATGAATTGATAAAAATCAATAAATGTGTAAAATGTGTTTTCTCCTATGCACTTGTCAAATTTAGGTGCAAACAATAAATAGTCCTTTATGCAAGTCCATATTTGGGTGAGGTAACAGAAAATGAGAATAACACAAGTCTCTCAAATAACGTGAGGCCAATAAACCATCAAAAACGTGAGATAAATAAATCCGTGCCAAAGTGTCGTGCCACAGCCTACAGGTGATGATGTTTCACATAAACTTGAATTCTTATTGCCAGGGTGGCCCCTTACCGCAAAAGACTTCTAGGTTGGCATTCAAATGGTGGACTTGATGGGACGTTCGGGAGGAAGTAGAGAGAAGACATCGCTGGAAGTGGCAGCAGAGGAGTCCCCCTTTTTTTATTGGGTGCCTTCTTTGTGGAATTTGCTCCGTGCAACATTGGAACCACATCACTGCAAAGCGGATCTGCTTCCAGGATTCTTCGCTGGATTTCCTGTTCTGTAGTAGTCCAGGCTCATGTCTCCCTGTTTTCTGGTCAGCATCCATCTTTACCATCAAATGTTATCACTTCACCGTCCCATCAAGTCCACCATTTGAATGCCAACCTAGAAGTCTTTTGCTGTAAGGGGCCACCCTGGCAGGCAAGAAGAATTCAAGTTTATGTGAAACATCATCACCTGTAGGCTGTGGCACGTCACTTTGGCATGGATTTATCTCACGTTTTTGATGGTTTATTGGCCTCACGTTATTTGAGAGACTTGTGTTATTCTCATTTTCTCTTACCTCACCCAAATATGGACTTGCATAAAGGACTATTTATTGTTTGCACTTAAATTCGACACGTGCATAGGCGAAAACACATTTTACACATTTATTGATTTTTATCAATTCACATTGTTAGTGCACTATTTATTTGTTTATTCACTCATACAGGTGTGTTACTGGTCATATCAACAGGTGAAAAACAGAGAAAAACGATTGCAGCCACCACATCGAATGACTGGTGAGCTGCAATTTTATTAAATTTTTGGTTTAGGGTTGAATACCACTTTAAACTCTGCTGTGTGCTACACACATTTTTCAGTCTTTGAGTATGCTGTACAAAACATGTAATGGTTCAGGGATTTTTCGGGTTTTTTTTAATATGAAATAAAAGAAGAGACCTCAGCATTACCAATGTGTGATCATCTATCATATTCCTTGTATCCTGGGAGGCTGTTTGTGGGCTGATATGTGAACTGACTCAGGAGCTGTGTTGTAAATTTGCCTTGTGCAATCAAAAGCTCGTCCCCTTTTTTTTTTTTTTGCAAAAAGTGCTAAATCAGATATTTTTCAGCAAGCTTACAGTGCTTATTATTCTTTGGAAATGAACCTTGACAGGGACCAGTTGTTCGCAATGCTCAAAGGAGTTGCTCAATTTACACAGAATGGTCTCTGTACAACAACTTTACAACTTATGACTGATTTTAATAAAACTAGGCAACAACTTTTAAGTCAGTGGGGTTGGTTTACTAAAACTAGAGAGTGCAAAATATGGTGCAGCTCTGCATGGTAGCCAATCAGCTTCCAAATTCAGCTTGTTCAATTAAGCTTTGACAAAAAAAAAAAAAAAAAAAAAACCTGAAAGCTGGTTGGTTTTTATGTAGAGCTGCACCAAATTTTGCACTCTCCAGATTTAGTAAATCAACCCCAATGGGTGGCAGGCAGCATATCACTGGCCAGTTGTTCCCATTGTAAAGGTTGACTGGCTGGGTTACATTGTTCTTGTTTCTCATAATAGTTGTTCTGGAGACATGGCTAAGACAGGTCATAGATGATTAGATTTCCTCTCTTTCCCCCGTGGGTAGGAGATAATGGGGCCTTCCCAGCTGGCAGAACAAAATGATTACTGCTATCGGCTAAAGCCGTCGGCAGTAATCGCATTCCAATAATTCGATGGTTTGACTTGTACAATCAGCCTACACAAACATGGATTGAAATTAGTCTGGTTCCTGCTAAAATCGGCTGGATTTCCATCCATGTATGGCCAGCTTAATACCACTGCTCCCACTACTTCCGAATATAAACACAGGCTTTCGGAAAAGAGTCCACATGCTTTTAAAGAAAAAATTGGAAAAAAAAATAATATTCAGATAGATTTGATTATGCTTGCATGACTAACTGGTAGGGCCCTTTCACACAGGCTTTTCGATCAGGCTCACCTGTCAGTTTTTCAGGTGGACCTGATCGAACGCTCCATTCGCCCCTATGGAGGGAAGGATGTCAGTGGTGACATGTCCGCCGACACCCGCTGCTATCCGATCTGATCCTGTCCTGTCCGTGAAATCCAGACGGATGGAAACCCTATTTTCCATCCATCTGGAGAATTGGATCGGATAGGATGAAAAAACAAACAGGCGGTTCGTTTTCGTCCGATCTCCCATAGAGTAGAGCAGGGATCCGACAGGTCTGTCTCTGCAAAGTAAGCGGAGACGGACTTGTCATCCGCCTGCTCACCAGGGATCGGCGGATCGATCCCCGCTGAGCAAAACGGAGTCTGCCGAACGGAAAGCCTGTGTGAAAGTACCCTTTATCTGTGTCTGTGAATCAGCTGAGCACACCTGCAGTCTGTAGATTAAAGTTACCAGGCATGGTTCCCCTTGCAGGAAAATGGTCAGAGAACTAGCAGCATGCAGCTGTGCACATTCTTATTTCTAAGGCAGAGGCAGCCACAGGTCTGCAATCAATAGGTAACCAATTATCATGGTTCCCAACTAAGTGATGGGCATGATATCCAAATCATGGTAATCGTGTGAGGTTGGTTTAAAAACAAACCTGCTGTTTGAAGCTCTCACTGTGCTTGTGCAGTGATTGCACAGAGAAAAGTCACAGTGACAGCTGTAACAGACGCAAACCAACCATGCTAAATTTGTTTTGGACACCTAGGCTATACCCCCCTCTGATTACAAAATTATTAGTCTCACCTGTTTTCCTAGATAATGATCTACCCGATAGATCTCTTCTTCTTGGAAGTAGGTTTGCATATCACTTGCCAGCTTCTTAGCAGATTCATAGTCATGCCCAAAGGGCTTCTCCAACACCACTCGTAGCCATGCTCCAGGGGGAGGCCGGCAGCTGGCATTGATGTTCCGAGCAATATCAGCATATGCAAATGGAGGGACTGACAAATAAAAAAGTCTGCCAGCTTCATGAAGATCTTCTTCTGCTAGTGAAGTAAGAATGTCCTGGTGTAATGCTGTATAGTTCTCAGCCGTCTTCAATTGCCTGTAACGAGTGAGCTTTAGAAACTGGTCCTTCAAAAGAGCACACCGATCAGCCTCAACATCTGCTGGACAGCTCAGATTCTTAAGTGAATTGAACAGTATCGCCTCTGCTTTTTCTGGAGCGGTCAGTGCAGCTCCATGAAAACTGAAGGTGTGGCCCTTTGGGACTTCATTCAGATAGAGCTGGAAGAGTCCCTGCCATAGGTATTTTTTAGCCAAGTCTCCAGTAGCCCCAAGTAGAATAACAGATATGTGTCCTTTTTCTTTGCAGGTGACAGTAATCACGCCAACCAGGAGTATACAACACAGAGTGCTCCACTGCATCATGGCTGGAACTTTCAGGCTGGAAAAATAAAATGTTGTTAAAAGTTTGCCAATAAAAAGTTATTTCAAAATATTGTGCCAAAAACTCACAGGTAATTGTAAAATATAATATAAATAAAAAAGCAGGTGCGCTAAACTCCTAAGTGTCAACCAATCAGGTTGGGGTGAACCAATAAAGTGATATCAAAATCAATTAGTCACAAAACTAATAATAATAAACACATCTCACAGTGAATACTAAATAATATAACTGATGTGCCTCAAAGGACAAAAAGTAAATCAGCAGTATGAGATTAAGAAGATTGCATACTAGTATAAAGTGGCAAAAAAACTCTTAAAGGTGCAAATAAGATAAGGTGCATAAAGTCCAAAACAATGTCCGTAATATCGTGTAATATACACGGTGACTTCCAGGTGTAAAATTCACAGCAACTTAGGGTGCAGGTGATCCCATCACCATGTCTGGACTGGCCCCTAACCAGAAAATGGAAATCATAAGGGCGTATAGATAGAATCCAGAAGAAAAATGCCCAAGTGTGGATATGTGCTGGAAAACCCCACTCAAAAGGGAGGATGAGCCTCTTACCGGATGATTATTGGCATAGGGCTGATCACAGACTCTCCTGATGATAAATATCCTCCTTCCTGGGCAGTCTAGGTCTGGATGAATCCACTCTGGTACCAATGAATATGTCCTCATGGTTTCAGGTTTGAACAGTAAAGATTACTCTATGACCATCAATGTAGAACCAACCAACAGGACTGGATGTAGCATAATCCACAAAAAAAAGACTTATTCTTGGATGTTGTTTAGTAGGGTGTTTAAATGGATCTTGTAATAGCTGTCACAGACGCGCCATGTAATCTCCTTTGGGTTGCCGAGTTACAGAGGAGAGAATCACAGAAGGTTTTCCATGTGCAGAGCGAGGTGTACAGGAAACTGGCAGCGCACACCGCGGACACCTCCTCTACAGTGTTGTGAAGAATTAGAGGAGGTGTCCGCGGTGTGCGCTGCCAGTTTCCTGTACACCTCGCTCTGCACATGGAAAGCCTTCTGTGATTCTCTCCTCTGTAACTCGGCAACCCAAAGGAGATTACATGGCTATAGAGGAGAGCGGGGATCTGACAACTTCATCTCTGCAAAGTAAGCGGAAACGGAGCTGTCATCCGCCTGCTCAGCGGGGATCGGCGGAACGATTCCCGCTGAGCAAAAATGGAGTCAGCCGGGAGCACTGCCCGTGTGAAAGGACCCTAAATGAATCCAAATGCTTGTAGCCTGATGTACTGGCGCAGTGTTTGCACAAAGTTTTTACAGTTTTTTACATTTTTTGAAAAACATTTTTCATTTTGGGTAGTGTGTGGAAGTATTCAAACCTCTGTCAGGGTCTTATTGCTGTCTGTAACTATGGACACTAGGACAATGTTTGAGTTGTGGATATTTTTTAACTGATTCATGACAAATGTTCCCATACATGTGTAATATCATCGCTCACCCACAGGTGGTTTAGTGAGCTTTGACGTTGTTTGTAAAAATGTCTGCAGCATAGCCAATTGACCATGTGGTTTTGGGGGAAGTGCAACCATGTCTTGCTGACATCACTCACAATATGACCTGTGAGTGGTCAAAAGGAATGACCACATCCTGTGGGTGGTCTCTGGTATACAGGACTATAAATTGAGTCACTAGGATGGGGGAGAAAGGTTCGTTTTTGGAGCTGTGGAAGAAAAGCATGCAGCAAAAAACCTCCTCACTGTCCTGTTCCAGATATCGAGTGAAAGCTGTTGCCAGAGTTAAGTATTATATGACCTTTCTTTGGGATATAGGGAATAGGAGTGTAAGTTTGAGTCTTATTAATGTGTAAGGAGCTTTATGTATTTTGATGTCCAGTAAAGTTTGGTTTTATCCTTTTTATAAAAACTGCTCTTGGTGTCTTTGTTCATTTTAAATATTCACTAGTTATTTCAGTTGCTGTCCACTATACCTTTATTATCAAATTTTGTTGTTCCCACCTTTGATACAGACAAAAAAATAAAAATAATCAGGGAAATAAGTGCCCCAGAGACAGGAGGGCACAGCAACCAAAGACGCTCACCACTATACTAAAAAAAATATTTCTGCTGTTATCTATTGGTGTACCAAAATGAAAATTCTGGTGCCAAAACCAAAAATTCAGAAGGCACAAGGCAAAAATTACACAAGGCGGCAAATCGGCTCCTCTGCGCAGGATCACATACCTGTATGGAATCCTGCACTTCCGGGTCTAGGGGCACACACGGGCGCCCGCTCCCGCTGGGATTGGGCACAGGGGGGAGCCAATCAACGGGTCAAGCGGACGCAAAGTCTGCCGGGACCGGCCGATCATTCCCAAGAGAGACAGAACGGCGGTCTGCCTATGTAAACAAGGCAGATCGCCATTCTGGGAGATCTGCCTTCCCACGGTACAAGTACCTCCCACACAGTTAGCAATCAATATACGCTTATTGGGATTTTTTATTTTTAACCAAAAACATGTAGCAGTATACATATTGACCTAAATTTATAAAGAAATTACATTTTTCCCATTTTTTTTATTGGATAGGTTTTATAGCAGAAAGTAAGAAATATTGTTTTTTATTTCAAAATTGCCTGTGTTTTTTTTGTTTATAGGGCAAATCTTTATTTATTTGTGTATAGCGTGGCATGACCGTTAAGAGCCGGTTCACACTACCACGACCAGAAAGTCGCCCCGTGACTTGAAGAGACTTGTTAAGAGACTTGGAAGAGACTTGTTAAGAGGCTTGTTAAGAGACTTGGAAGAGACTTGGAAGAGGCTTGGAAGAGACTTGGAAGAGGCTTGGAAGAGACTTGTGCACTACTTTGAAGAGACAGGCGACTTTGTCTGTGGGGAATGCCTGGCTAATCTCTTACTTCTTCCTGGAAAGTCTGATAACAAGTCGCTTCAATTAAGATAAGGAGGCGACTCCCATTGAAGTATATGGGACAGTCGGATCACAGGTCGCCTCAAAGTAGTACAGGACCCTTTTCTTAAGTCGGAGCGACTTCAGTAGTGCCAATTAAGACGGCACTGATTGATTAACATTGCTTTTGTTATGTCAAGCGACCTGGGGCTACACAAGTCGCCTCACAAGTCGTGCTAGTGTGAATGGGCTCTAAAAGTAACGCAGTGTCGTATCACAAAAAATGGCCTGGTCATGAAGGGAGGGTAAACCTCCTGAAATAGGAAGTGATTAAAAAAAATGTGTATATATATATTTTTTTAAATTAATATGGCTGGGGTTTTTGCATTAAAGACACTAGGGGGCAATTTTGCATTAAAGTCACTAGGGGGTGGGGGGGGGGGCGACACTTTGCATTAGTCACTGGGGGGGGGGGGGGTGGCACACTGAATTCACTAGGGGAGGTGACACTTTGCACTGAATTCACTAGGGGAGGTGACAAGTTTCACTGAATTCCCTAAGGGGGGGGGGGAGTGGGGGGCTTGCACTGAAGATTTTGCATTGAAGTTGATGGGATACAGCATGCCATTATCTGCACCTTTTTTTTCTATCGGCAAAATGCTGATAACCCTATTTTCACCTGATATATCGGTGCTTCTCTATTATGATCTCTATCCTCATTGGACAGCTCTCTCATCACTTCCTCTGCCTCTCCTTTGTCACAAAAACAGGAATGATTTGAAATCTTTTTAAATGATGACAGAGGTAGCAATAAAAACCTGGGAGTATGTAAAAAAAAAAAAAAAAGTATGGCTGAGGGCTGTCCTAGCCTAGCAAGGTCACACAGATTTTCTATCAACCAGGAAAATGTCTGAGCAATAATGAGTGGATGACAGTGAGAACCATGTGTTATTGCCTTCCAGGGTAACATTTAAAAAAAAAAAAAAAAAAAATCCTTGCCCAAATATTGTAGTTAGGGTAATACTGGGCCATTTGCGACCACACTTAGGCCTCTTGCACACAATACTCCTGTTTGAGCATCTACTTTTTCCAGACCTTTTTTTTTTATATGTATTCGCGAGTATTCGTGCGTATTTGCATGCATTGATGCTTAAATTACTGACTAAAAATGCAGAATTTTCTATTTTGTTCTTACTGATGAATGCACAGCGCTGGTTTCCGCGCCTGTGTGCACAGGCACATTACAATTAATGGACTATATTTTAGCTCAGAAAAAAAAAAAAAAAAAAAAGCTGTACTGAGCTTTTTCAAGCTGCCAGATGCTCAAACAGAAGTATCGTGTGCAAGAGGCCTTTAAAACCCTAGGTCACTGGTGCTTTAAATAGCAACCCAGTTCCATGCATTTCTGCTATGCTGGCTGGATGAAGGGTTGTTTTGTCTCTGGCAAGTGACATTGTGTTCAGTTTTTACTCGGAAGGAAGTGACAACTCGCTTATCTGGTCACCAAAACAGTGACATGTGGAACTAGGCAAGCATCTTCCTCTTCAGCACTCAAACCAGAGACAGGATCATAAGTGTGCCATTGGTCAACAAAAGAGAACACCCCATATAGTGCACAGTTAACTTTCCAAAACATAAGTCTTCAACCCCCTTCTCTGCTGCCCTGGGGGGGGGGGGGGGGGGGGCTTTAAGCCCCATACACACGTACCGAAAGTCGGCCGAGCGATCGGCCGTCTTTTGTCCGGTGCTGTCATGTCGGCTGAAAAGTGCTAAAGACTGCACACTAATTTTGTCGGCCAACAACAGCCGACTGCAGAAGTGATGTCATGTGATGGTTAACTTTCCGTGTCGTTTTTCTTTTCTGAGCATGCTCAGTCTTGCAAATCTGCTGTTTGTCGGCCGAATTCTGTACTGACTGGCGAACAATCGGCCGTTCTGGTGACTGCCAACAAAAATTTTTAAAGTCTGCACGCCAGATTCTGTTCGGCCAAAAAGTCGGAGTCGGTTGTCGGAAGCATCATACTAACAAGCCGACAATCGGCCGATCTTTCGGCGGCCGAATATTTACGGCCGACAATCGCTACGTGTGTACGGGGCTTTAAAGTCCTGGCTGCATACAGTGCATCCAGAAAGTATTCACAACGCTTCACATTTTATGTTACAGCCTTATTCCAAAATGGCAAAAATTCATTATTTTCCTCAAAATTTTATAAACAAAACCCCATAATGGCAGTGTGATAGATGGTTTGAAACCTTTGCGAATTTTTAAGAAAAAAAAAAAAAAAAATCACATGTACATAAGTATTCACAGCCTTTGCCATGACACTCAAAATTGAGCCCAGGTGCATCCTGTTTCCACTGATCATCCTTGAGAGGTTTCTACAACTTGATTGGAGTACACCTGTGGTAAATTTAACTCATTGGACATGATTTGGAAAGGCACACACCTGTCTATATAAGGTCCCACAGTTAACAATGCATGTCAGAGCACAAACAAAGTAATGACATCCAAGGAGTTGCCTGTAGACCTCCGAGACAGGATTGTATTGAGGCACAGATCTAGGGAAGTGTACAGAAAAATTTCTGCAGCATTGAAGGTCTCAATGAGCACAGTGGCCTTCAGCCGTAAATGGAAGAAGTTTAGAACCACCAGGACTCTTCCTAGAGTGGGCCACCCGGCCAAACTTAGCGATCGGGGGAGAAGGGTCTTAGTCAGGGATCTGACCAAGAACCCTATGGTCACTGGCAGAGCTCCAGCGTTTCTCTGTGGAGAGAGGAGAACCTTCCAGAAGAACAACCGTCTCTGCAGCACTCCACCAATCAGGCCTGTATGGTAGAGTGGCCAGACGGAAACTGCTCCTCAGTAAAAGGCACATGACAGCAAAGGTTGCGGAAGGCTGTAAAGGAACAAGTCCAGTTAAATGTGGCAAACTACTACTAGCTTTACCATGCCCTGTAAAAATTTGAATCTTCTCAGAGACATACCGTAGTTTGGGCTTATAGCACCCATGTAAGAGTCCTTGAACCACTTCTTGGCCTTGCATACAGGGCCGGATTAAGAGCATCATGGGCTTGGGGCTGAGGATTTTGAAGGGCCTTAAGGGCCGTGCCTTGGCATGCACCCAGAGGAGGAAGGGTGCAGCCATGCATGCCTAATTCAACATGGGATGCTGTCTTTATGGGCTTCAAACACATCCATGCATTGGCAACTGTCCCTCCTTGTCCGGCCTTCGTGCTGTGTGGGGAGGTTCTGAGGGAGCTGCCTGGGGAAGCGAGCATAGAAGCCAGACTTCTGTGTTCACAAGTGACAGAAGAGCGGTAACAGTGAATATGGCCAACCCGGGGCCTATATTAAGGTAGGGGCCTGGAGCTGCAGCTCCAATAGCTCCTATGTTAATCTGGCCCTACTTGCATATTGCTACTCTATTCTGTGGAGAGCAACAGCAAGAGTACTGTTACTCTACTCTTGTTGCTCACCACAGAAATCCAATATCTCTTTTGCCAGCATTGGCATCTCTCTAAACTGCTGATGGGTCCTTTCTTCAGGGAAAACATAGTGGTGGTATGAAAGGCCAAGAGGCAGAGTCATTTAACCTTTTGCTGTCTAGCCAATCCCCAATTTCACCTGTGTACACTAGTTTCCGTTTCTGAAATATTTTTCTAGAAATATTATTGCCACCACCAAATATGCCTGAACTGTCTGATTTCTGCTCGCTGTGGAAATACCTGCTGGACCTCACAGAAATGCATGTAATGTGGCACTGGCAGTAAATTAAGGGCACAGTTGGTGTTCCTCGTCATTCTGCATAGGGTTCTTTAAATTCTTATCAATAATAACAAAGCAGCATGCACACCTACCTTTTTGCAAAGTGCTGACCAGGTTCCCCTGCAGAGCTCTGTCTGTGCACAAGGCTGGTGTAATGAGCAGGCAGCAGTGAACCAACAAAACTGGTAGGTCAATGATCCCTCCCCTGTTAAATGTTAATGATTACACAAGAAAATTGTTGTGCAAGGATCACACAGAAAGTCTTTTCCTGGCAGAGAGAGAGTTTAGATATCCCAAGCACTCTCACTATCTGCCAGTAATTCTCTATAGAAACATCTCAGCTTGTTGAAACCTTACGGATAAGCTCTGCAAACAGAAAGGAGATATCAGATGCCAGTGTAGTATTTCCTGGAATTCTAGAGAAGGCCAAACAACACCACAATTAACAAACCATTTTCCTTTGAACACATAAGCTGACTAACAGCAATACTTTTCTAAAACCAACAGTTACTCCAGCCAGGTGGTGAGACTTTACCCCTTCCTCATACCAGTCAGAGCCAGCAGTTATCCTGAGCAACAGAAGCACAGTACACTAGATACAAAATATTGTCAAAAATATTGGGACACCTGCCTTTACAGCAGTGTTAATTTTGGCAGCAAATTTCAATTTAGTTTTAGTCTTAGTCTTAGGACTAAAATGGCATTTTAGTTTTAGTCCTATTTTAGTCTTCTGCAAGTGTTTTAGTTTTAGTCGTATTTAGTCGACTAAAACTCCAGTATATTTTAGTCGACTAAAACGCCCTACATTTTAGTCGACTAAAACTCATTTTAGTCATCTATAATCAAATGGGTGTAGTTCAATTGTAATTTGTAATGCATTATTTAAGCATTTCTCTACAATTTCCAAACTCATTATATACTACTGCTGGTCCTGGAGTGAAAAACCGAATATGTTATTATTTATGCTTTGAGCATGCACCAGTGTTAATTTTTGGCAGCAAATTTCGATTTAGTTTTAGTTATAGTCTTTTGACTAAAATGCCATTTTAGTTTTAGTCGTATTTTAGTCAAGACTAAAATGCCATTTTAGTTTTAGTCGTATTTTAGTCATCTGAATTGTGTTAGTCGACGAAAACGTTTTAGTCCGTTTTAGTCGACGAAATTAACACTGCTTTACAGGCACATGCATTTAATGGCATCCCAGTCTTAGTCCCCTTTCACACATACGGTCCCCGTTTGTCCGTTTTTCATCCATCCATTGACGGATGAAAAACGGACATTAATGCATCTCTATGTAAAAAAGTATGACAATGGATGATCATCCGTTAACATCCGCTTCCGTCAATGTCTGTTTTTTGGAATGGATGAATGCCCTATTTTTCATCCGTCAAAAAAACAGATCGGACGAAAAACGGATGTACAGTAATCCCCCCGCCATTGCGGGGGTTACGTTCCGGACCCAGCCGCGAAAAGTGAAATTCCGCGAAATAGAAAAACCCTATTAAAATGCATTGTAGGCATGTTTATTTTACTGTCACTGTACTTTTAAAAGTATTTTAACCACTTAAGCCCCGGAGGATTTGGCTGCTAAACGACCAGGGGGTATTTTGCGATTTGGCACTGTGTGACTTTAACGGACAATTGGGCAGTCGTGCGACGCTGTACCTAAACTAATTTGGCGTCCTTTTTTTCCCCACAAACAGAGCTTTCTTTTGGTGGTATTTGATCACCTGTGCGATTTTTTGATCATGCGCTATAAACAAAAAAAGAGCGTCAATTTTGCAAAAATAGCAATATTTTTCACATTTTTTTTATATGAAATTCCCCCCCCAAAAAAATGTAAAAAATCAAAATTTTTTAACATTTTCGGCCAATTTGTTTTATGCTACCTAGGTTTGGTTAAAAAAAAAAAAAAAAAAAAAAAAAAAAAAAATCGCAAAAAGCATATTTTGATTGGTTTGCGCAAAAGTTATCGCGTTTACTAACAAAGGGAAAGATTTTTGTCATTTTTGTTGTTTTTTTTTTTTAAACGCATAATGGCGGCGATCTGCGATTTTTTTTTTGCGGTACTGCGACATTGGGGCGGACAGATCGAACCCTTGACTGACATTTTTGACACTTTTGGGGTTACCAGTGACATTATTACAGTAATCAGTGCTATACATATGCACTGTTACTGTAAAAATACACTGGTAGTGAAGGGGTTAACTTTATATGGGAGGGAGGGGCTGTGTGTATCCCTAGGGGCGTGCTTTCTACTGTGATTGGCTGTGGCTTGAGCTGCAAGGACACTGATCAACGGATCTACAAAGTAGATCCATGTGATCAGTGTCTTTACACCGAGGAGAATGACAGGCAGCTTGTTTACACAAGCTGCCTGACTTTCTCCCTCTCCCCCGCCGATCGCAGAGTGGCCGGCGGACATCGGGTCCGCCGGTCACACGCGCGGGGGGGGGGGGTCCGTGACCGCGCGGGAGCGCGCTCGCTCCCCAGACCCTCCCAGGCTAGTGACGTACCGATAAGTCACTCTGCCTGTGAGGGGCGGACCGCCGCAGTATATAGTCGTGCGGCGGTCGGCAAGCGGTTAAGGTCTTTACAGTAATCCCCCGCTACATCGCGGTTCAGTTTTTGCGGTCCCGGTAATTCGCGTTTTTTTTTGTAATGTTATTTTACTATATAAATCATTAAAAATGAAAGATTTTTGTGTTTTTCATAGCTCTTGCTCTGTCTCTAAGTATCTTTTATGTGTTTAAATGAGTTTCTATTGTTTTAAAAGTGTGTTTAACCACATCCATACCGGCGCATAGTAATATGACGCCGGCAGGATGGCTTTACCGTTCCGGGCGGCCGTCATATGACGTCCGCCCGTTCTAGCTGCTACTGCGCGCCCCCGAGGGCGCGCACCGCAGCGATCAGGGATGAGGCTTGTCCCTTGGACATAGCCAATCCCTGATCAAGGTAAACAGCCAATAGAAATTGGCTGTTTACCACGTGATCAGCTGTGTCAATCACAGCCGATCACATGAGCGGCTCAAGCGCGAGCCGCTCGTTCTCTCTGCAATGCGCGCCCCCGGGGGCGCGCAGAGCAGCGATCGGGGACGAGGCTCGTCCCCCGGACAGAGCCAATCCCCGATCTTGGTAAATAGCCAATGAAATTGGCTTTTTACCACGTGACCGGCTGTGTCCAATCACAGCCGGTCACAAATGTCAACAAAGATGTGGGTAACTCACTGTTACCAGGCTCTTCTCCTCACACACCGATCCAGTGTGAGGAGGAGATCTACAAACAGTGAGTTACTACAGCATTACCAGAGTATTGTGGAATTACTGTGCCCTGATCGCCCCCAGCAAATAAAGAGTACCTGTCACCTGCCCATCTGAGCACCTGTCACCTGCCCATCTGAGTACCTGTCACCTGTCCATCTGAGTACCCGAGTACCTGTCCCCTGGCCATCTGAGTACCCGAGTACCTGTCCCCTGGCCATCTGAGTACCTGAGTACCTGTCGCTTACCCATCAGAGTACCCGAGTACCTGTCACCTACTCATCAGAGTACCCGAGTACCTTCCACCTGCTCATCAGAGTACCTGCCGCCTGAAGTACCCGAGTACTTGCCGCCTGCTCATCAGTACCAATCACTACCCATCAGTACTCATTAGTACTCATCAGTACCTATCAGTATCAGTACTGATCACCAGTACCCATCAGTACAGTATCAGTATCAGTACTACTACTATCACCTGCCTGTCACCTGCCCATAAGAGTACCCGAGTACCTGTCACCTGCCTATCGGAGTACCTGCCACCTGCTCATCAGTACAAGAGCACCTGTCACCTGCCCATCTGAGTACCTGTCACCTGTCCATCTGAGTACCCGAGTACCTGTCCCCTGGCCATCTGAGTACCCGAGTACCTGTCCCCTGGCCATCTGAGTACCTGAGTACCTGTCGCTTACCCATCAGAGTACCCGAGTACCTGTCACCTACTCATCAGAGTACCCGAGTACCTTCCACCTGCTCATCAGAGTACCTGCCGCCTGAAGTACCCGAGTACTTGCCGCCTGCTCATCAGTACCAATCACTACCCATCAGTACTCATTAGTACTCATCAGTACCTATCAGTATCAGTACTGATCACCAGTACCCATCAGTACAGTATCAGTATCAGTACTACTACTATCACCTGCCTGTCACCTGCCCATAAGAGTACCCGAGTACCTGTCACCTGCCTATCGGAGTACCTGCCACCTGCTCATCAGTACAAGAGTACCTGTCACCTGCCCAGCAAAGTACCTGAGTACCTGTCACCCTCCATACAGCTACCATGTCCAAGTCCAAAAGGGTTTTCACTGCCGAAGAGGCCTGTGAAATGATATCCATGATGAGTGACCGCAGCGGGGAGCTCTCACTTTCCGACGCGGAAACCCTTTCTGAATCCGGTTCCGAATTTGAGCCCTTTGAAGGCTTTACATCCGGCACTGAATCGGAGGAGGAAGAAGTTCGGCCTAAAAGACGCCGCACTGAAAACCATGTAGACACCAACAACGCCAATGGCCAATCGGCAAACGCCAACGGTGCTGGACCCCAGGAGGAAATGCCCAGTACAAGCACTGGAATTTCACACCAGCCCCAAAGAAGAAGAGCCCAAATGCAGCTTCCGGATGCCTTGGCAAACCCATTGTGGCTGCCTTCTAGCTCTGGGTCAGCTACAATCCCCCCCTTCACAGCACAGCCAGGTTTGCAGGTCAACACCCAAAATTTTGCTCTAATTGATTTTTTAAATTTATTTTTCCCTGTGGAGTTCCTTCAAGCCATCGTCGACCAAACAAATCTTTTTGCCCAACAATTCATAGAGAACAACCCCACCTCATATCATTCCCGTCCTTTTGAATGGAGACCCCTAACAGTAGAAGAGTTCAAAGTGTTTTTGGGCCTTACAATCAATATGGGGGTTACAAAAAAAAACGAGCTGCATTCTTATTGGTCCACCAAACCCATCCACCATATGCCACTTTATTCATCAGTCATGCCCAGGTCCCACTATGAAATTATAATGCGCTTCCTGCATTTCAACGATAATTCCCAGTGCCCTCCCCGAGATGATCCCAATTATGATAAACTCTACAAAATTCGCCCCCTAATTGATTACTTTTCCAGACGGTTCCCCGAAGTCTATGTCCCTGACCAAAAGATCGCTGTGGACGAATCACTGGTCCACTTCACAGGCCGGCTGGCATTTAAGCAGTATATTCCCAGCAAGAGGGCTAGGTACGGCTTAAAACTAAACAAGCTCTGCGAAAGCCAAACTGGATACGTGTACGCCTTTCGCGTGTACGAAGGCAGAGACTCTGAGCTCCAGCCCCCTGAGTGCCCAACGTACATGGGAGTAAGTGGGAAGATTGTCTGGGACCTAGCCTTCCCATTGCTGCAAAAGGGGTACCATATTTATATGGACAACTATTACACCAGTTTGCCCCTTTTCCGCCACTTGTACCTGAAGAAAACCTTGGCCTGCGGTACAGTAAGAAAAAAACGGAAGGGCTTTCCGCAGAGTCTGGTCACCACTCCTTTACAAATCGGGGAATCCGCAAGCCTAAGAAACAAGGAAGTAATGGCTTTGAAGTGGAGGGATAGTAAGGACGTTTACCTCATGTCCACCATCCACGATGACACCTCAGTGGAAATTAGAAGACGACGCGGTCCCGTTCAAAGTCCCTTTCAAAAGCCTGCTTGCATCCTCGAGTACAATAAGTACATGGGGGGGGGGTGGACTTAAATGATCAAATGCTGCAGCCCTATCTCCCGACACGAAAGACCCTCTTTTGGTACAAAAAAGTTGCAGTGTACTTTTTCCATTTGGCCACGTACAATGCCTTTGTCACCTATAAAAAGTCCACAACAACACCAATCCCCTTCCTCCAGTTTATTGAAGACATTGCCACTGCCCTCATTTACCAGCAAGGATCCCCCCCAGAAATCATTCGTTCGGATTGTGTCAGCAGACTTCATGAGCGCCATTTCCCTTTCCATATCCCACCTTCAGAAACCGGAAGAAGACGCCAAAAAAAGTGTAGGGTGTGTAGCAAAAGAGGAGTAAGGAAAGACACCAGTTTCCATTGTCCCGATTGTCCCTCCCAACCTGGCCTTTGCATTGGAGAATGCTTCAAAATATATCACACTGCCCTAAACTTTTAGCCCATATTTCAGTCAGACTGCCATTTTCCCTTTTTCAATGTTTGTGCTGAATATTTTCCTGCTGCCTCAACCAACCATATCACTGCCTTCCATGTGAACCGACCCTGGCCTGTATATCAACTATGCCTCTGCCTGCCGTCTGCATTGTTTATCCGCCATGTTTCTGCCTTTCAAGTGAACTGACCCTGGACTGTTTATCGACTATGCCTCTGCCTGCCGTCTGCATTGTTTATCCGCCATGTTTCTGCCTTTCAAGTGAACTGACCCTGGACTGTTTTTTGATTATGCCTTAGCCTACCGTCTATTTCTGCCTTTTACCTGCACTGACCTCGGCCTGTTACGACCATGTTTTTGCCTGCTCCTTAGACTGATCCTTCGCCCTGCTACTGTAGTAGTGGGATTCAAAATGACACAGGGGTCTCACTTTTGTGAGGGGCTTCAGAATAGTGTTCTGATATGAGAAAACCAGTTTTTGGATTTCTCTGGGTTTGTAAACTCAGAACAGGGTCTGGAGTCCGGAGGCTTCAAAGCGATTTGGGTGGGAGAAGCCTCTACCCCTGTCCCCATTCTTTCCCGACCGAGGCCCTAAACTTGATGGTCCTGCCTGCTACCTGGACCAATACTTTGGCTGTGCTGATCATATCCCTGCCTGCACTGACCCGGGACTTTTTATGGAACATGTGCCTGTTGCCTGGACCAATACTTGGGCTGTACTGATCATATCTCTGCCTGCTGCCTGTACTAATTATGGACAGTATTCCTGCCTGCTGCATGGACAATCCTTTTTCTGCTGCTGACCATATCCCTGCCTACTACTTGGACCAATGCTTTGGCTTGGCTGACAATATCTCTGCCTGTACTGACTATGGACAGTATTCCTGCCTGCACAATCCTTTCACTGTCGCTGTCTACGTTCCTGCCTGCTGCCTGAACCACTGCACTGCTAAAACCACAGGTAATTTTTTTGTTTATCCTTTGCTCAGCAGAATGTATTTTGGTATGTATTATGCAATGTGTTAGGGGCCTTCAACAATGTGGTAGGTTGTCAGGAATTTATGTGTGTGATTTATGTCCCTAGCCACTTGCCAACCGGCCAATGTATTTATACGTCCTCCGTTTAAACCTGAATACCGGTGTTATGGCAGCAGATAGCTGCCATAACCCTGGTATTTTTTTAAACGGTGGACAGTTGGCATTCCGATAAGGGTAGTCCCAGCGGCGGATTCGCCGCGGGATCACCTTTCCGGGATGGCGGAAGAGGTGACCCCCCCCCTCCCGCCGCGTCCCGGTCCTTTTCCCCACTTACCGGACCTGCCGGCAGCGGGGAAAACAATCCGGTCCCGGATCCTCACAGACAGGATGTCGAGTGAGGGCAAGCTTGCCCTCACTCAACTCTATGGTCTTGGAGGACCGGAGCTACGGCAAACATCGTTGCCTAGCAACCGATTTAAAGGTCCCTTTTTTTTTTTTTTTTCATTTTATTTATTTATTTATTTATTTATTTTTTTTTCCTATCTTTTAGTGTACTTGTGAGATCTGAGGACTTTGTGACCCCAAATCTCACAAAAAAGAGGTCCTGTCGTGCCTCTTTCTATTACAAGGAATGTTTACATTCCTTGTAATAGAAATAAAAATCATCATTTTTTTTTTTTTTTTTTAAACGGTGTAAAAATAAAAAATAATAAATAAAATAAATAGTAAAAAAAAAAAAAAAAAAAAAAAAATTAAAGCGCCCTGTCCCCGTTAGCTCGCGCGCAGAAGCGAACGCATACAGAAACCCCGCCCACCTATGTAAACGGTGTTAAAACCACACATGTGAGGTATCGCCGCGATCGTTAGAGCAAGAGCAATAATTTGAGCCCTAGATCTCCTCTGTAACTCTAAGATGGTAACCTGTAGAAATTTTTAAAATGTCGCCTATGGGGATTTTTAAGTACCAAAGTTTGTCGCCATTCCGTGAGCGTGCGCAATTGTGAAGCATGACATGTTGGGTATCTATTTACTCGGCATAACATTATCTTTCACATTATGAAAAAAATTGGGCTAACTTTACTGGTTTCTTATTTTTTAATTAAAAAAAGTGATTTTTTTCCAAAAAAATTGCGTTTGGAAGATCGCTGCGCAAATACGGTGTGATAAAAAATATTGCAATAATCTCCATTTTATTCTCTAGGGTCTCTGCTAAAAAACAATATATAATGTGTGGGGGTTCTAAGTAGTTTTCTAGCAAAAACAACTGATTTTAACTTGTAAACACCAAATGTCAAAAATAGGCCTAGGCAAGTGGCTAGGATGCATGATGGTGCTCCTTGAATGTTGGGCCCCTCTATATGGCTAGGCTGTGAAAAAGTCTCACACATGTGGTATTGCCATACTCAGGAGGAGTGGCAGAATGTATTTTGGGGTGTAATTTTTGCTTTTTACATGCTATGTGTTAGAAATATCCTATAAATTGACAACTTTGTGTAAAAAAAAAAGGTTTTAATTTTTTTCCCACATTTTCCAAAAACTTGTGGAAAAAAATGACACGTTCAAACGACCCATTATGCCTCATATAATATACGTTGGAGTGTTTGCTTTCCAAAATGGGGTCATTTTGTGGGCGTTTCCATTGTCTTGGTGCTCTAGGGCCTTCAGAAGTGTGATAGGTAGTCAGAAAGTTATATGTGTATTTATGCTCCTAGAACGCCTGACAGTGCTTCTTGGATGTTGAGTCTCTTTATGTGGCCAGGCTGTGTAAAAGTCTCACACATGTGGTATCGCCATACTCGGGAGGAGTAGCAGAATGTATTTTGGGGTGTCATTTTTGCTATGTACATGCTATGTGTTAGAAATATCCTATAAATTGACAACTTTGTGTAAAAAAAATAGGTTTTAATTTTTTCCCACATTTTCCAAAAACTTGTGGAAAAAAATGACATGTTCAAATGACCCATAATGCCTCATAGAATATACTTTGGAGTGTTTGCTTTCCAAAATGGGGTCATTTTGTGGGCTTTTCCATTGTATTGGTGCTCTAGGGCCTTCAAAAGTGTGATAGGTAGTAAGAAAGTTTTATGTGTATTTATGCTCCTAGAACGCTTGAAGGATCTACTTGGATGTGGAGTGCCTTTTTGTGGCCAGGCTGTGTAAAAGTCTCACACATGTGGTATCGCCATACTCAGGAGGAGTAGCAGAATGTATTTTGGGGTGTCATTTTTGCTGTGTACATGCTATGTGTTAGAAATGGCTTATAAATTGACAACTTTGTGGGGAAAAAAAGAAAAAAATATTTTTTCTTCATTTTCCCAAGAATTGTGGGAAAAAATTATACCTTCAAAAAACTCACCATGCCTCTTACTAAATACCTTGGACTGTCTACTTTCCAAAAAGGGGTCATTTGGGGGGTATTTGAACTGTCCTGACATTTCAGGGCCTCAAGAAAGGAGATAGGCCGTCAGTACATCTGGTGTGATCAATTTTCAGTAATTGGTACCATAGCTTCTAGACTCAATAACTTTCACACAGACTAAATAATATACACTAATTTGGGTTAATTTTACCACAGATATGTAGCAGTATATATTTTGGCCCAAATGTATGAAGAAAAATAAATTTTTTGCAAAATTTTATAATAGAAACTAAAAAAAGTGTTTTTTTTTCAAAAATTTTGCTCTTTTTTTGCTTATATCACGAAAAAAAAAAAAACCCAGTTGTGATCAAATACCACCAAAAGAAAGCTCTATTTGTGTGAAAAAAATGATAAAAATTTTGTTTGGTTACAGTGTAGCATGACTGAGCAATTGTCATTCAAAGTGTGAGAGTGCTGAAAGCTGAAAATTGGTCTGGGAAGGAAGGGTGTCTAACTGCTCTGTATTGAAGTGGTTAAAGACCTTAAAATGCTTCTACACGTACAGTGACAGTAAAAAAATCATGCCTACAATGCATTTTAATAGGGTTTTTCTATTTCGCGGAATTTCACTTTTCGCGGCTGGGTCCGGAACATAACCCCCGCAATGGAGGGGGGTTTACTGTAAACACACTTTTAAAACAATAGAAACTCATTTAAACACATAAAAGATACTAAGAGACAGAGCAAGAGCTATGGAAAACACAAAAATATTTCATTTTTAATGATTTATATAGTAAAATAACAAAATAAACAAAATAACAAAATAAAAAATAAAAAAACGCAAATTACCGGGACCACAAAAACTGAACCGCGATGGAGTGGGGGATTACTGTAAACGGACAAACGGTCCGTTTTTCATCCGTCTTTTCATTGGTAGTGGATGTAAAAAAAAAACGGATGAAAAAACGAATGAATGAAAAAACGGATGAATAACTGATAATTTTTGACGTGACTGAACTGATGAACTGAACAGACCATATGTGTGTAAGGGGCCTTAGTCCGTAGGGTTCAATATAAAGTTGGCTGGGAAGGCTGTCCACAAGGTTTAGTCCCCACGCACACAAGACGTTTTCACAGCTGCTTTTACCAGCTTTAGACTTTTTTTTGCAGCTTAAAAATCACCTCTCCGTGTTATTCTTTGGCCTCATGCACACACAGGCTTTTAGGAGCTGTAAGTGGTATAGGCGTTTTCAAGCTGCAAAATAAAATCCCAGGGTCAGCGGGCTCTGAGGACCAGTGTTCCAGCTGTAAGGCTTCATGTACACGGGATGCTTGAAAACCTCTCCTGAACGCTGGAACTGGACAGCTAGTAACTGACGGTTAAAAACTTTTTGCCGCCTTTTTTGCAACATTTGTGTTTAGAAGCATTTTTACATTGTAAAATGGTCAGAAATGTATTCCCATTGAAAACACCTATAAACGCGTCACTGTGTTTAGACGCGTTTGCACGCTGTTACAAGCATTTGACGTTTCAAATGCCAATAAACTTCCATCTGAACGCATTTTTTTGCTTTAAAAAAAAAAAATGCCACTAATCTCAACTGCCTCTAAATGACTTTAAACATCTTAGTGTACATAGCCAGATAAGATAACAAAGGAGAGTTTGGGGGCTAATGAAAAAAACGCCCAACTGCTTGTAAACGTTCGTTTATCAGCAGCATTTAAGAGGCCTTAAAATGTTTTTTTTTTGGGTGTCTAAATCAATGGTTGCCTATGAGAGTCCTCTTAACTGATCTGAATGGAAGTGACATCCAAGTCGTATCATGATGATCCAACTTGCGGGATGCAACTTGTGTTCTGAGGATCTTGAAGGTGAGCCCCACGCTAAAATCAAAAATGGCATGGGGTCCCCCCCCCAAGATCCATACCAGGTCCTTTGAGTCTGGTATGGATCTTGAAAGGGAACACCACACCAAAAAAAAAAAAAAAAAAAATGGCATGCGGTCCTGCCTAAAATCCATACCAGACCCTTATCTGAGCATGCAGCCCAGCAGGTTAGGAAGGGGGGGGGGCGATCGAGTGTCGTCCCCTCCCAGACCATACCAGGCCACACGTCCTCAACATGGGGGGGGCTTTGGGGCAGTAGGGGCTCTGCACCACCCACCCCAAAGTACCCGTTTATGGGGACAAGGGCCTCTTCCCGACAACCCTGGGCAGTGGTTGTGGGGGTCTGCAGGCAGGGGGGCTTATCGTAATCTGGAAGCCCCCTTTAACAAGGGGACCCCCAGGTCCCCCCCTCCCCCCCATGTGAATGAGTATGGGGTACATTGTGATTGTACTCATTCACCCCCCCCCCCCAAAAAAAAAAAAAAGCAGTGTAGGGTAAATAAAAACATGAGACGGTTTTGATAAGTCACAAGGGGCAGGGACTCATGGTGACATCACCGAAGGGCCACACCCCATGGCGATATATTTAAACCAGCAGAGAGCAGATCTGGCACAACTAAAGGTAGACAGAGTTAAAGGACCAATTCAGAGGCGTAGAAGACAGCAGTGGAGGAGAAGATGGAGGAAGATGTTTAATAAAGGACTGGTCAAAACTGTCTAATTTTTATTTACACTAAACTGCTTTTTTTTTGGGGATGAATAGGGGTAAAATGTACCCCATACTCATTCACATGGGGGGGTCTGGGGGCCCCCTTGTTAAAGGGGGCTTCCAGATACTGATAAGCCCTCTGCCTGCAGACCGCCGCAACCACCGCCCAGGGTTGTCGGGAAGAAGCCCTTGTCCCCATCAACATAGGGACAAGGTGCTTTGGGGTGGGGGGTGCCCTGCCCCAAAGCACCCAACCCCTCATGTTGAAGCATGTGGCCTGGTATGGTCCAGGAAGGGGGGGCGCGCTTGTTCGTTCCCCACGTCTTTTTTTCTTCTTTTGGCGTGGGGGTTCCCCTCAAAATTCATACCCCAGACCTAAGGGTTTTTTTTTCCTTTTTCCATTCTGGCATGGGGTTCCCTTTCAAGAACCATACCAGACTGTAAAAGGGCCTTGGGGGGGTAGGCACGCCATTTTTTTTTTTTTTTAATTTTGGTGTGGGGTTCTCCTTCAGAAACCTCAGAGCACAAGGTTTATGATGGTTTCTGATGATCCGACTTGAATGCGAGTTCTATTCAAATCAATGGGTTAAAAGTCGGATCAGTTAAAGCGGAGTTCCGGGCAGAGAAACGTTTTTTTCTTGAACATACCCCCGGGACAGTCAGGGCTAGCACATTCCACAATGGCTAGCCTCTGATCTGTCCCGGTTCGCACTTACCTTTTAGAAGAAATACTTACTTAGAAATTTTCTTCCACAGCGTTTCCATCTCGGTTGTGGGCAGCTGAAGCCGGCGCGGTCCTCTTCTCAGTCTTCTTCCGCGTCTTCGTGTCCCAGAATGCACTGCACCGGCCCCTCTCGTCACTTCCGATGCGGCGCCGCATTCCTAAACAGCTTCTGGGCATGCCCGGAAATGACGAGCGGGGCCGGTGCGGCGCATTGATTCCTGGGAGCTATGACGTTTAGCTCCCAGGAATCATCGCGAGGCAGGAAGTGACGGGGTGAGCCTCGGCGCTGGAGGAGGAAGCTGTCATAGGTGAGTATTTACAATCGTCAATAAAAAGGGGAGTAAACAAAAAAAAAAAAAATAACTATCCAATTCCTTTTCAGGTGCGGCATACCTAGCGGAGGGGCACAAAAAAAAAAAAAAAATCTTTTTTGTGCCCGGAACTCCGCTTTAAGACGGTGCTCATTAGGGATCCACTGATTTTAAATTGAGGCAGAGAAAGCGAACGTGGCTAAATGCGCATTAACGCCAATTCAAAAAGCTACTAAAAGAGCGTTTTTATAGCGGCTTTTTCCTGGTGCTGGTAGTGGCTTTGCAGCTCCTTTTTTCTAACGCCCTGTGTGCATGAAAACTTAGGACAGTGTCTATGGAAAGGTTTGTCCATTCTTCCAGAAGCGCATTTGTGAGGGAAGGCACTGATGTTGGACGAGAATGCCTGTCTCTCTGTCTCCGCTCTAATTCATCCCAAAGGTGTTATATCGGGTTGAGGTCAGGATTCAGGCTAGTCAAGTTCCTCCACCCCAAACTCGCCCACCCATGTCTTTATGGACCTTGTTTTGTGCATAGACAGGAGGGGCAGGGGGGGAGGTGACAGGAATATTACCAATATAAGAAAAATAAAGCCTGAAAACTAAAAAGGTGGTAAAATAGGTGATCATGCTTGACAGAAGTCAGAACATCAGGCTCAACGCCCATCAAGATTTTCCAGCAAATCCCACATAAATATGCTTGTTTCATTGAGAGAATTGGGACAATGGCTTGTCAACAGTTTGTGGATACCTTTTTCTTCTAATGATACCCAAAGACACCAAAGGAGTTTCATCCTATATTGTCAGCATCGGCTAATAACTGGGAGGCCTGTAGGACACAATAAGACATCGAAAGACCTTTTTCAGAGGTCAGAGGAGTGACGGTGTAGAATTCCCTTAAGTTGCACTGTGTGGATTTTGCCATATGAGTACATTAAGCACGATCAATCATTAAAAAATTGCGATCTCGATTCACCCCCCCCCCCCCCCCACAATCTTAAAACGTAATTTCCTCGATTCATACAGAGCAGGAGCTGTTCTCTGCTCACTCGCAGCTGTCAAAATGTTTATCAACATTGCCAAGGCTGGGAGATTAAGCCCCCGTTCACACTGGGGCGACCTGTCAGGTGACCTGGTCGCCTGACAGGTCGCCTGGCATAGAGAAGCTGTGGACCCGTTCTAATAGGAGAGACACAAGTCGCTCCGACTTAGAAAAAGGGTCCGGAGCTTCTTTGGGGCGACCTGGAGCGACCTGCATTGACTTCAATGTTATGAAGTCCGTGCCGGCCGCTCCGAGGTCGCGGTGCGAGCAGCGCGCCGTGACCTGTGAGGTCGCCCCGGGAAGTAGCGTTGCCCCAGTGTGAACGGGGCAATAAACACAATGTTTTACAAGGTATCTTTTCATTCTTTTAGATCAAAGAAATTTTTCTGTCTGTAAGTGAGGGCAGTTTAACCTCTTAGTGCCCATTCACACTACCATGACTTGCCAGGCGACTGGTCAGACTGACAAGTCACGGTCCATTCTGTGCTACGGGAACCGTTCTAATAGGAGCGACTCAAGTCGCTCCGACTTAGAAAATAGTTCCTGTACTACTTCGGGGCGACATCAGAGCGACTTGCATTGACATTCATTATATGAAGTTCCTGCAAGTCGTGCCGAAGTCGCGGTGCACGTGACTTCACAGGTCGCCCCCGAAGTCGTGCCGCGGTAGTGTGAAAAAAATTACGTACAACACCCAAACATTATATATATATTTTACCAGAGACCCTATGGAATAAAATGGCGATCATTGCAATATTTTATGTCACACTGTATTTGTGCAGCAGTCTTTCAAATTTTTGGCCAAAAATACACTTTAATGAATTTAAAAAAAAGCAAAAAAAAGTTAGCCCAATTTTTTTGTATAACATGAAAGATGTTACGCCGAGATTTGTGAGAGAATTGAGATCTTTATTCTAAACAAAAAAAATTGTGATTCTCATTTTATCCAGAATCGTGAAGCTCTACATGGCATACATTTTTATGACAGGAATGTGCAAACCTATGTATCTTTCAAGCAGGTAAAAAATATTTCCCTATGTGCAACTGCTATATTAACTCCTTAAACACTACAGAAATGTAGCCCATTTCAGCAAGGCTAGCAAAAATCTGTCAATGAATCAAAAATGTGTGACATTACCCAGATTTCCACCATGGGTAAAAATCTCTACCACCATTAGGGTTTCCATGTTTCACTGCAGGAGGAGCTCATTCACAGTGTCAGAGGTCAGTTGAAATATTTGCCCTCGACTAGAATACACATGTGGTCCAAGGTCCATAACTATCCATCTAGAGGCCACACTCATTACAATCCGATTACACAATCTGTGTGTACGAAGCATTTATATGAAGGCAGTGACATAGATAAGGGGAGAGTCATGGGGGGGGGGTCGAAACCCCCCCAGAGCATCCTGTCAAAAATGCAAACACATTATGTTCCTGTCAGTGGCAGAGTGTAGCGTGTGTAGTGCTGCAGCAAGGGTTAATATGTCATTGGACAAGCGACAAGCGCACGCTGTTCACCGTGGGGCTGTCAGGCTCTGATCGGCTGACACAGTTCTTAACCAGCAGGCAGATTTGAACATAGCAAAAGCAGCACCCGTGGTCCCGCCCACCGCACCAGGCAACATTAAGCACAGCGGAAGCGGCGCCCGTGGTCCCGCCCATCCCGCCACGGATTGAGCACAGCTGGAGTGCCGCCCATAGTCCCACCCACCGCTCTCTAGTGATGGTCGGGACTACGGGTGCCGCTCCTGATGTGTTCAATGCTGCCTGGCGGGGTGGGTAGGACAGCGGGCGCCACTCCTGCTGTGTGCAATGCTGCTTGGCGGGGAGGGCGGGACAACGGGCGCAGCTCCTGCTGTGCTCATTGCTTCTTTATGTGTGCAACATGGCAAGCGACAAGCTGCATCTGGTGGCAGGCGACGTGGCAAGTGACAAGCTGCATCCGGTGGCAGGCGACGTGGCAAGTGACAAGCTGCATCCGGTGGCAGGCGACGTGGCAAGTGACACTCAGGGCTCCCACTGATTCTGCATTATGGTTAGTTGAACCTTTTTTATTTTATATTACAATGTATTAATAGAAATAAATGTGCTGCATTCATCCTGACACCATATCAACCATGGTGCCCTGATGATTGAAGTGCCAACACCAGCCATTGCCCAGGCAAATTGGCTGCAGGGACTAGGTAACCGTGAGAGACTGTGAGGCAATTGGCAAAGTTAGTGACTGAGACTGGACTGAGTCTTCCATTGCTGTTATGCCAGGCCTCGTTCACATCTACCAATTTGGGATCACGGTTGGAATCGCCCGAGATTCCAAATTGCATTGCAATGCTGGCAAAACGCAGCATACATATTTGTGACATTTATTTTGATGGCACCAAAACGCAGTGTGGTTTTGCTGGGATTGTTGCGCAAAAGAAGCTCCTGCTCCTTTTTCAGTGACAAGCTTTACGTCATGCTGCTTGCTGCAGGATAAATCACATAACAATTGTGCCAAAACTGCACCACATTTTAGATGCCACTAAAAATAATTTGCACACAAACACATGTGCTGCATTTTGCCAGCATTACAGTGTGATTTAGAATCACGGGCAGAATCACAGCTAGATTTTACCACTTGATGCCATGCACGTCATTGTTTTCAAGCGGTTATACTGGGGCCATGGCTGCAGCTGTCAGCCATAATCCCAGTATCGTTTTGTTCTGCGATGCCCTACACTGTAAAAGCGATCCTAGTGGCCAATTAGCTGCTTGATTGTTTTTACAAGCCGCAGGAGGGGGCTGCTCTCCGATGCTTTTCCTGGACTTTTCTGTCCCTCCAGAAAGCCTGGCATCTGATCCAGCAGTTGATGCATAGAGGCGATCAGGGACCAGAACGTCACCGATCATCTCTATGGTCTAGGACACCGGAAGCAATGAGGCCAACACATACCTAGGCCACTCACGCATATGTAAACAGTGTTTGCACCACATGAAGTATCGCCACAAGCGTTATAGCCAGAGCAATAATTTTAGCTCTAGACCTGCTTTGTAACTCTAAACGGATAACCTGTAAAAAAATGTAAAGCGTCACCTATGGAGATTTTTTTTAGGTTGTATAGTTTGTTGCCGTTTCACGAGTTTGCACAATTTAAAAAAATGACGTTAGGTATCGGTTTGCTCAGCACAACCTCATCTTTTATATTATTTAAAAAAAAAAATGGGCTATAGTGTTTTCCCACATTAAGGCTGCATTCACATGTCAGCGTATGGATCGTGGGCAGAATTGCTTGCCGATTTTCCGCCTGCCGAATTGCGGTAACACCGCGCAAAAAAAAAAATTGCGGGACGCACTACGCCCAAAAAAGTACAAGAGCTTCTTTGGAGCGTATTGCGTCCCGCGATTTTTTGCGCGATGTTACCGCGATTCGGCAGGCGGAAATCGCGGCAACATCACTCAGCGTTTGGGGTGCTATTGCAAATCACGGGCAACGCACAGGCGTCCCCGCGATTTGCAATGATCTCCGGATCGCGCAGCGATTCTGCCCGCGATCCATACGCTGACATGTGAATGCAGCCTAAAATTGATTGATGTGTATTTGAAAAAAAAAAAAATGTGTTTAGAAAACAGCTGCGCAAATCCCCTGTGACATAAAACATTGCAACAACCTCCATTTTATTCTCTATGGTCTCTGCTAAAAAATATATAATGTTTGGTGGTCTAACAAAAAAATACAGTTTTTTACATGCAAGAGAGAAGTGTCAGATTAGGCCTGGTCTTCAAGTGGTTAATGGCATTGACTGAGGCTGGGCTGAGTTTTCCATTGCTGTCGTGTTACTTACAGTCCAGCCTAGCACTGGCAGCCATGATGTGGTGCTCACTGGGTTACCCCTCAGCTCTCTAACTCATCAGTGAGCACCACAACATGGCTGCCAGAGCCATGGACTGATTAATCCTCAGTTCACAATATGATCCGCATATGAATAATGCAGGAACCAGTTTAATGCACATGTGCTTCAGGGTGGTGCGATTTGGGCCTATTCATTTTGAATAGGCTCAGATCACACCAAAGTCATGCATGCACCAATTTTGGAATTTCACGGCAACTGAATTGTATGATTGTTTAGTACCATGCAATCCGGGCAAATGCAATGTGTTCGCAAACTGTGTTTGGGGTGTTAGTGCAATCTCAATGACACCCCAAACACAGGTTGCAAATGCATTGCATGGTACAAAACAACCATACAATCCTTTTTCCAAACTTTATGAATTTGGCGCAATCTATTTTTTTTTAAAAAGACTTTTACTTTGTAACTGCTGCTGAACCCCCCCAGAACAAAAAAATTAACTACGGCCCTGTATGGAGGCACCCGCATTTCTCTATTCTGATGCCTCGTACACACGTGCAGATTGTCGGCCGATTGTAGGCTTGTTAGTATGATGCTTCCGACAGCCGACAGCGCACTTTCGGCCGAACAGAATCTGTCGTGCAGGCATTAAAATTTTTGTATGCCGACACGAGAACGGCCGATTGTTCGCCAGTCAGTACAGATTTCGGCCGACACACAGCAGATTTGCAAGACTGGGCATGCTCAGAAAAGAAAAAACACAGGGAAAGTTAACCATCACATGACATCACTTCTGCAGTCGGCTGTTGTTGGCCGACAAAATTCGTGTGCAGTCTTTTGCACTTTTCAACAGACACGACAGACCTTGGACAAAAGACGGCCAATCGTTCGGCCGACAATCTGCACGTGTGTACGGGGCATAACAGATCACTTTTGAGTCACAAAGGAACTCAGACTTCAGGTAAAGCGGCGATATCACCACAGGCTCATTTTTAACCAAGTTTTGCTAGTTTTACTGCTACAGTGCGGCAGTGGCGGAGCTAGACTTTTAAAACAGGGGTGGCAAATGGGTGGCAAGGTATTATTTTGGGGGGTCAATATACATGCGTGTGTGTGTGTATATATATATATATATATATATATATATATATATATATACACACACACACACACACACACACACACACACATATACACACATATACACACACACACTTTTATAAATAAATGTAAACAAACATCCTTAGTGCCGGTTCACACTAGGGCGACCTGTGAGGCGACCTGGTCGCCTCACAGGTCGCCGCAGGTCGCCTCCCATAGGGAAGCTGCGGACCCGTTCTAATAGGAGCGACACAAGTCGCTCCGACCTAGAAAAAGGGTCCGGAGATTCTTTGGGGCGACCAGGAGGCGACCACCATAGACTTCAATGTTATGAAGTCCGTGGCGGCCGCTCCGAGGTCGCGGTGCGAAGTAGCGTCGCTGCAATGTGAACCGGCGCTAAGTGGTATTAAAACATTTTTAATTAAATAAACAATTATCAAAGTAAACATTATTCTTTTAAGGCCGCACACCGATCACAGGGCTCTGCTCTAAAGGGGATCTATGGGGACCCTGCTCTAAAGGGGATCTATGGGGACCCTGCTCTAAAGGGGATCTATGGGGACCCTGCTCTAAAGGGGGATCTATGGGGACCCTGCTCTAAAGGGGGATCTATGGGGACCCTGCTCTAAAGGGGGATCTATGGGGACCCTGCTCTAAAGGGGGATCTATGGCATAGATCCCCTTTAGAGCAGGATCCCCATATATCCCCCTTTAGAGCAGGCTAGGGCAGGTCCCCCAAAGATCCTCCTTTACAGCAGGCCAGGGTGAGGTGAGGTCCCCTATATAGATGCCCCCTTACAGCAGGCCAGGGTCCTCCCCCAGACAGTCCCTCTCAGTCTCCGCACCGACAGGATTGGGTTCGGGAGCTGAGTAGCCAGGGGCAGAGAGCAGCAGACACAGCGGCGGTGGCCATGGCAGAAGCACTGCATGGGGGTGATTAGGGTGTGCCTAGGCACACCCAGCACACCCCGTGCGCATGCCTATGAGTAGGGCTGCACAATATTGCCCCCCATCAATGTAGTGACCAGCATGCCCCCCCCATCAATTGACAATGTAGTAACCAGCGTACCAACCCATCAATGTAGTGACCGCCAGTGTACCAACCCATCAATGTAGTGACCGCCAGCGTACCAACCCATCAATGTAGTGACCGCCAGCGTACCAACCCATCAATGTAGTGACCGCCAGCGTAGCAACCCATCAATGTAGTGACCACCAGCGTACCAACCCATCAATGTAGTGACCAGCATGATTTCCAACCTATCAATGTAGTGACCAGTGTGATTTCCAACCTATCAATGTAGTGACCAGTGTGATTGCCAACATATCAATGTAGTGACCAGCGTGATTGCCAACATATCAATGTAGTGACCAGCATGATTGCCAACATATCAATGTAGTGACCAGCATGATTGCCAACATATCAATGTAGTGACCAGCATGAATGCCAACATATCAATGTAGTGACCAGCATGATTGCCAACATATCAATGTAGTGACCAGTGTGATTGCCAACATATCAATGTAGTGACCAGCGTGATTGCCAACATATCAATGTAGTGACCAGCGTGATTGCCAACATATCAATGTAGTGACCAGCATGATTGCCAACATATCAATGTAGTGACCAGCATGATTGCCAACATATCAATGTAGTGACCAGCGTGCCGTGCCCCCTTCAATCATGCAGAGACCAGAGAGAGAGACTTACCTAAGGTTACAGGTAGAAGAAGTGAACGAGAGGGCCCCTGTGTAGCTAGTTCTCTGTGACTGTCTGTGACTGAGCGCGGTGAGCAGCAGCGGTGCCGTGATTTGCTGCACAGCTAACCAATCACGCGTGCCTGCACACCTGATTGGTTCGCTGTGCCGCCACTCACCGTGAGTAGTGGCACAGCGAAGCAATCAGGTGTGCAGGCACGCGTGATTGGTTAGCTGTGCAGCGAATCATGGCGCCGCTCCTGCTCAGCTCACCGCGCTCAGTCAGAGTCACAGAGAACAAGCTACACAGGGGCCCTCTCGTTCAGGTTCAGCTATGCTATGTAATGTTATAAGCATAAGCGAGCGTGAGCGGCAGGGGCATTGCTAGGTGGTAAAAAGACCACTCTCGTGACCAAGCAAACGAGCCAAAAAACAATCCCATCCACCTGGACAGATGACACGAGCGATGGATGTGCTACTAAGATGTGAGTGCAACATTATTAAATGTGGATGTGAATAAAGTTGTTTAAACGTTATCACACTAGTGAAGCTCTTTTTCTTCCACATGATTTGGAGCACTGTGAGATCACACATCATTTTGGCTACCCAGGATCTGTCCAGGTGGATGTGATTGTTTTTTGGCTCGTTTGCTTGGTCACGAGAGTGGCTAAGCCAGTAGTGTTTGCACTTTTACTCCCCCTCTGAGCATAGTGGTGGCATGCATTGGTGATCCAGTACTACATCTGCACGTTTAGTCATCATCCCAGGACTCTTTAGCAGTTATGGACTTTTAAGCTAATTCTGCTGTTTTGGTGGATTTTATTTATTTTATAATTCATTTTATGATATTTTAATGACAAGCTTTGTTCATATGAGAGACTTATGTGGACAGATTATGCTATAGACTGTGAGTTTATACACATGTGTATGCATTCCTGGTGGTGAGAGGAGTGGGGTAGTGAGAGAGAGGGGGGAGGGGGTGGTGGTGAGGGGGGGGGGTAGTAGTGAGAGAGGGGGGAGGGGGGCAGAGCCAGTAACACTTACCAAGTCCAGGAACCGGCGCTGACATCATCCATCCATCCTGTGGCTGAATCCATCCTGCCCCATCCAGCTTCAGTCAGTTTCTCTCTCTGATTGCAGGGAGGTGGGTGCAGGACTGGCCCAAGATATTATGCTAACTGGGTCCAAGAATTTGATGCTGCCCCCCCCCCCCCCCAAAAAACAAAACAAAAATGGAAACTAAAATAAATTTATCAGGAAGCAACCCTACTTCACATCAGGAGTCCCCCCTTAACATCAGGAGCTCCAAACGTAGCATGCCTACATCACCTCCTGTCTCCAGCATCTTCTGTCTCCATCACCTCTTGTCTGCATCCCTCCATCACCTCCTTCACCCATCACCTGTCTCCATCAATCTATCCAATTGTCCATCCTACCATCCCTCTGTTGTAGGTCCCTCCAACCTCTTCACCCTCCATCACTCTCATCCCTCTGTTACTCTATCCCTCCCTCCATAACTCCATCACAACACCCTTTTAGCTCTTACTCCATCCCTCCACCATACCATCCATCCAATAATCCTTGTGCCCCATTTCCCTCCACCCTTTCTATTCTCCATTACTTTCATCCGTATATTATTCTGTCTCCTTCACCCCATCCCTCTATCCCTTTCTCCATCACCCCATCCCTTTCTCCATAACCCCATCCCTCTATCCCTTTCTCCATCACCCCATCCCTCTATCCTTTGCTCCATCACCCCATCCCTCTATCCCTTTCCCCATCACCCCATCCCTCTATCCCTTTTTCCATCACCCCATCCCTTTCTCCATAACCCCATCCCTCTATCCCTTTCTCCATCCCCCCATCCCTTTCTCCATAACCCCATCCCTCTATCCCTTTCTCCTTCACCCCATCCCTCTATCCTTTTCTCCTTCACCCCATCCCTCTATCCCTTTCTCCATCACCCCATCCCTCTATCCCTTTCTCCATCACCCCATCCCTTTCTCCATAACCCCATCCCTCTATCCTTTTCTCCTTCACACCATCCCTCTATCCCTTTCTCCATCACCTCATCCCTCTATCCCTTTCTCCATCACCCCATCCCTTTCTCCATAACCCCATCCCTCTATCCTTTTCTCCTTCACCCCATCCCTCTATCCTTTTCTCCTTCACACCATCCCTCTATCCCTTTCTCCTTCACCCCATCCCTCTATCCTTTTCTCCTTCACCCCATCCCTCTATCCCTTTCTCCATCACCCCATCCCTTTCTCCATAACCCCATACCTCTATCCCTTTCTCCATCACCCCATCCCTTTCTCCATAAGCCCATCCCTCTATCCCTTTCTCCTTCACCCCATCCCTTTCTCCTTCACCCCATCCCTCTATCCCTTTCTCCTTCACCCCATCCCTCTATCCCTTTCTCCATCACCCCATCCCTTTCTCCATAACCCCATCCCTCTATCCTTTTCTCCTTCACACCATCCCTCTATCCCTTTCTCCATCACCTCATCCCTCTATCCCTTTCTCCATCACCCCATCCCTTTCTCCATAACCCCATCCCTCTATCCTTTTCTCCTTCACCCCATCCCTCTATCCTTTTCTCCTTCACACCATCCCTCTATCCCTTTCTCCTTCACCCCATCCCTCTATCCTTTTCTCCTTCACCCCATCCCTCTATCCCTTTCTCCATCACCCCATCCCTTTCTCCATAACCCCATACCTCTATCCCTTTCTCCTTCACCCCATCCCTTTCTCCATAAGCCCATCCCTCTATCCCTTTCTCCTTCACCCCATCCCTTTCTCCTTCACCCCATCCCTCTATCCCTTTCTCCTTCACCCCATCCCTCTATCCTTCGCTCCATCACCCCATCCCTCTATCCTTCGCTCCATCACCCCATCCCTCTATCCTTCGCTCCATCACGCCATCCCTCTATCCTTTTCTCCTTCACCCCATCCCTCTATCCCTTTCTCCATCACCCCATCCCTCTATCCCTTTCTCCATCACCCCATCCCTTTCTCCATAACCCCATCCCTCTATCCTTTTCTCCTTCACACCATCCCTCTATCCCTTTCTCCATCACCTCATCCCTCTATCCCTTTCTCCATCACCCCATCCCTTTATCCATCACCCCATCCCTCTATCCTTTGCTCCATCACCCCATCCCTCTATCCCTTTCCCCATCACCCCATCCCTCTATCCCCTTTTTCCATCACCCCATCCCTTTCTCCATAACCCCATCCCTCTATCCCTTTCTCCATCCCCCCATCCCTTTCTCCATAACCCCATCCCTCTATCCCTTTCTCCCTTCACCCCATCCCTCTATCCTTCGCTCCATCACCCCATCCCTCTATCCTTCCTCCATCACCCCATCCCTCTATCCTTCGCTCCATCACCCCATCCCTCTATCCTTTTCTCCTTCACCCCATCCCTCTATCCCTTTCTCCATCCCCCATCCCTCTATCCCTTTCTCCATCACCCCATCCCTTTCTCCATAACCCCATCCCTCTATCCTTTTCTCCTTCACACCATCCCTCTATCCCTTTCTCCATCACCTCATCCCTCTATCCCTTTCTCCATCACCCCATCCCTTTATCCATCACCCCATCCTTTGCTCCATCACCCCATCCCTCTATCCCTTTCCCCATCACCCCATCCCTCTATCCCTTTTTCCATCACCCCATCCCTTTCTCCATAACCCCATCCCTCTATCCCTTTCTCCATCCCCCCATCCCTTTCTCCATAACCCCATCCCTCTATCCCTTTCTCCTTCACCCCATCCCTCTATCCTTCGCTCCATCACCCCATCCCTCTATCCCTTTCTCCTTCACCCCATCCCTCTATCCTTTTCTCCTTCACACCATCCCTCTATCCCTTTCTCCATCACCTCATCCCTCTATCCCTTTCTCCATCACCCCATCCCTTTCTCCATAACCCCATCCCTCTATCCTTTTCTCCTTCACCCCATCCCTCTATCCTTTTCTCCTTCACACCATCCCTCTATCCCTTTCTCCTTCACCCCATCCCTCTATCCTTTTCTCCTTCACCCCATCCCTCTATCCCTTTCTCCATCACCCCATCCCTTTCTCCATAACCCCATACCTCTATCCCTTTCTCCATCACCCCATCCCTTTCTCCATAACCCCATACCTCTATCCCTTTCTCCTTCACCCCATCCCTTTCTCCATAAGCCCATCCCTCTATCCCTTTCTCCTTCACCCCATCCCTCTATCCCTTTCTCCTTCACCCCATCCCTCTATCCTTCGCTCCATCACCCCATCCCTCTATCCTTCGCTCCATCACCCCATCCCTCTATCCTTCGCTCCATCACCCCATCCCTCTATCCTTCGCTCCATCACTCACAAATACTATACACCAGCACTTTTCATCTAACAATCAGCCTGATCTGTCATATTGCTGCTGCCTCTCCTCACCTGGCATGCTTGGATTTGTAGTGCCCCAGCCCCAGACACATGAGGCGGTCATACAGGAGAGGAGAATGTGCCTGTGTACTGGACTGGTTAGCAGGTAGTGGGAAGGGACTCTAGGAAGGTGTAATAGAGATTTGGGGAGATCTTAGAAAACCTCTTCTCTTCAGAAGCAGACAGACACACAAAACAAAAAAAAACGTTCTTACAGCATCAGTGAAGTCTGCTACAGAGAGGCCCCCCTCCTCCCCCTCTTCCTGCCCACTAAGACAAGCCACCGACATCACTACTACATTCAGCCCAGAGGCAGCTTACCTTGTGCTAGGCTGAACTTCTTCCTCCACTCACTGCAGGCTCCACTCCTCCCCCTCCTGGCATCTGCTGTGATGAAATCAAAAGAGGCGCGCTGGGCAAGGGGGAGGGAACAAATAGCAGCAGAAGCACAAGAAATGTTCATTGGAGACTCCACCTCCCTTCCCAGCCAGCTTCTGTTTCTCCACGAGCAAGGGGGCGGACCCCCGCTCCCGCATACGGCCCCGCCCACACCCGACATCAATGCCTAAATTTGACAGCTGCAATCACTCTCCTTGCAGCTGCCCCCCCCCCCCCCCCAATCGCTCACTTATCACTGGCTTGAATGTTAAAATGCTGATATGTAGCCCGAGTTCCCGGCCAAACCCCCCTGCCACTGGTGAGCGGGGTGGCAACAGGGGTGGCAAGGATTTCGTCTGGGGTGGCAACTGCCACCCCAGCTAGCCCTCTGGCTCCGCCACTGTCCTCTGGGCGTTGTGTCCTCGTTTGTGATGCACAGGACCCGCAAGTCGGCGCAGGTTTTTCCCTGCCCAGCTGAATTTCATTACACTGTTAATGAAATGTGGCGCACGTTAAAACGTCCATTCCTGGTACCTAGTCGGTTCAAATTGCTTTCTCCTTTTGCACCGGCTACGGAATCGCGATGGTGTGTGCCTCCACAGGTAGATCACACTGGCCGTGTTAAACAAGGCTACCTTGGTTCCTTCTGAGGATACCCCGGTTTTCCGGGATCCCACGGACAGATGGTTGGAGTCTCTGGCCCGCCATTCCTATACGGTGGCGGGCTCGTTGCTCAGACCCGTTTTCGCGTCCGTTTTGGTGGCTCAGGCGGTGGCTGATTGGACGAAGGTGCTTAGGAGCAACCTCGTGTCTGATGTTCCGCCTGCCCGGCTGGAAATGGTGGATCAAATCCACCAGGGAATCGTGTATCTGTGTGATGCGGCCTTGAATGAGGCCCCTTTAGTAGCACGCCCCTCTAGTGTCTCGGTACGTAACCGGCGACTGATATGGCTGAAGATCTGGTCAGCTGACCAGTCCTCGCGGAAAACAGTTGCTGATTTTCCCTATGCTGGCTCTTGCCTTTTTGGCGAGGCGTTGGATACCCTGGTAAAAGGCGTCACGGGGGGCAAGAGCACCTTGCTGCCCCAGAACCCGAAGAACAAGTCCTTTCGAGGCAAGCTGGGTTCTGCGCCTAGATCCACTCAGGGGTCCTTTCGGAACCAATCCAAGGGCAAGCCCTTCAAGGCCCAGGGCAGTCAGAAGAAGCCCTGGGCGGGTAAGCAGAAGTCAGGCATTGCCGGCTCGGCGGGTCAGTCCGTCTCTGCCTGAAGGGGCGCCCTCACCCGTTTCAGGGGTGGGGGGACGTTTGCGCAGTTTCCTCCAACCTTGGCTGCTCCAGATATCGGACAGGTGGGTTCTGGAAATTATTCGATCGGGATTCAAGATCGAATTCCTTTCCCGGCCGGCGGACAGATTCTTTCCCTCAAATCTTCATTTGCCTCCGGGGCATCTGCAGGACCTGCACCAAGCAGTACAGGATCTTCTTGCTCAGGGGGTGATTGTCCCGGTGCCTCATCAGGACAGGTTTCGGGGGTTTTACTCAAATCTGTTCACTGTGCCCAGAAAGGAGGGCAAAGTGCGTCCTATTCTGAACCTGAAAGCGCTGAACCGATTCGTGCGTGTTCGGAAGTTCCGTATGGAGTCTCTCCGTTCGGTGGTGGCCTCCTTGAGTCCAGGGGAATTCCTGGCCTCGTTGGATCTAAAAGATGCGTACCTGCACATCCCCATTTTCGAGGGTCATCAGCGGTACCTTCAATTTGCTATCGCAGAGGACGACTGCCAGTTTGTGGCGTTACCTTTCGGTCTCGCTTCGCCACCCAGGGTTTTTACCAAAGTGTTGGTGCCGGTTCTGGGCCTGCTGAGGGCTCAGGGCATTGCAGTCTTGGGTTACCTGGACGATCTACTTCTGAGATCACGTGCCAGCCAGGACCTAGTGCGGGATCTGTCCGCCACGGTACAGACGCTCCAGGAGTTCGGATGGACCATCAACGTTCAGAAATCGACGTCTCCATCGGTTCGTCTTCCCTACCTGGGAATGATTCTGGACTCTGCTCAGGCAAAGGTGTTCTTGCCGGAGGACAAGCTCCGGACTTTGTGGGACGAGATCAGGTCCCTCAGGGACAGCCCGTCCTCGTCACTCAGGGCCTGTATGCGGGGCCTGGGGTTGATGGTTTCGGCAAGGCGATACCCTTTGCTCAGTTTCACACGCGGGCTCTCCAGGCGGAGATCCTGGCCAGATGGGACAGACTGCCTCAGTCCCTGGATCTGAGTGTCTCCTTGAGTCTCAGACCAGATTGGCTCTTCTGTGGTGGCTCCAGTCCCTGTCGGTGGCGGAAGGCAAGTCCTTCCGTCCGTTGGTGTGGACGGTGATTACCACGGATGCCAGCCTGTCGGGCTGGGGTGGAGTCCTGGGCAACCTGTCTGCCCAGGGCACTTGGTCGGAGGAGGAGTCCTCCCTCCTCTCTTCCAGTGGTCGGACCGTCTGCGGGGCCGTCCTGTCCGGGTACAGACGGACAATGCTACCGCGGTGGCTTACATCAACCACCAGGAGTGCTCGGGCGGCCCGGGAGGTGACCAACATTCTGTCTTGGCCGAGACTCATGTCCCGGCGATCTCAGCAGTTCACATTCCGGGTGTGGAGAATTGGCATGCCGACTATCTGAGCCGCCAGACCCTGGACCAGGGGGAATGGTCCCTACACCCGGAGGTCTTCCAAATGCTGTGTGCGAAGTGGGGATCCCCGGACGTGGATCTGTTCGCATCTCGGCTAAACCGAAAGGTGGAAAGGTTCGTGGCAAGAACGCGCGATCCACTGGCGGACGCCTCGGATGCATTAGTGGCCCCTTGGCATCAGTATCGTCTGATGTATGCCTTTCCTCCGATTCAGTTGCTATCCAAGTTCCTCCACAGGTTAGCCTCGGAACCGCACCTGGTGATTCTGGTGGCGCCGGACTGGCCACGCCGGTTCTGGTACGCCGATGTTGTTCACTTGGCAGTGGCGCCTCCGTGGCGGCTGCCAATGCGGGAAGATCTCCTGTCTCAGGGTCCGATCTTCCATCCTGCTTTACAGTCGCTGGCTTTAACGGCCTGGCTGTTGAGACCCAGGTCCTGAGGGACAGGGGTCTCTCCTCTGAGGTCATTCCTACCTTTGTCAGGGCTAGAAAAACCTCCCCTGGTAAAATGTATTGCCGTACCTGGAAGGCTTATTTATCCTGATGTGAGTTTAGGGGGTTCTCCCCTCGCTCGTACTCGGTGTCGAGAGTTTTGGCCTTTCTTCAGTCTGGTGTGGACTGGCGCTGGCCACGATCAAGGGCCAGGTGTCCACACTGGCTATTCTTTTCCAACGCCCTGTGGCGTCCCATTCTCTGGTTTGCACCTTCATTCAAGGTGTGCGTCATTTGGCTCCTCCCAGGAAGGAGCCTTTACCTCCATGGGACTTGAACTTGGTTCTGTCCGTGTTACAGCGTGCTCCCTTTGAAAACATTCGGGATATATCTTTGCCTCTGCTGTCTAAGAAGGTTGCCTTTTTGGTGGCGATCACTTCGGCTCACAGGGTGTCGGAACTGGCAGCGGTATCTTGCCGTTCTCCATACTTGGTGATTCACCGGGATAAGGTGGTTTTGCGTCCGCATCCCTCCTTTCTTCCTAAGGTGGTCTCTGAGTTCCACATTAATGAGGACATTGTCCTACCTTCGCTTTGTACGAAGCCTAAGCATCCTAAGGAGGTTGCTCTGCACTCCTTGGATGTTGTCAGGGCGATCAGGGTTTACCTGTCTACGGAATATTTTCGGAAGACTGATTCCCTCTTTGTCCTTCCTGAGGGACCTCGGAAGGGCATGGCTGCATCCGCAGCGACTATTGCCAAATGGATCAGACAGACCATTGAACAGGCTTACGCCTTGAAGGAATGGGTTCCACCCTTCCCTGTTAAGGCACACTCTACCAGATCTGTGAGTGCGTCCTGGGCCTATTGGCATCGGGCCTCGGTGGCCCAGGTGTGCAAGGCTGCGATTTGGTTGTCGGTGCACACTTTTTCCAAATTCTACAAAGTAGGTGTTCTGGCATCAGCTGATGCCTCCTCCTTGCAACAAGGTTCTCAGTGCGGCAGTGCCATAATGGACCCTTGTTTTTTTCTGGGTTCCTGGCTGTTGGTATTTGCTTTCCTGGGCTGTTGCTCCTGTTGAGCATTGTTTTCTGTTGCCCAGAGGTTTTCTTACTGTGCATGTAAGGTTCCTTTCTCTGATGTGGGTACTGCGTTGCCTTTTCTACGGTTGCGTCTCCCACCCCTCATGTCTATACTGCTTTCGGACATCCCAACAGTGATGACTTAGAGGAGGCGGCGACTGTCAGAGGACGTAAGAGAAAACGTAATTTTTGTAAAATCTTACCTGTAAAATTCCTTTCTGAGTCCTCCGACAGTCGCCACCCCGCCCCTCTTTTGTGGTTCTTATTACCTACTGCTATGCTACCAAACTGAGTTGGGAGTGGTCACTGCAGGGGGCTATTGACCAGATGGGACAGCCCCCATGGGTGTGTATATGCAAATGCCTTTGTTCTTTTGACTAAGTCTTTATGCCTAGCTACTCCTGCGGAGCGGAAGTCAATACCCAACAGTGATGACTTAGAGGAGGCGGTGACTGTCGGAGGAATTTTACAGGTAAGATTTTACAAAAATTCAGTTTTTTCTGGTGGGGTCCCCTCCTGGGGACCATCCGATTGTCTCTTTATCTGCTGACTCCCCTTGGGGTCCTGGAGACTGCATGGCGTGCTGTGGGGCCGCCATTTTGCTGTAGACCTGCATGATTGTCAGAATTCCTCATTTTAATGTTATGAGTAGCCATTTTCTAAATCTTCCCCATAGGAATGCATGGGGCGGCCATTTTCTTGTGGTTCACGGTGCTGGACAGCATAGGCAAGGCTTCAGATACTCTAGGCATGACCCAGGTGCTTTCACTTCCTGTATCAGATCGTTTCTTTCTGCTGTACAGATCGTTCCTGCAAGCCTTCTGATCGTTTGGGTAAATTTTTTTGGTCTCCTGTGGGTTCTCTCTCACACACACAAGCTAACAGACTGTGTTAGGCTGGGACTTGCACTACCGCTGTAGCAGCGGTGCAATTGCGTTTTTGTGACTTTTTTTAAAGGTGACACTGCATCTTTTTAAATTTAGTGAACATGGAGTCCCAGGACAAAATTTCACCCACAGACCCCCTCATTGCAACTGCGGAACCTTCTGGGTCGCAGCCCCTGTCAGCCTTTACAGCAGTTTTGGAAAGCCTAGTGTTAAAGTGGATTTAGTGTTAACACTAGCCGTAAGCGCCTTTTGCCTTCGCCCCCCTCTGTTGAATCCTCCGATTCAGAGGCTGATGTGGCTGCCGCAGACTCATCCCACCCTGGTGGCTCTGTGTCATCACATTCTGATGGCAAAGAGGACCTGTTCTCGTCAGCCGCTGCGCGGGAAAGCGCTTTGGTGGAAGCGCTTTGTAGTTTCAGTGAGAGACTTTAAAAATGGCGGATGAGTCTACAGTGTCAGGACTGCAGGTGTCTTTTGGCACCTGCAAACCCCAAAAACCGGGCAAGTGTTCCACTGTTCTGAACATTTTGACGATATTGTCAATGAACGGGGGGAGGGGGGCGCATTAAGCACATGTTAGTGGTGTCCAAGCATTTTAAACACCACTATCCCTTCACAGATAAGGTTTCCACGTGGTGGACCATGCCACCAAAAGTGAATCATCCAGTTTCCAGACTGTCTGTGGTCCCGGTGGAAGAATCCCTGGCCTTTACAGACCCCGTTGATAGACAGATTGAGTCTCTGTCCTGCCATTTACATGTGATAGCGGGCTCCATATTGAAACCAATTTTTGTGACCACCATGGTGTCGCAGACAGTCACTGAATGGGTGAAGTTGCAAAAAGGGGTCTTGGAAACGGAACCGCTCTCCTCTAGGCTGTTTGAGCTCTTGGATCAAATGGCTCAAGCCCTTCTGTATATATGCGATGCGTCGCTGGATGTGGCTCCACTGGTAGCCAGAGTGTCCACGCTGTTGGCATTACTGCGCCAACGGGGGATTTCGGTACTGGGGTACTTGGATGATCTCCTATTCAGGGGGGACTCTCATTCACCCTGGTGGGCGACTTGACAATCACTGTCCGCACACTGCAAGAGTTTGGTTGGAACATCAATTTAAAAATATTTCGCCCTAATACTTTCCATGAGACTAGATTATCTAGGCCTTACTCTGGACTCCGCTGTGGCGAGGGTCTTTCTTCCACCGGACATGTTGCAAAATTTGCAGGACTTGCGGGCATTGGGTTTGATGGCATCAACCTTCGAGGTGGTTCTGTTTGCTCAGTTCCACACGAGACCCTTACAAAAGGAGATTCTCGTAAAACGAAACAAGGATCCAAAAATTTGGTTGTCGCAGCAAAGTCTGCTCTTCTGTGGTGGTTTGACTGGTCAGCACTTCCCACAAGGCAAGTCCTTCCTGCCGCTGTATTGGACGGTGGTAACCATGGATGCCAGCCTGTCAGGCTGGGGAGGAGTCCTGGGGGAACTCTGCGCCCAGGGATCCTGGACGGTGGTAGAGTCAAAGCTGCCGATGTATATCTTGGAGCTCAGAGCGATGAAGCCTTGCCTGAGTCATTGGACGGCTTGTCTGCAAGGTTTGCCGGGTATTGGATCAGGGGGAGTGGTCCCTGCACCTGGAGGTTTTTCACCTCCCTGTGTGTCCGGTGGGGGACACCCGATGTCCACTGGTTTGCTTCTCGACTCAAGAAGGTTTAGACGTTTGTGGCCAGGTCAAGGGATCCTCTGGCCAACGCCACAGACGCCCTGGTGGCTCCTTGGGGTCAGTATCAACTGATATATGCGTTCCCTGCCAAAACTGCTGCGCAGAATAGAGGTGGAAGGGATTCCGGTCATTCTAGTGGCCCCAGACTGGCCTCGCCAGTCTTGGTACGCAGACCTGTTAAGGTTGGTCGCCGATGCGCTTGGAAGTTTCCTCTCAGGAAAGATCTGTCTTAACCACTTTAAGACCGGAAGGATTTGCCCCCTTCCTGACCAGGCCCTATTTTGCGATTCGGCACTGTTACTTTAACGGACAATTGCGCAGTCGTGCGACGCTGTAACCAAATAAAATTGATGTCCTCCCCCCCCACACACACACACACAAATAGCTTTATTTTGGTGGTATTTGATCACCTGTGCGATTTGTATTTTTTTTTTCTCGCAATTGCGGCCTACAGATCGGACCCCTGACTGACATTTTTGACACTTTTGGGGGGACCAGTGACATTACTACAGTAATCATGCTAAAAATTTGCAATGTTACTGTAATGACATTGGCAGGGAAGGGGTTAACCCTGTGGGTGATCAAGGGGTTAAATGTGAGTCTAGGGGAGTGATTCTGTAGGGGGGCGTGGCTTCTGAAATAACCATAAAGACATGTGATCCTATATAAAAGGATCACATGGGCTCTGATCATTTCAGGGAGAACGGTCAGCTGTGTTTACAACAGCTGAACGTTCTCTCTAAGCAGGGAACGATCACGGGTGTCTGGTGGCAATCGGAGCCACCTGGCCGCTGCATCGGCTAACACCGCTGACGGGTGGGGGCACGTCGCTGGCGGGGAGCGTTCGCCCCCTAGCCTCCCGAGAGCGAGCGCCGTACATGCACAGCAATTCTCCTGAGAGCTGCTGCCTGCCGCAGTACATCCGCGGCGGGCGGTCATAAACTTAAGGACCGATCTTGCATCCTGCTTTAGTCGCTGTCTTTAACAGCGTGGCTGTTTGAAAGCCAGGTATTGAAAGAGAGAGGTCTTTCTGACTCTGTGATTCCTACACTGTTGAAGGCAAGGAAGTCTACTTCCTGGAAGATCTACCATCATACATGGAAATCATACATTTCATGGTGTCAATTGTTGAAAGTGCTCGCTTTTTTCTTCCGGTAGCTAGGGTTTTGCCTTTTCTTCAAAAAGGGGTTGAACAGGGTTTGGCTTTGGGCACTATCAAAGGCCAAGGTTCGGCTTGGGCTGTGTTTTTCCAACGCCCCTTAACTACGCATGCCCTGATTCACACTTTTATTCAGGGGGTGCCTCCGAGACTATCCCGGTTACCTCCTTGGGATCTTAATTTGGTGTGATCAGTTCTTCAAAAACCTTCCTTTGAGAACATTAGGGAGATTTCCCTGCTTACATTATCTCAGGTTACCTTTTTGGTGGCTATCACTTCTGCCCTCAGGGTGTCTGAACTGGCAGCGTTGTCTTGCCGTTCACCTTATCTGGTGGTCCACAGAGATAGTGGTACTTTGACCTAATCAGTCATTTCTTCCTAAGGTGGTTTCTGATTTCCATTTGAATGTAGACATTGTGCTGCCTTCACTCTGTCCTAAGCCCAAGCATCCCAGGGAAATTACTTTGCATTCTTTGGCTGTGGTTTGGGCAATTAGAGTTTACCTGGCAGGTACTGAATCTTTCTGGAAATCAAAATTTTTGTCCTTACTGAAGGACCTCCAAGGATTGGCTGTGTCTTCTGCGACCATATCCAGATGGATCAGGCAGGCGGTGGTTCAGGCTTATTCACTTAAGGGTCAGGTTCCTCCTTTCCCGGTGAAGGTGCATTTTACTAGAGCGCTAAATGCCTCTTGGGCTTTTCACCATCAGGCATCAGTGATGCAAGGTGGCAACTTGGTCGTCAGTGCATACATTTACAAAATTCTACAATGTGGATGTGTTGGCATCTTCAGATGCCTCTTTTGGCCGTAAGGTTTTGCAGGCTGCTGTTTAAAAGAGGGTGTATGTTGGTTGTTCTAGGTGAGCTCCAGTTGTTCCTGGTTGAGCTCCTTACCTGGTTGGCTACATTTCAGGGAATTACGTTCTTTGCGTTTTCCCCACCCCTCATCCTAATACTGCTTTGGGATGTCCCGATATCTAAGAAGATATGAAGCTGGAGTCTGTCAATGAACGATGGAGAGCTGGAATTTTGACTCCCTGTAAAATCCTTTTCTCTGACGTTCATTGACAGACGCACCCCCCCCCCCTCTAATTATGGAGTGGAATGGGGTTGTCTTCTAAACACTGCTTGCAACAAAACTATGGGCTGTAGCAGAGTGTGTGGGGTTATGCCTGCGGGGATAGCCCCATAGGCGTTGTGAAGCTTTTTCCTGCCTAGTGTCCTATTCCTGATGGGAGGAGCATAACCAATGGCTAAGAAGATATGAAGCTGCGTCTATCAATGAACTTCAGAGAAGGATTTTTTCCCCCCCTATTCATCTTTTCTGACTGATTTTCACTAGTTTTGCTTTTGGCTAGGGTCAGTTTCACTACTGGATAGTATGAGGCGATACCTGAACCCTATAGAGGTTTCACAGGCAGTCCAACTCCAGGATGGCACATCAATATGTGCCAATGCCAGAATATTTGCTGTGTCCCCCAGCACAGTCCTAACAGCATAGAGGAGATACTAGGAGAGCTGGACAGGGCTGTAGAAGGTCCTTACCCATCAGCAGGACCGGTATCTTATCCTTTTGTGCAAGGAGGAACAGGATGAGCCCCGCCAGAGCCCTACAAAATTACCTCCAGCAGGCCACTGGGGTGAATATCTCTGACCAAACAATCAGAAACAGACTTCTTGAAGGTGGCCTGAGGGCCGATGTCCTCTGCTGGGCCCTGTGCTCACTACTCGGCACTGTGGCGCTTGATTGGCATTTGCCATTGAACACCAGAACTGGCAGGTCCGCCACTGGCATCCTGTGCTTTTCACAGATGAGCAGGTTCACCCTGAGCACTTGTGACAGACGTGAAAGGGTCTGGAGAAGCTGTGGAGAACATTAATGCTGCCTGTAACATTGTTTAGCATGACTGGTTTGGTGGTGGGTCACTGATGGTCTGGGAGGCATATCCATTGAAGAAGGCACAGAGCTCTACAGGCTAGACAATGGCACCCTGACTGCCATTGGGTATCGGGATGAAATCCTTGGACCTATTGTTAGACCCTACGCTGGTGTAGTGGGCCTGGGTTCCTCCTGGCGCACGACAATGCCCGGCCTCGTAGTAAGAGTATGCAGCCAGTGCCTGGAGGTTGAAGGAAGTGATACCATTAAAAGGGCCCCCACGCTTGCCTGACCTAAATCGAATAGAACTTCTTTGGGACATTGTTTTGGTGCATCAGACGCTGCCAGGTTGCACCTCAGTCTAAGAGCTCAGTGATGCCCTTGTCCAGATCTGGGGGGAAATACCCCAGGACACTATCCATTGTCCCAGGAGCATGCCCCAACATTGTCAGGCATGCATACAAGCACGTGGAGGCCATACAAACTGAGTACCATTTTTTGAGTTGCTGCAATGAAATTTCAGTAAAATTGACTAGCCTGCTGCATCAATTTTTCACTTTGAGTTTCGGGGTGCCTTTTGAATTCAGCCCTCTGTAGGTTAATTTTGATTTCCATCAAACGATTTGGCATCCTATTGATCCTTCAGCTCTGTGTATACAAAGGAGAATGGGGGAGCACATTACCATAATGAGGATGGTATTGACACAGCCCCAAATGATCCACAATGGCTCAAAATTGATATGGTTCAAACATATTTAGACAGAAAAGAGGTGGATAAAGTGCCTGGACCCGATGGCATCTACCCACGCATTGTAAAAGCATTGAGCTCTGTCATTTCAAAGCCTTTCTTTCTAATTTATAGGGACTCGTTAAGGACTGGAATAGTACCACTGGATTGGCGTAGGGCCAATGTGGTGCCTATATTTAAAAAGGGATCAAAGTCTTTGCCAAGTAACTATAGACCAGTTAATTAACCTTCTATAGTTGGTAAAATACTGAAGAGTTTAATAAAAGACCACATAGGTGAGTTCTTGCTGGAAAAAATATTTTAAGCAACAGACCGCATGGATTCATGAAAGACAGAAGTTGTCAAACAATCCTGATTTCTTTTCATGGGGAGGTAAGTAAAACCTTGGATAGAGGGGTGGCTGTGGACGTAGTATACTTAGATTTTGCAAAAGCGTTTGACACAGTTCCCCACACACTGCTAATGTGTAAGGTAAAGTCTATAGGCTTGGAAAGATCAGTTTGTAAATGGATAGAAAACTGGCTAAGAGATAGAATTCAGAGAGTAGCGGTTTCTTACTCTAAATGGTCTAAGGTTATCAGTGGTGTATCCCAAGGTTCAGTGTTTGGACCCTTACTTTTTAATATCATTATAAATGATATAGGGTCTGAGATTAAAAGTACCATTTCAGCCTTTGCAGATGACACCAAGCTTTGCAGTGGAATAACTTCCTTAACGCATGTCTCCAACTTGCAAGCTGACCTAAATTCACTGTTTCATTGGGCAACTATGTGGCAAATGAGGTTTAATGTTGATAAATGTAAAATTATGCACTTGGGGGCTAGGAATTTGCACGCATCATATATACTAGGGGGAGAAGAACTGGGGGAATCCATAGCAGAGAAGGATCTGGGTGCTCTGCTAGATCATAAGCTTAATAATAGCATGCAATGCCAAGCTGCAGTTTCCAAAAGAAGCAAAGTCTTTCTCGTATTAACAGAGGAATGGACTCCAGAGAGAGCGCTAACATATCATGTATTTGCCCCTGTAGAAATCATTAGTAAGATCTCATCTGGAATATGCAGTTCAGTTTTGGGCACCAGTTCTCAAATAGGATATTGGGGAACTGGAGAAAGTACAGAGAAGGGCAACCAAACTGATAAGAGGCATGGAGGAGCTCCGCTATGAGGATAAATTAGAGGAACCGAATGTATTCTCTCTTGAGAAGAGGAGATTAAGGGGGGATATGATCAACATGTACTATAAATACATAATGGGTCCATATAATGAACTTGGTGTTGAGGTATTCACTTTAGGGTCATCACAGAGGACAAGGGGGCACTCTTTACATCTAGAGGAATAGAGATTTTGTCTCCAAATATGAAAATGTTTCTTCACAGTAGGAGCTTGGAAAATGTGGAATAGACTCCCTCCAGTGGTGGTTCTGGCCAGCTCACTCGATTGCTTTAAAAAAGGCCTGGATTCATTCCTAGGTGTACATAATATAACTGAGTACTATTATTTATAGGTAAAGTTGGTCCAGGGAATATCTGATTGCCTCGCAGGGAATCGGGAAGGGTTTTTTTTCCCCTGCTGTAGCAAATTGGATCATGCTTTGCTGGGGTTTTTTGCTTTCCTCTGGATCAACTGTGGGTATAGGATTGTGTATATGGGATTATATGGTTGTATTTTCTTGACTGTTTTTTATTGGTTGAGCCGGATGTACTTGTGTCTTTTTTTTTTTTTTCAACCTCACTAACTATGGAACTTTGTAAAGTAAACATTTGTGGGGATCTGTATCAAATGCCTTTGCAAAATCCAGTTACACCACATCCACAGGCCTTCCTTTATCTAGATCGCTGCTCACTTCATAGAATTTTAATAGATTGCTCTGGCAAGAACGATTCTTAATAAATCCGTGCTGATTACTACTAATGCTACCGTTTTCATTACTAAAATCTTGGATATAGTCCCTTATCGTCCCCTCTGTTAGCTTAAATACTATCAATGTTAGACTGACTGATCTGTAGTTTCTAGGGATATATCTCTGCCCTTTTTAAATATTGGTACCGTGTTGGGGTTTTCTCCAGTCAGTAAACTGTCCATAAAAATTAGGAACAATGGTTTAGCTATCACCAGTTCCTTAACCACTTGCCGACTGCCGCATGACTATATACTGCGGCAGTCAGCCTCTGCTGGGCAAAGTGATGTATGGGTACGTCACCTGTCGACGAGCCTCTAGGGGGCGAGCGCGCCACCGCCGGTGCGCTCCCACCCCCTGCTCGTTCACGGACATCCCTGCGCGTGTGACCGGTGGCTCCGATGTCCGCCGGCCACTCGCGATCTCCCGCAGGAGAGGGAGAAAGACAGACGGCTGATGTACACACAGCCGTCTGTCATTCTCCCTTAGAACATCATGGAGGCTATGCGATCCTGCTATGTAGGATCATATGTCTCTGTGATGATCTAACAAGCCACGCCCCTAGGGACACAATTAACCCCTTGATCACTAATAAAGTTAATCCCTTCCCTGCCAGTGTCATTTTTACAGTAACTGCATATTTTTAGCACTGATTACTGTAGTAATGTCACTGTTGCCCCCAAAAGTGTCAAATGTCAGTCAAGGGTCCGATCTGTTCGCTGCAATGTCGCAGTCCCGCAAAAAAAATCGCAGATCGCCGCCATTACTAGTTAAAAAAAACAATAAAAATTACATATCTTTCCCGTAGTTAAGAAACGCAAAAACTTTTGCGCAAACCAATCAAAATACGCTTATTGTGATTTTTTTTTTTTTTACCAAAAATATGTAGCAGAAAACAAATTGGCCTAAAATGTTAAAAAAAAATTAGATTTTTACTTTTTTTTTTTTTTGAGAAAAATATTGTTTTTTTAAAATTGTCGCTCTTTTTTTGTTTATAGTGCAAAAAGTAAAAATCGCACAGGTGATTAAATACCACCAAAAGAAAGCTCTGTTTGTGGTAAAAAAAAAACGTCAATTTCATTTGGGTACAGCATCGCACGACCGCGCAATTGTCCATTACACTCACGCAGTGCCGAATCGCAAAATAGGGCCTGGTCTTTGAGCTGCCAAATCCTCCGGGGCTTAAGTGGTTAAGGACCCTCGGGTGTAATCCATCTGGTCGTGGTGACTTATTTATGTTGTTTTTTAAGTCTTATTTCTGATACTGTATTCTGTTAGCCATGAAGGTGCATTCTGTCATGTTTTATTAACATTACAGTCTTGGTTACTATATCCCCCGTTTCCTTTGTGAAAACTGAGGAGAAGGATGCATTTAAAACCTTTTTGCATTCTCTTTTGTAACCATATTCTGTTCATCATTTAATGTGTTCTGGTCTCACTTTCTTACTGTTTATATATTGGGGTTTTTTTTTTTACTCTCTTCCGCTATGACTTTCGTGGTCTATTTTAGCTGTCCTGATTGCGCTCTTACATTTTTTGTTGCATTCTTTGTATTGTTGGAATGCTGATAATGACCCCTCAGCCTTGTATTTTTCAAAGGCCTTTTCTTTTGCTTTTATATGCATTTTTAGGTTAGTTTAGCCGCCCAGGATTATTTTAGCTCTTTTAAATGTATTTTTCGTTGGAATGCACTGGCCAATACCTTTTATTTAGGATACTCCTAAAGCACTCTCATTTTTCCTCTGTGTTCTTTCTTTCTAGGATTTTATCCCATTTAATATCATCTAACAAAGAGCGTAGTTTAGGGATGTTGGCTCTTTTGAAATTCAGTGTCCTTATATTACCTTTGTGCTTATTTCTGTGTGTTTTTTACTGAATCGAATTGACCTGTGGTTGCGGTTTCCAAAGTTGCCTTGTATTTTCATATCCACAATCAGGTCTGTATTGTTTGTAATCAGTAGGTCTAGTAATGCAATCTCTATTGATGCATTCACCAACTGACCCGTGACGTTATCCTGCAAGACATTTAGGAAATTGCGAGTCTTAGACAAATGCGCAGTTCCTTCTGCCCAGTCTATATCTGAATAATTAAAATCCCCCATTATAATACATTTCCCAGCCTTGCCCCCATTCCAAGCTGTGATAGGAGGTCCGACTCCCCCTCCTCCCTCAGGTTCGGGGGCCTGTGGCATAAGCCCACCATTACTTTCCCAATATTTTCCTCCTATGGAGCTCCACCCACAAGGGTTCTACATCCTCCTTTTCTCCATTAGTGATGTCATTACTCATGTTCATTTGCACATCATTCTTGATATACAGGTATGCCTCTCCCCCTTACCCTCCCTATCTGTACGATATAGGAAATCCCCCTTAATGGTTGCCAGACAATCATGTGAGCTGTCAAAGTTTCTGAAATAGGGATAAGACCAGCACACAGGGCAGTAATCCAGGCACAGTAGGATAGGCAGCAATGTGTCAGCAAGGTTTATGTGACTCACTAGCTAACAACAGATACAGATAGGGTGTCAGGGAGAGGAGATTCAAACCCCTATGGCCAGCTTTACCCATTTCTTTGGCCAGTAATGTGCATTTAAAAGCATACTTTAATTGCAACAGGTACACTCCATTCAACTAATTATGTGACTTCTTAAGAAAACTGGTTGTGCCAAAAAATATTTAGGGACTTCCATAGTAAAGGAGGTAAATACTTGCTTAATCAAGATATTTAAAGTTTTTTTTTTTTATTCTTGTTAATTACTTGGAAAACTACAATCCCAATTTAAAAAAAGTTGGAATGCTGTATAACATCTACAAAAAACAATGCAATGATTTGCAAAGCTCATAACCCCATATTTTATTCCCAATACAAAGAAGAAAACAAATCAAAATGTTTAAACTGAGAAAATGTACCATTTTAGGGAAAAAATAAGAGAATTTGGAAAATTGATCACAGCAACACGTCACAAAAACGTTGACAGGGCAACAAATGGCTGGAAAAGTATGTGGTACTAAAAAGGAAGAGCTGAAAGATTAACTAATTAGGTTAATTGGCAACAGGTCAGTAACATGACTAGGTATAAAAAGAGCATCTTAGAGAATCCGGAGATGGGCAGAGGTTCACCAATCTGAAAAGCTGCATCCAAAAATTGAGGAATATTTTTAAACAGTTTGACAATGTAAAATTGCAAAGACTTTAAATATATCTTAATCTACAGCAGGGGTGTCCAACCCTTTCACCTTCCTGGGCCAAATTGGAAGAAGAGGAATTGCCTTGAGCCACACATGAAAGCTAGGTGTTGGGCGGTCCAGATGTAGAGCTAGCCAGCATGGAGCAAGGCTGGTAAAATTGGGGGCATTTGTGATAGGATGACTAGAATACCAAAGCCCAAGGTAAGTAAGTTGGAAAATCCAAATTGCAGCCTCATAACTACTAACAAGGAAACAGTATGCAACAGGACAAAATGAAGAGGCTTGTATACCAATGCTAGAAGTCTAGCTAATAAGATGGGAAAACAGGAGCTGCTAATGTAGGAGGAGGATTTCAAATTATATCTTTCTCAAAGAATATCTTTCTATTCTTCCCTACATCTACTATTATTATGTGGGGTGATCCCCATTTATTTACCCTACTTTTGTTACTGCTACCATTACTATTATCACTACTACTATGTTTTTTAGGTTTCATCAAGGAACTTACACCTGTAGTAGTGGACATTAATTAATCCTATCGATCAGACCCCTTGCACATGCAATCTGTATTCTATCTTTCAAGTAAGATATAATTATTTCTTGCTCTTATAAGGTATCTCCCATTTCCATATACCCCTCTATTACTAGTGTATCGTTAGTATGATACAATATACATGATTATACCTCTTTGTTGTAAAATCCTTATACTTGATTATTATATATACCTTCTTTTATCTTACATCGGTATAGATAGCGACCGGTGTTTTGGTTCCTTTTTATCCCTTGTGTCTGCCCAAAGCCAAATATTTGTCTTGTTTGCTTGGAAGAGCTTTGTCATTAGAGTTATATTTATGTGTACTTGTCTTTGTATATTGCATACCATGTGATATTATGTATAATTACTAATATGGTTTTTGTTTATTTTAAGAATATAATTGTCTGTATACGGTCCTGATGAAGCTTACTGTTAAACACGTCGACCTTTGAACAAACGTATTCTCATACCCACGCACTTGTTGATATGTATTTTATTTCTATTGTATACATGACTCACAATCAATAGTTATGTTCATTTGCATATATGCTTGGTGATCTGGACCTTCTTCTTGGTCAGTCTCACCATTTTATTGGTTATTGGTTTTAATAATTGCATTAATAAAGATTTTATATACCTTATCTACACCTGTCTCATGATGTGCCCTTAAAGTCCACACATACTTACTGTTGTTTCATACAAATGGCCAGGCGGAGCCTGGAGTTGTGGGAGGGGGAGGAGCCGCCTATTTAAGGTCAGGCCCCCCGCCTCTTCTGGGCTGCTGCAGGGTTTGTCATTCATTCCTGTCACGCCCACTGACAGGACCTCCAATACCTGGCTCTCCCTCAGCAAGAGCACCAGGCGGACGCTTCCGGGTCGGCCAGCAGGCACCCGGCATCCAGGTACACGGGGGGAGGCTGTGGCTCGGTCTCCCCCCCCCCCCCCCCCCCGCTTTCATCATCTCACCACCTGCCGCCCGCCATCCTCCCTCGTCACATCCCCCATTTCTCCTCCCGTCTGTGCTCATTTGTACCTGCCAAGAGACAGTCCGTGACCTCCCCCGTGGGGCAGGCGGCGCAAGGGGGATGACGTCATCCCCGGGTCCCCGCACGCATACCGCTCGGCCATCCGTCACTTCAGTCCCACTCACCGCTCTCCTGCAGCAGCGGTCAGCTCCATACGTCGCTCTCACAAGCAGCACCACCAGAAGGACGCTTCCGGGTCGGCCAGCAGGCTCCTGACAACTGTGCAAGTACCAGGGGAGGCTGCGGTTCGCGCCCCCCCCCCATCCCATCCATCCTCAGTTCAGGTGCCTGCCAGGGACAGTCATCTGCTCGGCCATCCTTCTGCCAGGTGGTGAGGGTAGAGGCTCGATCCGCCCCCCCCCCTTTTTTTCAGTCCAGCACCGTCAGCCACACGTCATCCCCGGGAACCAGGTCTCCGCCCCCCCGCACACATACCGCTCGGCCATCTGTCTTCCAGGGGCCATGAATGGCACAACAGCATGACTTGGAAACGTGGTCTGAGTTGACATTTGCATGTTTGCAAGATGACACACTATGCTATCACTCTTTAGCTCAGGTAGTTCTATGACATTTAAGCTTCCTCAAGCCATACCTGTACCTGCATATTCAATTGTACCTTGCAACCCTGCAGGCACTGTCTTATTGCAGCCTGGTGGAGGATCTCTGTGTTCACATCCTCCCCCTGCATGTCTTCCTTTGATACCGTGAGCAGTCCGCTTTGCTCCCTGTTCTCCAAATTAGCAGCCCTTCTGCGCTATCAGACACAGCACCATTTAGTCGTGGTACCAGATTCCACTGCATGGCCAGCATCCTGGCTGCGTCACCATCCCCACTTTACCTGTCTCAGTTGTAGTATCCTCCGGAAGTATCAGGTGTTGGTGGGGGGTTGCATGGTCTCTCAGTTCCGTTCCCCCAGCAGCTGTCCTCGTCTTCCCGGGTCACTTCCAGGGACCAAGTACACCTGCAACACAGAAGTTACCCAGAGCAATTACTGGGCAGCCACATCACAGATGGGGGGGGGGGGGGGCCCGATACCCGGCGCTGTGCCGACCACAGATCAGGAGAATCATGGGAAGACTCGGTAATCCTCCTCTGGCTTTTCCCCGCCATGACCATCCGGTCAAGTTTGCTGCTTTAAAAAAAAAAAAAAAAAAAAATTCTTCAAGCAGCCTCTGTGCCTTTTTTATGGTTACATCGTTCAGACTGGCACCTGCCTCATCCCTGCATGGTCAGCTTCCTGACTCGGTCACCCTCCTCACTGACCTGTCTCACCCCTGCATTCCCTGGGAGGGTTTACCAAGTACAGTCTTTCATGCTTTTTGAACAAACGTATTCTCATACCCACGCACTTGTTGATATGTATTTTATTTCTATTGTATACATGACTCACAATCAATAGTTATGTTCATTTGCATATATGCTTGGTGATCTGGACCTTCTTCTTGGTCAGTCTCACCATTTTATTGGTTATTGGTTTTAATAATTGCATTAATAAAGATTTTATATACCTTATCTACACCTGTCTCATGATGTGCCCTTAAAGTCCACACATACTTACTGTTGTTTCATACAAATGGCCAGGCGGAGCCTGGAGTTGTGGGAGGGGGAGGAGCCGCCTATTTAAGGTCAGGCCCCCCGCCTCTTCTGGGCTGCTGCAGGGTTTGTCATTCATTCCTGTCACGCCCACTGACAGGACCTCCAATACCTGGCTCTCCCTCAGCAAGAGCACCAGGCGGACGCTTCCGGGTCGGCCAGCAGGCACCCGGCATCCAGGTACACGGGGGGAGGCTGTGGCTCGGTCTCCCCCCCCCCCCCCCCCCCGCTTTCATCATCTCACCACCTGCCGCCCGCCATCCTCCCTCGTCACATCCCCCATTTCTCCTCCCGTCTGTGCTCATTTGTACCTGCCAAGAGACAGTCCGTGACCTCCCCCGTGGGGCAGGCGGCGCAAGGGGGATGACGTCATCCCCGGGTCCCCGCACGCATACCGCTCGGCCATCCGTCACTTCAGTCCCACTCACCGCTCTCCTGCAGCAGCGGTCAGCTCCATACGTCGCTCTCACAAGCAGCACCACCAGAAGGACGCTTCCGGGTCGGCCAGCAGGCTCCTGACAACTGTGCAAGTACCAGGGGAGGCTGCGGTTCGCGCCCCCCCCCCCATCCCATCCATCCTCAGTTCAGGTGCCTGCCAGGGACAGTCATCTGCTCGGCCATCCTTCTGCCAGGTGGTAAGGGTAGAGGCTCGATCCGCCCCCCCCCTTTTTTTCAGTCCAGCACCGTCAGCCACACGTCATCCCCGGGAACCAGGTCTCCGCCCCCCCGCACACATACCGCTCGGCCATCTGTCTTCCAGGGGCCATGAATGGCACAACAGCATGACTTGGAAACGTGGTCTGAGTTGACATTTGCATGTTTGCAAGATGACACACTATGCTATCACTCTTTAGCTCAGGTAGTTCTATGACATTTAAGCTTCCTCAAGCCATACCTGTACCTGCATATTCAATTGTACCTTGCAACCCTGCAGGCACTGTCTTATTGCAGCCTGGTGGAGGATCTCTGTGTTCACATCCTCCCCCTGCATGTCTTCCTTTGATACCGTGAGCAGTCCGCTTTGCTCCCTGTTCTCCAAATTAGCAGCCCTTCTGCGCTATCAGACACAGCACCATTTAGTCGTGGTACCAGATTCCACTGCATGGCCAGCATCCTGGCTGCGTCACCATCCCCACTTTACCTGTCTCAGTTGTAGTATCCTCCGGAAGTATCAGGTGTTGGTGGGGGGTTGCATGGTCTCTCAGTTCCGTTCCCCCAGCAGCTGTCCTCGTCTTCCCGGGTCACTTCCAGGGACCAAGTACACCTGCAACACAGAAGTTACCCAGAGCAATTACTGGGCAGCCACATCACAGATGGGGGGGGGGGGGCCCGATACCCGGCGCTGTGCCGACCACAGATCAGGAGAATCATGGGAAGACTCGGTAATCCTCCTCTGGCTTTTCCCCGCCATGACCATCCGGTCAAGTTTGCTGCTTTAAAAAAAAAAAAAAAAAAAAATTCTTCAAGCAGCCTCTGTGCCTTTTTTATGGTTACATCGTTCAGACTGGCACCTGCCTCATCCCTGCATGGTCAGCTTCCTGACTCGGTCACCCTCCTCACTGACCTGTCTCACCCCTGCATTCCCTGGGAGGGTTTACCAAGTACAGTCTTTCATGCTTTTTTTTCCTCTTTCTTTCCATATACATAGTTTCATTTAATTCACTGTTTCGTCATCGTCATGTTGCTACGTGATCATTTGTTTGTTCTCATGTGTCTTGTTTTTACGTTTCCAAAGGAAAAAAACAAAAAACCAAACCACCTCTTGTGGTAGATAATTCCACAATCTTGTAGCTCCAACAGTAAAGAACCCCCCACGTTGCCTGAGATTAAAACGCTTCTCCTCTAATCGCATTGTATGGCCTTGAGTCCTCATGCAATCCCTTCGACTGAATAGTTTTTTAGGGTTGGCGTCCACAGGGCATGTCAGCGGTTGAGTCAGGTGCTTATGTCATCTCACTTCAAGGCGCCAACCACTCGTTCACACATACAAGCGGCATGCACGATCATTGGGACGTTCAGCCAGCCTTTCAGACCCCTCACAGGTTATCACAGGCATGCTGTCTCACTTGGTCATACTCCTTCCATAATCACATGGCTTGGGGGGGGTAGTTAGGCAGGTCACTTTCACAGCTAGCCCGAGACCAACACCCATCCTCACGCGGAGGTACTACGCCCATCGGCCCAAATCATAGCTAGCGTCTCGGTTACCCCGCTAGTGTAGAGAGGGCGTCACCTTCCAGAGGCCCACATCCCGCCATTTCATTACTTGGCACAGCTCAGGGCCAACTCATAGACAGCGCCTCTACCTGTGGTGGGTTAGTCAGGGCCTCATGTCCCACTCTCTAGTACCGGTCCTCCGGGGAGAAAAATAAAAAAAACATGGGGGGGAGGGGGTCATGCCCGCCAGTGAAACATTTTCGTCTGCTTATGTCCCATGACCTTTTTCCTTCATGTTTTCCAGGATCTCACGTACTCAGACATAGGGGATAGTTCCTCCCCAAGTCTTGACGAGCCCTAGCCCATCAAGGTCATGGTCCTTCCCAAAGATCGCTGCCAAATTGAGATGGGAGAAGAAGTCAGTTTCCGGCCACCGCCGGGAAGGCTGTACCTTTTTAAGGATATTGACGACCAGTCCAGCTCCGCAGTCTGGGTCCGGCTCGCGGGGCAATGTGCACGATGCCTCAGCCCCGGACAGGGTATTGTGCACATCACACGGCATGGCATCCACCTCGGCATCCATCTCGTCGTCCATCATCATTTGCTCAATCAAGGATAGAGTAATTAGAAACTCTGGCTCCCGCTCCCTTGGCATCCTTGGGTTTCCCTCCCAGGTTGTCGCGCTTGCTGTCTCCCAGCGTGTCGTCGCAGGCACTCTTGCCTCCCTGGCCTCCATGGCTCACATCATCTCACCAACTCACATGGTCCCTCTCAGCGTCAAGTAAGACATCTGGAGGGCAGGGACGTTAATCCCATGACCCTGTTGCTTGCACCCCAGGACGTCGTAGGAAGTTAGACCTGTAACCGCGGTGACCTCTCCATGGTAATCGAGGCCATTGACCCCAGGTTGGACAAGGAATGGTCCATCCCTTGGACCATACAGGGACACGATTGATTTTCTTTTCCCAAGCCTTAGGGAGGAATTTGCATTCGTATTTGTACAAGGTGGTTGATTTGGGGCACTAGTATGGGGGCCCGGCTTTCCTATAATTACCATAGTTTCCGGCCAAAGCGGTCGCGTTCACCCAGTTCAACACCTGGGCAGACTGGGGTTGTTCTGCCGCTACTTCGCCGGGCTCGCTCCACCGGCCTGCGCTAATGGTGCCCCCCCCTTCTTTCCACCCCACTGGAGTGGCATATACTTGTTCATTCCACCATTCACAGACCACTCTCCAGTGTCCATGGACTGACGCGGCGGGCCATGCCGGGTTTGCGATTTTCTGGGGCAACAGGTGGCTCAGGGGTAGTTGACCGCCAGTAAACCTCAAATCTGCCATCTTTCAACTCCACTTCGGGCCCCCTTTTGAGTTTTCCCCCATTGTGGCAGCTGCCAGGGGAAAGGGGGGGTGCCTTTTGGTCGGGCCAACCGTAAGTGCTTCACCGACAACCTGACCACAGGCGTCCCCTTTAAAGATGGGTGGTTCTCCTCCCTCACCTTCATGAGTCGTGTCAGGAGGTCCTCTTGGCTGGCCTCCACCTTGCACTTCCACTTGGCTGCGAACACGTGCCAGGCATTCTCAACACAGCGGCTGCTGGCCTTTCTCGTTCCAATTTATAGGTCTTCTTCCAGGCACATCCCACGGCAGAGGGAGTCCAGAACGTTCTACCACCGTTCCAGGAACTCATCCTGGTTTAGCTGTTCTCATGGCCCACCGGCACAGGCTAGTCCAGTTGGCACTTTGGCCAATGCCAGACGCACTTTCGCGTGAGTCTGACCATCTTCGTCAGGTTCATCACGGAGGTCATTACTTTTTTTTTTTTTTTTTTTTTTAGGATTCATCGTCTTTTAAAGCATCGTCGTGGCATTTTTCTTCTTTTGCCATTTAAATCTTAAATCTGGTGCACAGTACCATTAAAACTCTACCTCTCGGGAGTACAGTTTTCATATCAACACGTACCTCCGGTCACGGTACATTCATGGCGCCAAGTCCCATCAAGAACTTTTGCAAGGCATCCTTCGGAAGGCCGCAAGCCCACGTTTTGTCAACCTATCGACGGCAGCAGGTTCCGGGCTTTATCCAACGTGGTGGTCACTAGACTGTTCAAGGCAGGGACCTACGTTACCATCAAGACAGTCATTCATCCACCCTTCCACGCGTTCCTGCAGCCAAACGAGTTCACCGGGAGGAACGTGCTCGGTACCACCTCATGTCACGGAGGGCAGGCGTAGTCTAGATGAACGAACATTTTTGTCCTGACACTTCTACAGTCCAAGACTACTCAAGCTGGGGCCACCAGTCAACATATCATGATGTCCCTCTCACCATGATTGGTGCTCTGTCCAGTTGCTGGGCCATCCTTATCCAGGTTGCCAGGGTAGGTCAGGGTCGCTCCCCTGCTGAGCCTTCACTGCAGGCCTCTCGCCATGCCCAGGTTCATCAAGTGCTTGAGAACCCCGCAGGGCAAGTGGGGGTGCGATCTCGCCTTCACCAGTCATTCTTTTCTGCTTAGGGGCAGCATTGGTGGCCTTCAGCCACAGCATTCCAGTGCACTTCATCAAGAGGCTGGGACGGTGGAAATTGTCCGCTTACAGCTGTTATGTACCCAAAGCAGACAGCGAGCTCAGACGTTCAGAGTTTAGCTGTATAACCTTCCGTTGCGTCACCTTTCCCTTGGGATACGACGCACTTGCATACGATGCACTTATATTCAAGGTTACTTACACACTCTCTCTTTTGCCCTCTTTATTTTACAGGCCTGCCCAAACAACGGTTTTGGCACGCTACAACCGTAGGTTATGTTATGTTAAATATGTTATGTTAAATATGTCATGTTCTCCATCTTGGCTCCGTTCCCTGACCACAACTGTTGTTTTTTGCATGTATGTACTTTACTTATACCTATTTACAGTCCATGTCTGGTCATGTGATCCAGCTCGCTGATGTCAGCCAGTGGTGGCTGCAGGGGAGAAGAGGGTGTGTCAACAAAGGGTGGGCCATAGAAAGCCTATGGGTGGGTGTCACCGCTCCAGGATATACTAGCCATTGTTAAGTGCTCTCTCACCTGCTGCCTGACACAGGGAAGGTCAGATGATTGGAAATGGCACATGCCCTGAAAAGAAGTAAGTATATACATCTTTCTTACACAGGTTTGCAAAGGCGTAAGGAGTGCTTTTAGGATTAGTTAGGTTTATCATAGAGTTCAATTTAAAGCTGAATTCCAGGTTTACTCTAACTTTAAATAGTTTGTTTGGGCTAAGGTATTATAGAGCACACACATCGGACGCAGCGGTTAGTAATGGAAATAGTTTGTGAGCCAGCTTGGCAAGAATTAACTATTTATAGTAAAAAAAAAAAACTGGAATTGAGCTTTAAGCTGCCATCAAATGCATGCTTTAACAATATAAAATATTTTGTACTTTTTGTACATTTTGTGATGTGCAAATTGTATGGTAACAATCCCAATTAAATCAGTTTTAATACTAGGTTGTAAAATATGAAAATGTCATGGGAAAATGGGAATAGTCATGCAAGTTGCATCAACCTTGCATGTAAGTATTGTGACAATTAACCACAGCACTATTGAAAACCTTTATATTTCTGTTCTCATAAGGAAAAGTACTGAACAAAGGGTATATTAGAAGGTATAATGTGTCTCCGTATTTCCCTTTCAAACCAAAAGAGGGTAGCGTTTTTTTTTGGGGTTTTTTTGGGGGTTTTTTTGTGTGGTTTATACATTCAGGAGTGGTTTTCTTAGAGTACTTTTGTCTTCAGGCAGAATTAAAACCATTCACAGTAATTCTTCTCCCTCCCCCCAACATACGCCTCCCATTGGCCTGCTTGTGCTTTTTGGTTAGTCACTGTTGGTTACTATCAACAAGTTGCTAAGATCAGGCAGCCAAGAATGTATTTTGTTCAGATGCTCTTGCTAGATGTTGTTATAGTTAACCTCTGCTGTCCACCTCTTTTTTATATTTAATGTGTCATATATCCTATGTAGTAATGACAATGAGGTTGATTTACTAAAGGCAGATATATTGTGCACTGCAAGTGCACTTTAGGTGCATTTGCTCTAGATCTGAGAGGCAGCTCTGTCGGTTTCTATCATCCAATCATGCACAAACAAACATGCAGTTTTTTTTTATTTTCCTTGCATCTGATTGTGTATATTTTGCAAATTGAAGTTTTACCTCATTTACTAAGATCTGGAGCAATAAAGTACACAGTTGCAATGCACAGTATATTTGTCTTTAGTAAATCAACCCCAATGTCTGAGTTAAATATGCAGTATGTAGATTTGTAATCTTTTTTTGTGCATAGACTGGTCCTTTTGCTGCCTTTTTTTTTTTTTCGCTCTTTTTCCCTGTTTGTTCCTAATGAGTAATAGCCTTTCTCCACGTTGCTCAAAATATTGACATATACATGCTATTTGAAATATTGTGTATCAGAGGTAAAAATGTTTTTCTTTTTTTAAATCTGCATTTGCTAAACCCCCGGTCTCTTCTAGAACACAGGTCCACATGCTGTCTTGGTTTAAATGCTGCCTATAGAGAATCGAGTGCACTTGTTAGCTAGCTCTTCCTTATATGGTTCTTTTCAGCAAGGCAGTCGTTTTCCATAAATATTTGACACACACACACACACACACAAAATCTTACTATATATACCCTTGCTGCATGCCCAGGAAAGCAATCTTTGAAAAAAAATAAATAGATTTTTTGTTTTTATTTTACTTCTAAGCTTCTTATTAGCATAAATTAAATTTATAATCCTAAAAGGTAGGCTAATTAAGCATATACATCTCAACAGAAAGTTTATATACAGTATCTCACAAAAGTGAGTACACCCATCACATTTTTGTAAATATTTTATTATATCTTTTCATGTGACAACACTGAAGAAATGACACTTTGCTACAATGTAAATTAGTAAGTGTATAGCTTGTATAACGGTGTAAATTTGCTGTCCCCTCAAAATAACTCAACACACAGCCATTAATGTCTAAATTGCTGGCAACAAAAGTGAGTACACCCCTAAGTGGAAATGTCAAAATTGGGCCCAATTAGCCATATCATGTGGCTCATTAGTGTTACAAGGACTCAGGTGTGAATGTGGAGCAGGTGTGTTAAATTTGGTGTTATCGTTCTCACTCTCTCATACTGGTCACTGGAAGTTCAACATGGCACCTCATGGCAAAGAAATCTCTGAGGATTTGAAAAAAAAAAATGTTGCTCTACATAAAGATGGCCTAGGCTATAAGAAGATTGCTAATACCCTAAAACTGAGCTGCAGCATGGTGGCCAAGACCATACAACGATTTACCCGGACAGGTTCCACTCAGAACAGGCCTCGCCATGGTCGACCGAAGGAGTTGAGTGCACATGCTCAGCATCATATCCAGAGGTTGTCTTTGGGAAATAGACATACGAGTGCTGCCAGCATTGCTGCAGAGGTTGAAGAGGTGGGGGGGTCAGCCTGTCAATGCTCAGACCATATGCCGCACTCTGCATCAAATTGGTCTGCATGACTGTTGTCCCAGAAGGAAGCCTCTTCTAAAGATGATGCACAAGAAAGCCTGCAAACAGTTTGCTGAAGACCAGCAGACTAAGGACATGGATTACTGGAACCATGTCCTGTGGTCTGATGAGACCAAGATAAACTTATTTGGTTCAGATGGTGTCAAGCGTGTGTGGCGCAACCAGGTGAGGAGTATAAAGACAAGTGTGTCTTGCCCAGAGTCAAGCATGGTGGTGGGAGTGTCATGGTCTGGGTCTGCATGAGTGCACTGGGGAGCTACCGTTAATTGAGGGAACCATGAATGCCAACATATACTGTGACATACTGAAGCAGAGCATGATCCCCTCCCTTCGGATACTGGGCCGCAGGGCAGTATTCCAACATAACGACCCCAAACACACCTCCATGACAACCACTGCCTTGATAAAGAAGCTGAGGGTAAAGGTGATGGAATGGCCAAGCATGTCTCCAGACCTAAACCCCATTGAGCATCTGTGGGGCATCCTCAAACGGAAGGTGGAGGAGCGCAAGGTCTCTAACATCCACCAGCTCCGTGATGTCGTCGTGGAGGAGTGGAAGAGGACTCCAGTGGCAATCTGTGAAGCTCTGGTGAACTCCATGCCCAAGAGGGTTAAGGCGGTGCTGGAAAATAATGGTGGCCACACAAAATTTTAACACTTTGGGCCCAATTTGGACATTTTAACTTGGAGGTGTACTCACTTTTATTGCCAGTGGTTTAGACATTATTGGCTGTGTTGTGTGTTGGGTTATTTTGAAGGGACAGCAAATGCACACTGTTATACAAGGTAGCAAAGTGTAATTTCTTCAGTGTTGTCACATGAAAAGATATAATAAAATATTTAAAAAAATGTGAGGGGTGTGCTCACTTTTGTGAGATACTGTACACATGAAATCTATTTAAATATGAGCATGAGTTGAAATTTAAATGTAATAAGGGAAAGCCTTTTTAACAGCTAAGTTGAAATGAATAACTACATAAGGTAAACAAAATATACAGTAATTTTGGTCGTATTTATAAACCGAACTTTTGCTGACTAGTGTAGCCATTTAAGTATCTTTTGGGGGCAAGAGCAAAAAAAGAAACCGGTTACCTACCAGTGTGGTTAGTCAACATACTAACATTTCCACAGAAACAACATTACTGCAGTCATACAATCTAACACTGTAAACTGGGCAAGAAAATATACATTACAGAAAATATTTGAATACTGCTCTACAACATCCTTTGGACATTAAAACTTCTGAGAGAGTTCCTTTCTGTAAACTTCATCCTCATCTTCACTCGATGTTGCCAGACTGTATAATAGCTGATTAGACGTATTATCTTGCTTCTCTGATGAAATGGCTCCAAAGAATAGTGTACAAAACTAAAAGAAAAAACAACAACATAATGACTTCAGCGTAGGCACTAAATTACAGGAAGACAAGCGTTATCCACTAGGTAGAGGACACAGGGGAAATGCCTGAACTGCATTTGTGGAAGTACCACTAGATGCTGCAAATAGGAAAAACAATAGCAGATCGGAAGTCCAAAAGACACAGAAATTGGTTGATATACAATTTTTTTTCATCAAATAATCTTTATTCTCCCATATGGACAAAGAAACCTACAGGTCATTATGTCAGCTATGGAACCATTTCGGTCTCTAACAGAGAGTGCAGTTTGCCAAATGGATCCTGTTAAGAAATTGGTACCTGTGTGTAATAAGGTTCTGATGGAAAATGGGAGAGAGTTCAGAGGATCTCTAAAGAATAGTTTTTGAAGCTTATAACACAGTGGTTATAAAAGGATTGTAATGACTGGCCTACAGTAGATGTGTCTACAGTGAGGAAGAAAGACGACACAGCTCCTGTCATTTTTGACCATTGGGTTATGCTGCCCCCTACAGGAGTGGGACACTAGACAGAAAAAAACTTCTGGCTACACCAATAGGCAGTCCCAAGGGGTATACTCCCTCTTCCTGCTATAGTCACTCAGTTTTTTTTTCTGCCTAGTCAGGAATAAGGTCCTAGTTCCTTACTGGGATCTTTGGTCCTGACAAAATATTTTAGATAGAAAATTTTTTCCTCCTGCATTTTTCCTGTGAGATCTACTATCAACTGTATTACTGGGTGATGGGCTGGATAATCGAGATCCAGTGGTCACCCCAGTCTGGCCAGCGAGCGTGTGCAGGCCTCAGCTCTGCGCTAGGTGGGACACGACATAGCCCCACTGGACGGGAGCTGGCCCTGCGAGTTAAACGTCTCGTGAGGTCGCATAAGACCTGGCCTCGACCTGAGTCACAGCGTTCTTCCTGGCCAACAGCCCCCCCAATTTGATGGAGTGGAGGATCTGTCTGGAGCGGTGCCCACCTGGTTCCTGGTATGGTTAGTACCTGTCCCCCTCTCTATCCCTGGAGGGTTTTGAGGTGGACGTGGGCCCCTCCTTGGCATGGACAGACCACCCGGTTCCCCTCCTTCCCGTAGGCACTCCCCCTTGCCAAGTTTCTCATCCTGCCCCCCTCCACATATGCTGGGGATGTATTTTTTTGTGGTGGTTTAACCACTTTCCTGGGGTGGGGGCAGGACACAAACTGGCAATGGGGGCGGTGACTGGATCTGTCCTGAGGCCTGGTCTCTCAAATTCTGGGTCCCTGTAGGCCTCGTGGCACCGTGCGGAGCTGCCATTTTGTTGTAACCTTGTGTATACCTATATACGCTGTGGTCAATCTGCATTGAATGGGGGCATGCTGTGGTCTCTCTGCATTGAAAGGGGGCACGCTCACACTATGGTCAGTCTGCATTGAAAGGGGGCACGCTGTGGTCAGTCTGCATTGAAAGGGGGCACGCTGTGGTCAGTCTGCATTGAAAGGGGGCATGCTGTGGTCTCTCTGCATTGAAAGGGGGTACGCTGTGGTCTCTCTGCATTGAAAGGGGGCACGCTGTGGTCTCTCTGCATTGAAAGGGGGCACGCTGTGGTCTCTCTGCATTGAAAGGGGGCACGCTGTGGTCTCTCTGCATTGAAAGGGGGCACGCTGTGGTCTCTCTGCATTGAAAAGGGGCACGCTGTGGTCAGTCTGCATTGAAAGGGGGCACGCAGTGGTCAGTCTGCATTGAAAGGGGGCACGCAGTGGTCAGTCTGCATTGAAAGGGGGCACGCTGTGGTCACTCTGCATTGAAAGGGGGCACGCTGTGGTCACACTGCATTGAAAGGGGGCGTACTATACCTTGATTACTGAAGGCCCCTTTCACACTTTTGTGACCTCAAAGTCACGCAATTTTTTTCAGCATTTTTTGCCGCAAAGCAATGCCTATTATATTTATGCATACATTTTGTACGGCCCCCGAATGATGTTACAAAAATCCAAATGGCCCTTGGCAGAAAAAAGGTTCCCCACCCCTGTGCTAAAGGATAGAGGTTTGTCTGAGTCGGTGATTCCTACATTTTTAAAAGCTAGGAAATCTACCGTTAGGAAGATCTACCATCGTGCGTGGAAGACGTACATTGCGTGGTAAGAGTCTCTTGGGGTTCATCCTTGTTCCTTCTCGGTGGCTCGTATCCTAATCTTTCTTCAACGTGGGGTCGAATGGAATTTGGCCTTGAGTACCATCAAGGGCCAGGTCTCAGCCTTGGCGGTCTTTTGCCAACAACCTTTGGCCACACACTTCCTGGTGCGTTTCTTTCGTCAGGGTGTCCAACATTTGGTTCCTCCAGTGCGGGCTCCGTTGCCGCCTTGGGATCTTAATTTGGTGATTTCAGCTCTACAGAAGCCTCCCTTTAGAAATATTCAGAAGATTACCCTGCTTAGGCTGTCCCAGAAGGTGGCCTTTTTGGTGGCTATCACTTCATTGCCCAGGGTGTCAGAACTAGCAGCGTTATCCTGTCGCTCACCTTATTTGGTGATTTACAAAGATAAGGTGATGCTTTGCCCCTGTCTGTCATTCCTTCCTAAGGTGGTCTCTGACTTTCATTTGAATGAAGACATTGTGTTGCCTTCTCGGTGTCCCAGGCCTGAAAATCTGAAGGAAATTGCCTTGCATGCCTTGGATGTGGTCTGGGCAATTCGGGTGTACCTGGCAGCTACAGAATCTTTCAGGAAGTCAGACTCTCTATTTGTGCTCACCGATAGACCTCGCAAAGGGTTGTCCGCTTCCTCTGTGACCATTTCCAGATGGATCAGACAGACGGCGGTTCAGGCCTATTCCATCAGGGGTCAGGATCCTCTCTTCCCTGTCAAGGCACACTCTACTAGGGCACTTAGTGCCTCTTGGGCCTTCAGGCGTCAGTGATGCAGGTTTGCAAGGCAACTACCTGGTCGTCGGTGCACACTTTTACAAAGTTTTATAAAGTGGATGTGTTGGCATCTGCGGATTCTTCTTTTGGCCCCAAGGTTTTGCTGGCTGCTGTTAAGAGGGCCTGATCCTCTTTGAGGGTGTATTGTTTTTTTCAGGTGGGCTCCAGTTGTTTTTGTTGAGCCCCTGTCGCCGGGTTAGCTACTGTTTAGCCTTGGGAATTTTTTCGCTGTTTTCCAACCCTGTTTGTTACTGCTTTAGGACGCCCCAATGGTCAAGAATGACAGGAGCGGTGTCCATCAATGAACGAAAATGGCATTTTTGACTTACCGTAAAATCCATTTCTCTGATGTTCATTGACGAACACAGCACCCACCCCTCTGTGGAGTTATAATTCTGACACTGCTGAGTGACTATAGCAGGAAGAGGGAGTATACCCCCTGGGACTGCCCATGGGTATAGCCAGACGTTTTTTCTGCCTAGTGTCCTACTCCTGTAGGGGGCAGCATTACTCAATGGTCAAGAATGACAGGAGCTGCTGGTGGGTGCTACAATTTTTGTCACATGGTTTTTGCGCAGAGATTTTCCAAACGCAATTTTTTGGGAAAAACAAAACACTTTTTTAAAATGTAATGCTCAAATACACTATATATTTCCCAATTGTTTGGTAAAATATAAAATATGAGTCGAGTGCATAGATACCAAACATGACATGCTTTTTTTTTTTTTTTTTTTATAAATTTAACATGACATGCTTTAAAATTGCGCACGCCTGTGCAGCGGCAACAAACTTTTTTAAAAGCCTTTACAGGTTACCACTTTAAATTTACAGAGGAGGTCTACTGCAAGAATTACTGCCCTCGATCTGACGTTTGCAGAGATACCTCACATGCATGCTGCACTTGCTGTTTACATATGACACCAGACCGATGCTTGCGTTCGCCTTTGCACGCAAACATGGGGGGACAGGGGTGCTTCAACTTTTTTTTTTTCATTATTTATTTTGCTTTTTTATTTTTTTTACACCTTCCCTTTAATTGTTTTTTTTTTAAATAATTGTTATTGTTATCACAGAGAATTTAATATCCCCTATGATGGCAATAAGTAATGACAGGTACTCTATCTGAAAAAAAATTGGGGTCTATTAGACTCTAGATCTCTCCTCTGCCCTTAAAGCATTTGACCACACCAATATTGATGTTATAAGATGCTTTCTCAATTTCCCAATGGCGCTGCTTATATCTGGCGAAACAGAAGTCATGACATGCTCGTAACTTTCGGTATCTTAGGCCATAGAGATGATTGGAGTCTCCATTCAGCTCTATGATCAGCTGACAGAACCACCGGCTGTAGTCTTGCATTACCCGGTGGGACAGGAGAGCCCGAGAAAACTGTGGAAGGCGGCGGAAGGGGAAGGTAAATCCAGAAACTACAGGTGTAGCCTATTGCCCTGTCACAGAGCTTATATATCATGACCTTATATCTGGCACGATTGCTGGGGAGAAACTGTTTGAAAAGAAGGCTGCCAGAAAATGTAATCAGGGACTCATCAACACAGACAGCTTGTCGGGGTGTATAAAAGGCTGCAAACTTCTGGTTGAAGTGATTTTCAAGGGGCCGAATTTTGTGGTGCTGGTCATATCCAGGGTCACCCCGAGGACGACAGAGTTAATTTTCACTGAACCGCAAGATTTACTCATATCTAGTCCTATCCATGGCAGCAGAGAGAACACGGGCATATGATTAATTGGGTCAGTGGACCAATATGACCGCAACTCACTCTTTTTAGTAATGCCCATGAGGAGGGATAGGGCCAAAAAGGTTTTAAATTCGGAAACAGTGGTACGTTTCCATGAAAATTCTCTGGCAAGGGTCAAATCTGGATTTGCAGTGATTAATTGATCGGCATATAAATTGCTTTGGTCCACAATAGATCTGTACAGATCTCCTGTTAAAAACAGCTCATAAAAAAATCAATGGGAGCACAATCGGCTGTTTCCACCTGAATTTCGGGTTGGCCAGTGAATGCGTACATACGCTGCAGAAGTGGTTGGCACCCAATCAGGATTTGCAAGCACATCAGGAAAGAAACTATGGGCTCTACGGGCCTGTCTTTGAATTATAGGGGGCTGCTGGAAACTACTTGTACTAGCCACCGCATCAGCTTGAACTGCACTTATGGGACTCGCCAGGTCACCAAATGTTACTGCAGTGCTGGTTTGACTATGTACTAGGTAACTGGTGCTTGCCAGTTCAGCAAAAGGTTGAGCGGCATTAGTACCGACACTCTGCTGCATACGAGAACCCTGCGGTTGTTGCACCTCAGCAACAGAAGAACGGGGTCGGGTACACCTGACCTTAGCAGGGACCACTACTCCTTCATCAGAGCTATCTGTCAGGGTGCCGCTGCTCTCTACAGGTTTGAATACTGAGCCTGATTCTGACAGTGAGGCTACCCCATCGCTCCCATCTATCATGCTCAGCATTGTGTAGGCCTCTTCACTAGTGTTCCTCTGTTCGGACATTTTGGCCAATAAATTTATAGGTACCTAGTGTGACTCACAGGTAAAAAGTACCTGGATGTCAAGGACTGTTTGAAGCGCTACCAAAAAATGTACCTGCTAGTGTTAGCAGAGATCAGGCCTGACTCTGCTAACGCTGTGGTTTAGTGTGCTGTGTATTGGAAGTGACAGTAATCTGCTGATTCTGCACTTTTTTTGGGGGGAGGGGCTAAACGCAGGTGCTGGCAGGTATTGTGGCTGATCCTGCTAACGCTGCATTTTGGGAACACTATACTAAACTATTGGGGACGCTAGTATAATTCTGATGAAATCAAAGATATTGATCCATTCAGACACTATACTAGTAATGGAGGTGTTTAGTGTGTGTGTGTGTTTCACTGGCAACCAAAGGGTTAAAATGTATTACTAAATATGCGGCGGGCAATCTGACGCTATTCTGTATTGACGCTAACTAACGTTAACGTAACTGATGTCACCTGTGACCCTAATACAGTGATCAGAAAAGAAAGATCTGTACACTATAATAGTGACACTGTGACAGTGCCATGAAGGGGTTAACTGGGGATGATCAGGGTGTTAAATATTTATTAGGTTTAGGGTACACACCATATATCCCCTAATAAAGATTTAACACCCTGATCATCCCCAGTTAACCCCTTCATTGAACTGTCACAGTGTACACTATATACAATATACAGATAATTTACTGATCCCTGTATTAGTGTCACTTGTGACTTCAGTTAGTGTGAGAGACAGTTAGTGGTAATTAGAGGGAGTCCCAGATAGGTTTAGGGTACTCACCATATATCCCCTATCTGGGACTCCCTCTAATTACCACTAACTGTCTCTCACACTAACTGAAGTCACAAGTGACACTAATACAGGGATCAGTAAATTATCTGTATATTGTATATAGTGTACACTGTGACAGGGAGTGAAAGGGTTAACTGGGGGTGATCAGGGAGTTAAATCTTTATTAGAGGATGTATGGCGGGTACCCTAAACATATCTGGAACTACCACTAGCTGTCTCTCACACTAACTGAAGTCACAAGTGGCACTAATACAGTGATCAGTAAATTATCTGTATGCTGTATATAGTGTACACTGTGACAGGGAGTGAAAGGGTTAACTGGGGGGGGGGGTTATCAGGGGGTTAAATGTGTGCCTATGTGTACCGGTGTCAGTGTAGTGCTTGTGTACTCACAGTTGATGTTCTCTCTTCTCATGTTGGAACCGAAAAGGGCTCCAGGAGAGAAGATTGCATCATTTCCTGTGCCTGTGTTTACATTACACAGACACAGGATGTTCTGCAATCGGTCAGAACCGATCACCAGGTCCAGGCCAAAAAGCATTGAACCCAATCAGAACATCGCAGGGATGGTGGGCGCGCCCCATAGCCCCATGACCAACCGACGTACAGTTACGGCGGTTCGCACATCCAAGCCACCTTGTTGCAGTAAATCTGCGGCGGGCGGTGGGCAACAGGTTAACTTGCTGCCACTGGTGGAGTACCATGCAAGCTCCATGATCTGTAAAGTCTTCTTACAAGTAATTTTCACACTTCCAGCATGGCAAAATATTGTATCAGTACCGATAAACAATCAGTAACCACCTTTTTATTTAAACTAAGGAATACCTTGTGATAAGATAATGTGTGACGCGGCTTCTCTTGTGTGTAAAGCCTGCCTGTGTGTAATTTAGAACTGCAGGTAATAGGTGGCTGCTGACTCCTAATACGCCCTGATAGGACACTTTGTTCATTGTTCTCGTCTACAGTAGAGCTTCCTCTACATTCATTTAATATTGAAGATGACCTAAATGGAAGAAAGAGAAAAAGCTTCATCAAAAGAAAAGCAACATTGCATCATTGATATCTATGCTTTTGTCACATGAGCATAGGGTAATCCAGGCCACTTCCAAAATGCTGTTACTGTGTGAGATTCGAGGAAGCTGATTCCTATTCCCATACTTGTGTGATACTAAACGGGGGTACCCAATAATTAGAGGAAAATTGTGAAATTAAACATAAATGACCAGTATTATTGATCAGATACAGTCATTTTGTGATCTTTGGTCATTGTAGATTCTAAAAGTTATAATTTGTTGTACTTTAGTGCTTCTGAATTAATCCAAAACCTCTTTAGCTTTCACACAATTTCACTGTAACATATTTTATAGACCAATGAGCTAATAACATACCACCACAATAAAAAAAAAAAAAACAATAAAGCTGCACTTACTTGGGGGAGTTGACAGGTGATTTCGGAGAAGTATTATAATTTACGTCTGCTAATGTTGCCAGAATAAAACTTGCTTCAAAGACTATATCATCTAAGCTGAAGACAATTGGTCTACATATGGAATGAAATAAAAAGTGACCAATTTACTGACGTATGGAAACTGAAAAGTAAACCCCTATGCAGCCAAATCACAAAACCTTTACAGCACACATTTTGCTTTAATATGCATTATTTGATCACCTGTGAAAAGAACACATTTAGGCGTTTATAAATCAGCTCATTTACAGAAGTTATTACTGTAATGATATCCTGCGCTGGATATACGAAAGCAACCATTTTGTTCAAGCAGCCATGACAGTTTAACAAAGCCCCTCACTCACCCAGCCCCCTCCTCGAATGCAGAGGGCTTCGACTTCAAAGAAACGGCCCTTCAAAGAACCTTATCTCAGCACAGACAGAAATCCTAGCAGATAGTGTTTAACAGGCCGGTCCTAAATCTGAGCAAATCAATTAAGGCTGACCAGGCTTGTGGCATTGTGGTGTCGTAAATGCCACAACAGCCAAGCTGTTCATTAGAACATCTAACAATCCATACCCAATTCATAAATGCAGACAGGAACATGACACATTAACAATAAATATATATTTGGACGAGAAATGTCATACTGATCGAATTAAGACCAGGCATGACCACCCTATCACATATAGAATAGAAGCTAGCTGTCAGACGCCTTACGGGTCAGAGGTTATTAGGAGATAGGCTGTGTTTGGTATCGATGGATATAAAATTCAATGCTGCACAATAAGCTATCAGTTTCAACAAGGCAACTGGTAGATGTTGGAAGATATGAATTATGTTATAAATCTGTCTATACGGGAGGTTCCTTAGTATTGTCGTAAACTTTAGGGCCGCCCATGGCCCCTGTGTTTATTGGTCAGGGACCTCTGTTAACACCCCCTGTGGTCTCAGAGAAAAAGAGAGAAGCAGATGGGGTTGGAGAGTTCTCATGGTAACATCAAGAAAGGAACATCTATCAAGTTTGGAGAACCGATCACACTGGCTCAGCTTCTGAAACTCTGATAATACTCAGGACATTGAATGCAAGTATACTTACTTCTCAATCCTATATCTTACTTTTCTAAATTGCTCAATTATGTCGCTATTTCTTTGAAACACTTTTTTCTGTAAATATTTTATTTGGACCAATTTTAACCTTTTTTTTTTATTAAACTTTATTTTGAAAAGTGTTATGCTTGTCCCTAAGCTCTTAATGCAAACTAACAACGAACCTGTCTCTTGAAGAGTGCTACTGTTTAGAATAAATCCTCTGAACTTTCCTGTCTGTTGTGACAGTGCGTGTTACAGATGATTATTCTTAAGTCATAATTGGTATTTCTAAAATTAAGAGCATCCGCTGGGCTCATCATAACATAGCGGTGGTGGCAGTGAAAGGGTTAATTGCTTAATTAGCCCGGTGACAATCGCTCTCAGCCTGCTGGCATTTAGATTGTGGTCCCGCAAGCTGGGAAATCTATGTGCCAGGTGCAGCTGAGAGTGGCATTGTTACGCAAGTGACGGTAGGGTGTGAGATTGCCTGGTTCTTGGTCACGAGTTAGTGAGAAGGGCTGGGATCTGATACCCGCCACCGTCACAATTACCCCATAGTATTAATGTAAACAGCACATGCAGTATCTCTTGGGCCCATTCACATATTCTTAAATTTGCCTATTCTTTAAAAAATCTGCTGTATAAATGTCTCAGACATTTGCGCAGATGTCACAAGTTTTGCCTGTTTATTTCCTATGATCATCCACTAGTCTAGTGGCCATAATGCGGTATTTTTCTGAAATACCTCAATCAGGAAAATACTTGAGTATGCCTACTAGAGGAATACTTAAAATATTCACACAGAATTGTTTTTTAAATACATTCCCTTGTGGGGGGGGAGTACACTGGGGACTGACCAGGATCAGTATGGGGGGGACACTGCCCAGAATCAGTATGGGGGGAGTACACTGGGGGCTGACCAGGATCAGTATGGGGGGGACACTGCCCAGAATCAGTATGGGGGGGAGTACACTGGGGACTGACCAGGATCAGTATGGGGGACACACTGCCCAGAATCAGTATGGGGGGGGGAGTACACTGGGGACTGACCAGTCCACAAGGTTTAGGAGTGAGTCTATGGGAATATTTGACCATTCTTCTAGGAGCACATTTGTGAGGTCAGGCACTGATGTTGGAGAGAAGGCCTGGCTCGCAGTCTCTGCGCTCTAACTCATCCCAAAGGTGTTCAGTCGAGTTGAGGTCAGGACTCTGTGCAGGCCAGTCAAGTTCCTCCACCCAAAACTTGCGCTCATATGTCTTTATGGACCTTGCTTTGTGCACTGGTCCAAATTATTTGGTGGGGGGGGGGGGGTTTATGGTATGGGGTTGTTTTCCAGGGGTTGGGCTTGGCCCCTTAGTTCCAGTGAAGGGAACTCTTAAGGCATCAGCATACCAAGACATTTTGGACAATTTCATGCGCCTAACTTTGTGGGAACAGTTTGGGGATGGCCTCTTATGCACTACTGCATAAACTGGCACCAATACAAGGGCTTATTAATGCGTAAACTGGCACCAATACTAGGCTTATTAATGCGTAAACTGGCACCAATACTAGGCTTTATTACTGCGTCAACCAGTATCAATACTAGGCTTTAATACTGCATAAACTGGCATCAATACTAGGCTTTAATACTGCACAATCTGGCACCAATACTAGGGGATATTACTGCGTAAAAAAGAACCAGTACTAGGCTTTATTACTGCATAGACTGGCACCAATAATAGGAGTTATTACTGCGTAAACTGGCACCAATACTAGGGGTTAGTACTGCGTAAATTGGAACCAATACTAGGCTTTATTACTGCATAAACTGGTACCAATACTAAGGGTTATTACTGCGTAAACTGGCACCAATACTAGAGGTTATCACTATGAAAACTGGCACCAATACTAGGGGTTATTACTGCACAAACTGGCACCAATACTAGGGGTATTACTGTGTAAACTGACAAAAATACTAGGAGCTATTACTGTGTAAACTGGCAAAAATACTAGAGGTAATTACTGCATAAACTGGCACCAATACTAGGGGCTATTACTGCATAAACCGCCACCAATACTAGGGGCTATTACAGCGTAAACTGGCACCAATACTAGGGGTTATTACTGCGTAAACTAGCACCAATACTAGGGGTTATTACTGCGTAAACTGGCACCAATACTAGGGGTTACTACTGCATAAACTGGCACCAATACTAGAGGTTATTACTGCGTAAACTAGCACCAATACTAGGGGTTATTACTGCGTAAACTGGCACCAATACTAGGGGTTACTACTGCATAAACTGGCACCAATACTAGGGCTTATTAATGCATAAACTGGCACCAATACTAGGCTTTATTACTGCGTGAACCGGTATCAATACTAGGCTTTAATACTGCATAAACTGGCATCAATACTAGGCTTTAATACTGCACAATCTGGCACCAATACTAGGGGATATTACTGCATAAACTGGCATCAATACTAGGCTTTAATACTGCACAATCTGGCACCAATACTAGGGGATATTACTGCGTAAAAAGGAACCAGTACTAGGCTTTATTACTGCCTAGACTGGCACCAATAATAGGGGTTATTACTGCGTAAACTGGCACCAATACTAGGGGTTAGTACTGCGTAAATTGGAACCAATACTAGGCTTTATTACTGCGTAAACTGGCACCAATACTAAGGGTTATTACTGCGTAAACTGGCACCAATACTAGAGGTTGTTACTATGAAAACTGGCACCAATACTAGGGGTTATTACTGCACAAACTGGCACCAATACTAGGGGTATTACTGTGTAAACTGGCAAAAATACTAGGAGCTATTACTGTGTAAACTGGCAAAAATACTAGGAGCTATTACTGTGTAAATTGGCACCAATACTAGGGGTTACTACTGCATAAACTGGCACCAATACTAGGTTTTATTACTGCATGAACTGGCATCAATACTAGACTTTATTACTGCGTAAACTGGCATCAATACTAGGCTTTATTACTGCGTAAACCGGCACCAATACTAAGGGCTAGTACTGCGTAAACTGGCACTAATACTATGGGCTTTTACTGCATAAACTGGCATCAATACTAGGGGCTATTACTGCATAAACTGCCACCATTACTAGAGGCTATTACTGCGTACACTGGCACCAATACTTGGGGCTATTGCTGTATAAACTGCCACCATTACTAGGGGTTATTACTGCACAAGCTGGCACCAATACTAGGGGGGCTATTACTGTGTAAACTGGCACCAATACTAGGAGCTATTACTGCATAAACTGGCACCAATACTACGGGTTATTACTGTGTAAACTGGCACCAATTCTAGGGGCTATTACTGCATAAATTGGCACTAATAGTGGGGGGCTATTACTGCATAAACTGACACCAATACTAGGGGGTATTACTGCATAAACTGCCACCATCACTAGGGGTTATTATTGCATTAAATGGCAATGCCAATACTAGGGGCTATTACTGCATAAACTGGCATCAATACTAGGCTTTATTACTGCGTAATCTGGCACCATTACTAGGGGTTACTGCGTATACCGGAATCAGTACTAGGCTATATTACTGCCTAAACTGGCACCAATACTAGTGGTTATTACTGCGTGAACTGGCATCAATACTAGGCTTTATTACTGTGTAAACTGGCACCAATACTAAGGGCTAGTACTGCGTAAACTGGCACTAATACTAGGGGCTTTTACTGCAAAAACCAACACCAATACTAGGGGGTATTACTGCATAAACTTCCACCATTACTAGGGGTTATTACTGCATTAAATGGCAATGCCAATACTAGGGGCTATTACTGCATAAACTGGCACCATTACTAGGGGCTATTACCGCATATACTGGCACTAATACTAGGAGCTATTTCTGTGTAAACTGACACCAATACTAGGAGCTATTTCTGTGTAAACTGACACCAATACTAGAGGTTTTTACTGCGTAAACTGACCCCAATACTAGGGGGTATTACTGTGTTAATTTGCACCAGTACTAGAGGTTATTACTGTGTAAGCTGGCACCAATACTTGGGGTTATTTCTGCGTAAACTAACACCTATACTAGGGGCTATTACTGCATGAACCGGCACCAATACTAGGGGCTACTACTGCATAAACTGGCACCAATACTAGGGCTTTTTAATGCGTAAACTGGTATCAATACTAGGCTTTAATACTGTGTGAACCGGTATCAATACTAGGCTTTATTACTGCATAAACTGGCATCAATACTAGGCTTTATTACTGCGTAATCTGGCACCAATACTAGGGGTTATTACTGCGTATACTGGAACCAGTACTAGGCTTTATTATTGCCTAAACTGGCACCAATACTAGGGGCTATTACTGCATAAATCGACACCAATACTACAGGCTATTACTGCGTAAACTGGCACCAATACTAGGGATTATTACTGCATAAACTGAAACCAATACTAGGGGTATTACTGCGTAAACTGACACCAATACTAGAGGTCATTACTGCGTAAACTGGCACCAATACTAGGGGCTTTTACTGCATAAACCGGCACCAATACAAGGGGCTATTACTGTGTAAATTTGCACAAATACTAGAGGTTACTACTACATAAACTGACACCAATACTAGGGCTTATTAATGCGTAAACTGGCACCAATACTAGGCTTTATTACTGCGTGAACTGGTATCAATACTAGGCTTTATTACTGCATAAACTGGCATCAATGCTAGGCTTTATTACTGTGTAATCTGGCACCTATACTAGGGGTTATTACTGTGTAAACTGGCACCAATACTAGGGGTTATTACTGTGTAAACTGGCACCAATACTAGGCTTTATTACTGTGTAAACTGGCACCAATACTAGGGGTTATTACTGCATCTACTGGCACCAATACTAGAGGTTATTACTATGAAAACTGGCACCAATACTTGGGGCTATTACTGCATAAACTGGCACCAATACTAGGGGCTATTACTGCATAAACTAGCACCAATACTAAGGATATTACTGCGTACACTGGCACCAATACTAGGCTTTATTACTGACAAAATTGGCATCAATACTAGGCTTTATTACTGTCTAAACTGGCTCCAATACTAGGGGTTATTACTGCGTAAACTGGCACCAACACTAGGCTTTATTACTGCATAAGCTGGCACCAATACTAGGAGTTATTACTGCGTAAACTGGCACCAATACTAGGCTTTATTACTGCGTAAACTTGCACCAATACTAGGTGTTATTACTGCATAAACTGGCACCAATACTAGGGGTTATTACCTTTTGTCTAGACAAGCGCATAAAACGGGCCCCATGAACACACTCACGCAGTCACACTCAAAGCATCTCTCATATGCACTGTGAAATTTTAGTGGTCAGATCTGTAGATGTTTGAAATATCCAGGGATGGCTCCCAATTTGTTCAGACCTTGGCTTGGTTGAAGGACAGATTCAGACCATGTGCAGAGTGATGTCTAGCTATGTCTGAAACTGTTTAACTGGAACAAACGTTTATATAGTGTCAGTTCAATGACTGATTATAGGGGGCTTGGTTCCACCAGTGAAATGTAACCAGGATGACGGTGTAAATGAACCACTGGGGTAAGATACAAGACCTTGTTGATCTGTGGCCCAGTCACTCCCTAGTCAAAGTACAGGGAGGCCAAGTTCTTTAGATAGTGTATAATAAGTCCCAATATTACAGAGATAATTCCAGTCAGTCAGACACTGTATAGACTGGCCACACTGAGGTCTCAGTGAGTTATTATGGGGTAGCAAAGGATATCAGAGTATAGGTTTATTGGATCCAGGGTATCGTAGGGTAACTCACCCGTCTTCCAGACCCAACCTTTCTCCTACCTTTGCTGTGTCCCCAATCTTACTGTTACTTCATTCCCATCTTTGCACGTCTCTTTTGGCAAAAGTGAGTGTCCCACAACTGTGGCCGAGAGGTATTGTTCTTGAGTCTTTAGACCGGTTCACTGGTTAGCGGTGCGCCGAATGGCAGTATAAGTCTATAGGCTGGTAGACGTGGAACGCAGGTTGGAGCACAGGGGCCCTTCGTGCTGCTTATGTCAACGCGATTCGCATACGTTGCATACGTTTCGTCAGGGCGTACCGACGCTGTTCACTTCCTTCAATTTATAGTGTAAATTCTTTTCACTTTATTCCAATCAGGTAAATGACAGTATCGGTAAGCATCATCTAGTGGTGATGGTTAGGAACCTCTATCACATTTCAGGAAACAGAGAAATAATTAACCAATCACAATGCATTATTCATCACGTATTTTCTCTATTCATTCTCATCACATCAACCCAAGCAGGCATTCATCCAGAATAATGGCAATAGTGGGGGAGATACCTCAGTCTCCTGCTATGTACAGCCCCCAGCTGTACTATCCTAAATCAGGAGAAAGGGGAAAAAAAGAGAAGAGGGAGGTATAGAACACACGGGAGGGGAAAAGAAAGAAAAAGAGAGAGAAAAAGGCAGGAAGCACAGAAAGGGAGGTCAACACGTAATAATTGTTGAAAACCTCACAAGATTATCTCCATGTTTATATTTAGGTGATTGGAGGAGCAGAGTAAATGCACGCTTGCCCTCCAATACATGCAATTTTTATATTGTAAATTGACCTCTTCAACGTTATAACTGAATTTTTAAAAACTGCTTTTGAATAAAAGGGATGTATTACACTATGTTGGATTCTATCTTTTCTGTTTATGAGCCATGACCCTGTAAGGATACATAGGAAGTGACCCAGTCTCCACTTAGCAGAATAAACTTGATAGACCCACATGCAATACTGTTAAGGGGTCCACATTATCTGGTAAGTGCAAGCACTTTTGGGGAGTGGCGCACCAAGCACTGCATGAGAAATATAAGAATTTTTTTCAACATTTCAACACTTTTGCACAGAAGCACCTTTATACTTAAATATTTAATGGACTTTCACTGGCTTCTTGCTTGTCATGTAATATTGGACTAAATTTTGCACATTGGAATCACATATTTTTTGCACTTTATATTGATGAACTTAATGTTATTGGCTGGATTATAGTTTTAATAGCCAATGCACTTTAGCACTTTTGGTTACTAATAAGCATCAGCACGCTGATTGCAGAACCTGATACAAAAAGTTTTTTTGTTTTAATGACACTGCGCTGCGGTTATAAGATTTTTTGATATTTTCCATGGGTGATGAACAGCTGCAGCAGAATTTATATATATATATATATATATATATATATATATATATATATATATATATTTTTTTTTTTTTTAAGTGTTAGGTTAGTACAATAAAAAAGGTATCATTGCATACTGCAAAATTCTCATATTTTGTAACCTTATTTATATATGCACTTTTGTTTTTTTCAGTTGTATGATATAGTGGTGAAAATTATGAGTACCCCCCCAGTTTTGACTGTGGCATCATATGTGCCCCCCCTATATATTGTTCCTAGAGTCGCCACTGCCAGCTATACAGTATAGTTGTGCTGGGCTTTGAATGAAGACAAACGTAGGAGAAGGAAGCTGGACACGGTGGGGGTGGAACTGTCAGTGTAGCTGGAAGTGCTTTGGGGTTTCAGCTTACAGTCTACAATAATCACTATACAGACAGACTAGTACAGGCAGCCATACTAAGTCTACATTTACTAGTCTGACTTGTCATTTGACTTTGGACACACAAAGTCGTATGACAAGTCACAGCCCATTGATTTCATCAGCACCCGTTTCCATCGATGCGACTTTGAAAATCAGCGATTTCGAAAAGGTACCTGCACTACTTTGATGCAACTTTTGATGGGCTTTTGATCCAGAGAGTGGAAAGTTTGATCAAAGTCGCACTCTAAATCGCAATAGTGTAAACATAGACTAAAGTTTAGTTTCCACTAGTGTGACTTGTCATGCAACTTTGGACACACAAAGTCGCATGACAAGGCACAGCCCATTGATTTCAATGCCACACATTCTCATCTATGGGACTTTGAAAATCAGCAACTTTGAAAAGGTACCTGCACTACTTTGATGCAACTTTTTATGGGCTTTTGATCCAGAGAGTGGAAAGTTGGATCAAAGTCACATCAAAGTCGCACTCTAAATTGCAATTGTGGAAACAAAGACTTAAGCTCAGTTTCCACTAGTGTGACTTGTCATGTGACTTTGGACACACAAAGTCACATGACAAGTCAAAGCCTATTGATTTCAATGGCACCCGTTCCCATCAATGCGACTTTGAAAATCAGCGACCTTGAAAAGGTACCTGGACTACTTTGATGCAATGTTTGATGCAACTGTGATCGAGAGAGTGTAAAGTTGGATCAAAGCTGCACTCAAAGTAGTCACACTCCAACGTAACCCCCCCCCCCTCTCAGTAGAAGCTGCTAGCCTAAACGAGTTATGAACGAGCCTAAAACAAGGCTATGAAGACAGGAGGAGATCATGTTCTGTAAAGGGTAGGAAGGATGAGGACGGGGCTGTGCAGGTCTAGGCATGGCTACCTAAAGGCCAGTACACACGATAATAAAATCGGAAGTAAAATATCGTCCGCCGAACGATCTGCCGATTTTCGGATCGTTAGTATGGTGCTTTCGATAGCTGATTACGAGTTTTCGGATGACAAAATCTGGATGCAGTGGCGGCCCGTCCATTACGGGTGCAGGGAGCCGGATGCATGGATTTCAATAGGGGTTTTTTTTTTTTTTTATGAAGCACGTGATTAGAGCCAGAGGCTCTAATAGGTTTAAAAATAGGGTTGACTCTGGGTGCAGAGCCCACCCAGTTGTATGGCAATAGCGAATAAATATTTGCTATTGTCACACTGATTCTCCTCCCAGCCAATCAGGAAGAGGGTTGTGAGACCCCTCTGCAAATTGGCCAACAGTAGAAGTGATCTTACTGGCCACTGGCCTGGAAGAGGTTGGAGACACACGGCTGGAGGAGAAGCACAGAAGCTCAGCCATCCAGCACTCCCGGCTCGGACAGGCGGAAGGAGGAGGTAAGGAGGCAGGCCGTTCGGGGGGGGGGGGGTGGGAATATGGTGTGTTGTTTTACCTGCTTGCCTGCCTGCCGCCTGGCCATCCTTCCATCCGTCAGGGGGAAGGGGGGATGGTGGTGCGTTGGTTTGCCGCCCCCCCCCCCCCCGAATTACCGAGCACCAGCCGCCACTGACTGGATGTGCAGGCTAGTAAATTTTTATTGTACGTGAACACAACATCCGATTTTCATTTAATTAGTACAGTTTTTGTCCGAGAAAATTGTAAGAGCAAGACTGCGCATGCTCAGAAACGAAAGAATAAATTACAAAACAATACAACACATGCAATCACTTTGGAAGTTGAATTCTGTTGTTAAAGAATTTTCGTATGAAAGTAACCTGTTCACTTTCGGTATGAGACTGGCATGCAACAAAAAATGAAAGAAAATTCGTCTGATAATCAGATTGTGTGTACAAGGCTTAAGAAAGGAGACAACTTTTTCAGGAACTGAAAGACAGCTTAGCAAATTCAGATAAAGGGAGATAGCGTTGTGATTGAAGAACAGGAAGACGCTATTTGTCTAGCTTGGATAAAACTTTTTAAGCTACACAATCATGTAACCAGAAAATAAATAATATCAAAGATAAAGTTATTTAACATACTATTAATAGGAAAATTTTAATTTTTGATTGGAGTTTGGCTTTAATGTACCTCCCAGCGAGGGTCTGTTAGTGATAGATTGCCCCCCACACTGTCAAAGTCCCACTTTAAGTCGCTGATCACCACCATTACCAGTAAAGCAGCAAAGCTGCGTAAATTCCAGTATATGTACCATTGTTTGTAGACTATAACTTTCACACAAATATACACTTATTGTTTTTTTATGTTTATTTTACCAAAGACATGTAGCAGAATACATTTTGGCCTACATTTATTTAGAAATGTTTATTTTTTTATTTTTATTGGATATGTTTTATAACAGAAAGTAGAAAATATTGTTTTGTTTTTTTCTGTTTTTTCTCGTTTATATAATAAAAAATAAAATAAAACCTGTGGTGATCAAATACCACCAAAAGAAATACCAATTTCATTTGCATACAGTGTTGCATGACCGATCACTTGCTAGTTGAATTAGCACAGTGATTAATAGCAAAAACTGCTCTGGTCATGAAGGGGGTAGAACCTTCTGGAGGTCAAGTGGTTAAAATGGATGGTCCAGCCTATAGGACATAATATAAGGGTTACCTGCTGGTTCCTGACCCTCCAAGATTTTTCTTTCAAAGAAGAGCAGCGGGGGGATATAATCAGAAAAATTAGAAGAACCCACTGGTAGCTGGTATTCGAACACACGGCTTCAAACAGAGGGAGAGATATGTGACACATATCCCCTTTCAATTACCGATGTAGAGTATTTACTACATACATTTTTGCACTTTTGAGATAAATGGATGGCAGTAAAAGTCTATAGTAAGATGTAGGGGGTTAAAGTGTTACTAAACCCAGATCCTGTATTCACTATATCTGGACTTCTTCAGTACAGAGAACATGGAGATGCAATAATTTTAGTAAATATAAACTGATAATTACCTTTTCTCATCACCTGTATATAGCAATTAGAGCAATCTTGTGACTTGTATCACTGAGTGCTGATAGATTGTTTTCATTTCTCCCATGATTGTCCTATCAGGCTTCAAGACCCTTAATTCTCTGTCTGAACATGTCTGGACAGTGCTGATTGGCCCTGTGCTGATCACATGTACCCCCCCCCCCCCCAAGAAAAAAAAAACATCCCTGAAACAAGATGTGACATTCCACCCACTGTGTTCTTTTTTAGTTACTGGGCATGGAGGAGGAGGGAGGGACTGGGCTGTCATTTCGGATCTTTATAAATGCCCAAATGCGTAATGTTAATACCATGTGACCTGAATAGCTCAGCTAAAACCAGGAAGTGTCCTATCCAGCAATAGAGACTAAACTGAGCATGTGCAGCTGAACTACACTTACTGTTCTTATCTGGACTTGTCCAGAGTGAACTTGCAGTAGGGGGGAGGATCTGTGCATACAGGATCACACGGCCTTTTTACACAATGCAGAGGATTAATCACTTAAGTTACACAGTGATTACAACAAGCATGCTATTCTGCATCTATAGACAGATTTTACTGTTGTGGGTTTAGTAACACTTTAGGCTCTGGCCACACCTTGTTCCCCAGGGTATAATTTGTCTTTTCCCTGGGTTATTAGTTGGTTGTTGGGAAAGAATGCAAGCAAGATGTAACGAAACTTGTCTGCAGGTCTGAAGCAGACCTACTAGCCAGGAGGCTTAATATTTTTTCTGTTGGCTTTTGTTTTGGACTGTGACTATTACCCCTGCGAAGGAACCTTTTGTTTTGGGTCCTGTTTTGTTAAAACATTGATCAATAAACATGGGCAGAAAGCCCTTAAACCCACTTGACACTTGGATTACCTCTCTTTGAGCTCCCTGCTTGAAGCTGAACCAAACTATATATAACACAATGCAGAACGGCTTCATACCTACTTTGCGCAGCCACAGATGAGCCATGTGTACAAAGGCATTGTGGTTGGCATCTGGCACAGGTTGCTTTGCCCCACTACTAATATAAGTGACAGCAATACACCCTGTGAGGTAACTGCTGTCAGTAACTAGGGTGAGCAATAGGGATGGGCTCAGGCGTGTTTGGATCATAGTCCCAACCCATCTGAGCAATCCCACCAGGAAGCCGTCACTGCACACCGCCTATCATAGGCAGCATGTGTATGTGCAGCTATGGGCCGGGAAAAGCCTCACTGCCTATGATTGGCAGTGTGCAGTGAGGCTTCCTGGCGGGATTGCTCAGGTGGGTTGGGACTATGATCTGAGCACGCCTGAGCCCATCCCTACTGAGAAAGTAAAAATCACTCCATAGGCACATCTTATTCTATGACTGCATTCTATGAGCCATTCAGGCAGTGTAGTCACTCTAGGTCAGGAAGTGCCAGTGTAGGATGAAACTGCAAGGATCACCAGGTCAAAATAAAGGAAAGGGAAAATAAGATCATTATGTACAGATACGCCATTATTTGATGACATTTAATTTTAAGGTTTAAATACATTTTACCTCTATGTCAAAAATACCAATTCCACGCTAATTTGATAATTACTGTATGTCTGTGAATTAAACATTTTAATGAGAGGTTTTATGATGGTCAAATAACGTAAATGTTTCTGTAAACGGACTCAAATGTTTCTCAGAAAGAATTTGTGAGGGATACTTGAGAGCTTTATGTAATATACATTGATCGTAAATATTTATGCACATACTCTCCCGGCTTGCTAAAGTGAATCATAATCAGAGCGCTGGTTGCCTCTGCAAAGGACAAGAATCCCTAGAAAAAAAGCAAAATAAATTAGTGTGTACACAACTTTTGCTTTGATATAACATACTGCTTCTTTTATTAGTAAGATCCAGTGGAAAAATGTGACAGAGCATATGAGGGTACACTGGAATTTGCCAGTTTGCAACATGACTAGATGTAGCCAAGCATTATTTTTGTTAAAGCAAAACTTTTTTTTTTTGCTCATTTTGAAAATTCCCTTCATGCGTATCTTTTTTCACTGAATTCTTCTGGACAAACACATAAAGTCCTAAGGTATTCTTTCTCTTCTTTTTCTTGCAGTGGAGCTTGGTCATCAATACTGCAGAGAGCAGCACTGATGTTATAACATCGGCACAGTTCTGTGCTGTATTGTAATATGAGCCCAGGCCAACCTGGTGATCCACCCCAAAAGAGTGAGTCTATGCACAGCTTGAATTTCGACTGATTCCTGGTGAATCGTTCGAATTTTAAGACACGAGTTTCCCTGTCGCAGCTTGACAAACTTCAATCGAACAATTGAAGGAGCACGGTGGAAAATTGTCAGCCAAACAGTGACTACATCCAATCAGATGCAGTCAATTGTATTTAAGGTATTCAGGTATTCAAACAGTTGCCAGCTGTCTGAATACAATACCTGGCAGGGGAGATTCCTCCATCCATGCTCGTTAGCATGTATGTAAAAAAATCTATTACATTTTTCTCAATCAGCCCCTGAGAAATCCATATGCAATATGGTTAGACTAAATTTAAGCAAATAATCTGATTCTCCATGTGAAATCCTGATGCACCTCCTCTCCCACACCCTCCAAGATCATACCCTGTGAAACTGCAACAATATGAAGAAACAAAATGAAGATGGTCCAATAACAAATGATCTCCAGACTCCAGCTAGTGTTTTTTTTTTTTTTTTTTAATCAAATGTACAACAGTCATCTAAGACAGTGTTTCTTAACCTTTTTTCAGTCAAGGCACCCTTTGAAATTATGGACAGTCTCAAGGCACCCTTTATAATTATGGACAATCTTGAGGCACCCCATTTTAAAATGTAAAACTATTCTAGTGGTTTTACATAATGCAGCAACAACATCCACACACGTAGGACACCCAACATCAGAGGTGATTTATTCTTCTAAAGCAAATATACTTTTGCAAACTGGTACTGACTAGTATTCTAATGTTTCTCTTCTCATTCATTTTTTCCCATCACTCAGCTATTGTGATCCCAGTGCTGACAGAGAGGGGCAGAGGAGGGTCCAAAAAGGATGCCGTGTAAGTGACCAACATCATCCTTATCAACTAATAATGTAATTGGTAGTTAGGATGCCAGCAGCTAGAAAGTCATAATGGTGTACAATGAAAATCTGTGACTTTGTGTAACTTTAAGGCAGGCTTCATCCATTTGCCGGCTTGTAAACATATTTTGGGAAACTTTTAGGCATTTTGCCAAGACACCTCTGAAGAGACTTCAAGACACCCCAGTGTGACTGGGCACCCTGGTTGAAAAAGGTTGATATAAGAAATGTCTTGAGGTGCCTACAAAGTAAGAGTGTCGAGTGATGCTTACTTAAGTAACTAAATAAACCCACAATAAGCATAATGTAAGTCCAGTTATATGTCTGCTCAGATATTTGTTTGATGTGCCATAATGTGTAGGCAACAGCTGGTGAAAAACATTTCTAAGAACTAGTTATGTTGCTTGTGTCAGACAAGTGTCAAATGTTTTTATTTTTTTACATGCACACGAGATCTGGCAGCTGGTGGCTAGGGCAATACATCACCTTCAAAATCAAGCCTTTAAAGTATGCAGTTGTAGTCATTGCTACAATATAAAATTCATTTTAAATTTATTGAATGAATAGAACAATGTTTAATCCCTCCTTGTACTTACCCTAAGTTCCTTTAAGCAAAATGTTACTTCAGAATCAGTTCCAATTTGGAAGTTAATAAATTCTTCAGGATTTAAATACACTTCAGTATGCATTACTTTTGAAATACCTAGATTAAATAACAAGGTAATTATGAGGGCACATATCTGCAACTCATATAATAGATCAAGTTTGGCTGAGAAGATTCAAAGTCAGGAAAAGAACTTTCATTCATATAAAGTCCCTTGAAAAAGTATTCACACCCCTTAAATTTTACACACTTTGTCATGTTTAAACCAAAAACATAAATTTATTTTATTGGGATTTTATGTAATAGACCAACACAAAGTGGCATATAATTGTGAAGTGGAAGGAAATGATAAATGGTTTTCAAAATTTTTTTACAAATCAATATCTGAAAAGTGTGGCGTGCATTTGTATTCAGCCACCCTGAGTCAATACTTTGTAGAATCACCTTTCCCTGCAATTACAGCTGAAAGTCCTTTTGGGTATGTCTCTACCAGCTTTGCACATCTAGAAAGTGAAATTCTTGCCCATTCTTCTATGAAAAATAGCTTAAGCTCTTTCAGATTGGATGGAGAGCATCTATTAACAGCAATTTTCTTGCCACAGATTCTCAATTGGATTTAGGTCTGGACTTTGACCGGGCCATTCTAACACATGAATATGGTTTGATCTAAACCATTCCATTGTAGCTAAGATTAGCCTGTATTTGGCTTTATCCATATTTCAATCAATTCTGACCAGCTTTCCTGTCCCTGCTGAATAAAAGCATCCCCACAATATGGTGCTGTCACCACCATGTTTCACGGTGGGGATGGTGTGTTTCAGGGTGAAGTGCAGCGTTAATTTTCCGCCACACATAGCTTTTTGCTTTTAGGCCAAAAAGTTCAATATTGGTCTCATCTGACCTGAGCACCTTCTTCCACAGGTTTGCTGTGTCCTCCACATGGTTTCTCGCAATCTGCAAACGAGACTTCTTATGGCTGTCTTTCAACAATGGCTTTCTTTTTGCCACTCTTCTGTAATGAAACCCCGGGTGTGAAAGGGGTTACAGTCGTTTAGGACATTTCATTCCTGAACACAAAGGCAGCTACCGGACACTCCACTCAGCCGAACAAGAAACCCATACGAATAATCCCCCCCCCCCCCAAGTACAAGACGAGGCTCTGTATTGAGGGTCAAGCCGGAATCAGACTGTTTACTTAAAAGGAATACACGCTTTATATACACGTTAGAAGTAATGCAGTCACTACATGAACAATGACCCAAATCCAGCCTCCAACATCACACAATGGTTACATAAAGAGTCCCCAATACACATTACTCTGAGTGTAATCTGCTCTACACTGTGCTGAGATAACATTACTCTAATTCCCCAGCAGCAATCACAATAGTTGTCAGCGGCATCTCACTGCTGCACTATTTTGATGATTGTCCCAGGCATCGCAATGGCCATTGGCGGGATTTTCCTTACTAACTCCATGGCAGCACTTTTCCTGTGGAGGAGTCATCTTCTCTGGCAACGTCCAGTTTTCCTTCCAGAACCAGTCCAACTGTCTTAGAGAAATCTCAGGCCAATCAACCCTCTTCAGACTCTTCCAAAAAAGGAGATGCTGTTGAGGATGACTATGACTCTTGCTTTAAGTAGCCAGAGATTATGAGGATGGAGTAGCTTCTGGTCTTGGATTCTGATACACAACATAAATTCCTCTTCCAGTGGTAGGTGTGGCTCTTTTACTCCTTCTATGAAGCTTTGAAACACAAATTCTAATATAATAATCCTCCTGCTTTGTTATCTCATTGCCTAGAGATTGCCTTATCCTGTAACTATAATATGTTTAAAATTCCAAATAAATAGATAGTTCCCAGACCAGACCTTTATCCCTCTTTTGTCCATCCTTCCACTTTCTCTTTTCTTCTCCTTTCCAAGCCTTTCCATCCCAAAGCAGTTTAAAAGAGTGTTTCCTAACAATTTTACTAGGAAACGTTCCTGCTCGCTACTATGTCTCATACCTGACAGTCTGCAATTTCTGTTTAGTAATGTCACAGACTATAGACCCTCCCAATCGTGTAATATCTTTTTTTGTTTTTGTATTGTTCTTGGACTGTACTTTACACTTTCTTATTGCACTCTGTACAGATTTGTATTTCTTTGTACTACTTCCATGGACTACTCTTGACAAAGATGACAAGGACCAACAGGTTGTCACAATTTATTAGGCATGTGGTCATGGCACTCTAAAGAGTTGTTTTCATTTGCATTCACCCTGTGCAGGGGGCATCTACTCCAGCAATGTCCCTTTTCTGGTTTCAGAGGCTTCTCAGGACAATCAAGCCCCTATAGTAGGGATCGACTGATATCTTTTTTTTCATTGCCGATATCGATATTTTGGTCATCGCGTATCGGTATCGGCCGATATTTTCGTACATTTAAAATTTTTTTTTTTTATTTGTACTCTTGTGGAGGGATCTGGGGGTCTAAAAGACCCCAAACCCCTCCTCTGCACTTAAAAGCATTCAAAATTTTAAGTTTGGCTGTTTTGAATGCTGTTATTTTTTTTTTTATTCTGGCGTCAGTACCTGGAAGTGATGTCATGACATCACTTCCGGGTTTTTGCATGGAGACCCAATCAGAGCCGAATGCGGCTTTGAACGGGTCTTCGGCGGCCGTGCAGGCTGGTTGCCCGGGCCTCCCGGTGGAACGGAAGACCCGGGCGAGATGCGGAAGGCGGCGGGAGTGGGGAGACCTCTCCTTCCGCTCCTTGTAATGACAGCCGAGTGGCTTCTCAGCCGCATCAGTTGTCATTACAAGACAGCCGACCGTCAGCTATGGACGCTGGTACCGGGGTGATGCCTCTATCTGCAGGCATCACTCCAGTACAAGCACTTTCTGAAATATCAGTAATATCGGCCACCTTGGTGGCCAATTCCGATATATCGGGGAAAGGTCATATCGGCCCTCGCTATATCGGCTTTGCCGATAATCGGTCGATCTCTACTCTATAGATATTACATCAAGAGGCAAGTGGGAACCTGCAGCCTTAGTCTATTCACAGAGGTAGAGTTGATCAGGACCTAGGCAGAGAGGTATCTTTCCAACTTTTCATTAATCTACATACCAAGGATTAAAGCAGAGTTCCACTCAAAAGTGGAACTTACGCTTATCTGATTCCTCCCCCTCTCAGGTGCCACATTTGGTGGGGGGGGGGGAGTGACAGGTACCTTGTCCCTACTTCCGTCGGACCTTGCCGTGGTGAGGTACGACAGCTGTTTAGCCCCCCTCCTCCTCCCTCCTCTGCTGCCGGGCCAGTAAGAGAGCGGAGCGCGCTTCGCGCATGCACAGTAGGAAACCAGCTGTGAAGCCGCAAGGCTTCAGTGCCGGGTTCCCTTACTGGCAATAGCAGCGGCAGCACCCGACAGCCGATGGAAACATCAGCTTGGGTGTCGACATCGCTGGATTCCAGGACAGGTAAGCGTCATAATATTAAAAGTCAGCATCTACAGTATGTACTCCGCTTTTAGGAACTCGGCTTTAGGAACTTCTAGGAGGACTCCATATTCCATGTCCCTATTGAACAATGAATGGTCTCTAGGAAAAAAAAAAACCCTCATATGTGGGACTTTCAACAGCAATGAGAAGTAGAAAAAAAATGTATGCCTTAAGGTACAGTCTGAAATTTAGCAAAAACCTACCGTTAGTTCACCGGTAACGGTACTTCCGAGCCTTCCAGGACGGCCCAACAGTGAGAGAAGACAGGCTCCTCCGTACCGGAAACACAATCAATTAAGATTAGTTAAAAGGCCCCACCTTTCCCTCTGGCCCTCAGTTGTAATAGAGTATCTTCCACAACCAATTTCGAGGGAAATGTTCTAACAATTTTATAGGTACTTATCACCTACATCTTTGCACAATATCATACACCCTTTTAACAAGGGCGGGTAGGCGGGCCGTCCTGGAAGGCTCGGAAGAAAGTACCGTTACCGGTGAACTAACGGTAGGTTTTCTCTCCTCCCCTTCCAGGACGGCCCAACAGTGAGAGGATAATAGAGATCCTTTTTGCCTACCTTAGGGTGGGACCACTGCCTGCAAGACTTTTCGGCCAAAGGCTAGGTCTTGTTGAGACAGTATTTCAAAACGGTAATGCTTCAGGAAGGTGTCATGACTAGACCAGGTGGCTGCAGTACGGATTTGTTCCCATTGAGCTCCTGCCTTCTCAGCCCATGATGTGGCAATGGCTCTTGTTGAATGCGCTTTTACTTTAGTTGGAGCAGGAAGACCTGATAACTCATAAGAGGTGGTAATTGCTTGTCTAATCCACCTGGCTAGTGAAGGCTTAGAGGCCTGTAATCCCTCCCTAGGCCCTGAATGAAGGACTAGGAGGTGGTTTTATCTCCTGAAGGTTTTTGTTCTTTCTAAATAAGCGAGAAGAGCTCTTCTCACGTCAATACAGTGGAATTCCCATTCCTTCTTGTTTTTTGGTTTGTCACAGAAAGAAGGTAGATTTATCTCCTGAGTCCTATGGAAAGAGGATGCTACCTTGGGTAGATATAAAGGGTCTGGTTTGAGGACTATCCTATCTGGGAAGACCAACATAAAAGGTTCTTTAATAGAAAGAGCCCGTAGATCGCCTATTCTTCTGGCTGTGGTGATAGCTAACAAAAAAGCTATTTTTTAAAGACAGAAACTTAAATGAAATTTCCTTTATAGGTTTAAAGGGGTCCTTAGATAATGCCCCTAAGACCCTGTTTAGGTCCCAAGGAGGGAACCTGTTTTTAGTAATAGGAGTAATCCTGCTCCTAGCCAACAAAAATCTTTTAATTAACGGCTCTTTTGTCAGACTGGTGTCCAAAAAAAACGAAAGAGCTGCTATCTGTACCCTAAGGGTGTTAACAGCCACACCCTTATCTACTCCATCTTGCAAAAATTCCAGAATAATTGAAGTAGAGGTAGAAGCAAAATCCTTTTGCCTCTGCCAGGCACAGAATGTTTTCCATATTTTAAGGTAAATTTTTCTAGTGACTGGTTTCCTACTCAGTAAGAGGGTATCCACCACTCTGTCTGAGCATCCCTTTGCTTTAAGCAATTGGCGTTCAGTAACCAGACTGTCAGTTGGAAGAATCCTGGATTCTGACACTGTACTGGTCCCCGAGACAGAAGGTCTGGGGAGATTGGGAGATGCCACGGGCAAGCCGCGGACATTGTTATTGGGAGTGGGAACCATGGTCTTTTGGGCCACCAGGGAGTAGACAGGATTAGTTTTTGCCCCTGAAATCTGCTCAACTATTGGAGGACTCTGGGAATCTGCATCAGAGGGGGGAAGGCATTGGCCAGCTTGTACTGCCATTGTTGGGCTAGAACTCCCAGCCCAACCATCTCTTTTGTCCTGGTTATGGGGAAGGAGTTCTTCACCTTTTTGTTCTGGGGTGATCTCTCGCCCCAATTCCCTTGGGCTTGCGCCCCTTCTGGGTGGGATCCCCCGCTTCTTGCTAGGTTGTTTTGGTTGGACAACCACTCCAGAGAGTTCTGGACCTGTGGAGTGAGGGTGAGTATCTCGTTTAAAGAATCTATTCTTTTGTCCCAATAGTACAGGTGGAAGAATAGTAGTTATTTTGCGTGGAATTGAGCCCACATAGTGGCTGGGATGCTTCCTAGCTTCCTCAGGTTTACTATCCGGTGATATTTTCCTGAGGGTTTTGGTACCACTAAGACATGGGAACAAAACCCTTGAAACCACAGGCCCTTTGGTACTGGGCCAATTACCAGTAATTCTGCTGGTTCCTGAACCTCTGGAAGCAGTAATAATTGTCCTTTTGCAGTTCCCTTGGGGACATGTGTAAGGATTACTGTTGGAGGGGTATTAATGCAGTTTCTAGTCGGTAGCCTATTTTTAGGATGCTGAGGGTATATAGAGGGACTGTCATTTCTTCCCAGCTGGGAGGAAACTGATTCAGTTTGCCCCCTACTTTGATTTTGGAGTCATTTTTTGTCCCTTGCGGTTGAGGTGGAAGAGGAAAAAGAATTGTTTTTTGATTTTTCCTTCCTGAGATTCCAGTTTTTTGTAGGTTCCCTTCCCCTACTTTGCTGCTTATTATCCCGGGGGCCACAAAATTTTTTTTCCTAGTCTCTTTAGGCTTTGTGGGAAATTGTACTCCTTATTCTGATGATTTGGAAAGGACTTCGTCAAGCCCTGAACCAAACAGGAGGGACCCCTCAAATGGAAGGCCGCAAAGCTTGGTTTTGGACGTGAGGTCTCCTACCATTCCTTAAGCCAAATGGCTCTTCTGGCTGAAGTCATGAGAGCCCCTGTTTTTACAGCGGCTTCTAAAGATTCTAGTGCAGCGTCTGCCAGATAGGCCACTGCCTTGGTTATCACCGACAGGGAATCTTGGATATCCTGTGTTTTTGTCTGGAAAAGATTTTTATTCAGTTTTTCAATCCAGAAAAAAGCATTTATTGCCACGCAAGAGGCAGTTAGACCTGAAGCCATTGCAACTGCATTGGAGTCCCAAGCTTTCCCCAGTAATGTCTCTGCTTTTCGGTTCATAGCATCCTTGATGCTACCAGCATCCAAAAAGGAGAGATCTGATTTTTTGGAGCCTTGTGCGAGGGGGGCATCTAGTTTTGGTCTTTTTAGGAATGTGCTTGAATCCTCTTTCTTAAAGGGGAATCTTCTCTTCCAAGAATTCCCTTTATTTAACCTGTTTTCAGGTAATTGCCATTGTTGAAGGATCAGATTCTTCAAAGAATGGTGAATATGAAAAACTCTAGAAGGGCTTTTCCCTATCCCTTTATAGAGTTTATCTTGTGCCGTAATTTCTTTAGGCAAATCAGGAATCTCCTCTGAAGCATATATGGCCTGAAGGAGACCCTGCATATTCTCTAATCCAAACAGGTTTTTTGCTGACTCTACCTCCTCAGAGGTATCTGAGTCCCTATTTCCCTCAACTTCTGAACAAGACGGGGAAATTGAGCGGTTATCTTCTGCAAATAGTCTATCCTCTTCTGTGACCTGTGCTGGGGGAAGAATTTGTATAACAGGTGTAGTGCCTGAAGGTCCTGCTCTAAGCAGAGGGCTTTCCTGATGCGAGGTCCCTTCCATTGAGGAAGGGCCTACAGGTTCCGCTCTAGTAGATATACCTAGGGTATACCGAACTGTCATCATAGTAGACAGCATTTCGTCTTGCATACTCTTAAAGTCTTTCATGAACTCTGAGGTTTCCCTTCCTGATAGTTTATGAATGCACCTATAGCAGAAGGGTTTAGTGTGGGAACTGGGCAACTTATCTGAACAATAACCACACTTCTTATGGACAGCAGGCCCTTGTAATGCCGGGATGGATGTAGCTTCTTGTGAACTGCTCTGGGACTCTGGAAGACAGGTAGACAAGTATTGCTCTTCCTTAGAAAAAAAAAGTATAACATGGGGACCATAGAGAGAACATAGTACGTTCAACTAAGGTCAGGGAAATGATACAAGTTCCAGGTACATTTTATGTCGGTAACCAGCAGACTTTTTTTTTTTGCATAGCCCCTTAAGGATACATGTTCAGCACTTACCCTGTTCCAACCTGGGTTTGGCTGCCGACACCTGGAGCTGTCTCTCCTCCTCCTTCCCCGTAGGATGAGTCGTGGAGGACTTAATTTCCACAGCAGGGATCCGAGCTCCGATAGCCTTAGATTCTGCTTTAACGCTAACGAGCAGCTCCGGCGTCTCCTCCATGTTCCTCTTCTTCCCCATGTCGCGCGCGTCTGACGTTGCCCCGGAAGTTCCGGTTTGAAGGCGAGGCTTGGAGCGCCCGCCCGGCGGGAAATTCAAATCTTCCGTGGAGGAGAGCTGCTGGTGCCGGAAACAAGACCTGGAAACACAATCACAGGTGACCGAGGACTTGTTCTGTGGGCAACCTGTGAGTTCCCCGGAGGGGAGGGCAGGAACTGCTCCGCTCGTAGGGTCCCCCAAGGGGAACCCGTGGCCTTCTGCTGAACCTGGCTCACAGGGTACCTTTCGACTCTAGGAGTCTGCAGGTAAGATCTTAATCGACGTTTCTCTTGTAGGAAGAAACACAATCTAAACTGAGGGCCACAGGGAAAGGTGGGGCCTTTTAACTAATGTTAATTGATTGTGTTTCTGGTAGGGAGGAGCCTGTCATCTCTCACTGTTGGACCGTCCTGGAAGGGGATAAGAGAAAAACTTTATTCACATCATAGAGTATATATACAACATATTACACAATGGTTAAAAAGGAGAAAAGACTATATTCCTAAAAAATGTGTATACATGATATACTCAGATTTCCATTATGGATTCCTGGACAGGGCACACCAGATGTTAAACACTCAACATGTTTCTAAATTCCCTTTTTATATTCTTTTTCAGGGGTGTATAGACATTTGGAAAATGGAGTTACTTTCTGTCTAAAGACGCTTGGGAATTAGGAAGATAGACTTCATTAAAAGTAAAAGACCTCATATACATATTGTCCTCCAAACATCCACCAAGGATTGAAGGGACCAGAGGTCCAATCTATGAGTGACTGGGTCGACCGGGCCTGAGCAAAGGAGAATTGTGAATCGAGTACTACATTCACATTGTGCATGCAGTGTCAGTCATTTTGAGCAGTTATTTTCAAAAATAGCTAAAGTCAGTAACTGTTGCCTATTCCTTAATGGGGTGCTGTATCTTAGATTCCAGAGGAAGCTAAGACTCCTAAAGTGGGATTTACCACTTGCCCTCAACCTCCTTGCCAGCTCCAGCTATGATCACTTTCAAGCAGGTAAAGTAACAGTGATTCATGAAGACAGTCTCTCTAATGGCTATCACCTCCAGCCAGGAAGTGTGCAGAGATCAGGACCATAGGCTACAAGTTCCCTTTTTGGTGTTCTGCCCAGCTTGGGTATTCCTTTACCCATTAAGGCAAACTATCCCAAAAAAAAATTAGTTCTCTCTGCATGCAGGACTACTAAAGATGACCAATTCTATTTGCTGGATGTCAGCATACTTCAAGTTTACTCGCAAGCTTTGGCTTTGTTAGAAATTTAGGCCATCTCATTGTCACTGACATGGCCCTCCACTTATACCTTTATGGCTCACTGTAGAGTGAAGCTAGCATCCCTATCCTGTTAATCTTGTATTAAAGTTTCTGTTAGCTACAGCTGTGATTGAAACCTTACTTTTTCTGCATTGCACCCTTGTTGATGGCTAATGGCTAGTTAAGCCAGCCATAGATGGTTCTTCTTGAACCGCCCGAGATTGAAACCATGTATGGGCAGGCTGAATGTACCCAAGTTGATCGATGTGATTATCACTAGCGGCTCTTAAAGCCGCTAGCAAAATTCACTGTGTTCTCCCAGCGGTTGCAGGTAAGAAATTTGCTCCATCTATGGAAAACAGAAAATTTGTATCAAATACTTACCCTAAGGCTGGCCATACATTATACAATTGTCTTGTACAATTTTCCTTTAGATTTACCAAAACCATTTAATATGAGGTCAAACCTAAACGCTTTCAATTTGTCTGCAGTCAGGCAGGCCCTTGCATTACACAGTTGGAGCTTAATTATCAAGGAAATTGAATAAGAAAGGTGTATAATGTATAGCCAGCTTAAAGCGGTACTAAAGCTTCTTTAAAAAATAAAATAAAAAATGTTCCCCCCTGCAGGTTTAAGCCACAACGTATTAGTATGTAGCGCATACTAGTACATTATGAGAGACTTACTTATCAACAGAGCTCTTCAATGCTGGGTTGTCATGGCTCTCCCGGGTCCCCGGAACTTCCATGTTAATCTGGATCTCCTTCCGAGTTTAGAATCTTTGACCGCTTGAATGGCCAGGCTGCGCTGACATCACTCTCATGCATGCACACGGGAATCACTTCACCCTGGCAAAGGTAGCAGGTCATAAATGCGCTCTGATCTGCTCATGGCCGGCTCAGATTGCATTACCCATGACAGGCAGGGGGGTATTTTATGACAGTAGAGACATATAGGGCCTCTTCTGTTTTAAAAGCCCTGCCTGTCAGCAGATTTTTTAGTGCTTGGGTTTACTACCAGCTTTCATTTACTGATTAACCCCATGGCAGAATAAGATATCTCTCATTTGCTGAGTAGGCTAGTTATGAGACATGTGCACTAGATTAGCCTCAACATTCATGGGAGAGGGGTCCTATGGGGTGGGAGCAAGGGTGCTACTCGTATGCTGCCAAGTTAATTAAGGAAATCTGCAATAAGTATTTGATAACAATTTTTCAATTTATTTGATGTCAGAAGTGCCGGAATGCAGCTGCCCAAAAGACATGAAAGACTTAAGGCTCCATTCACATGTAGGCGTTTTGAGGCGTTTTTGGGGCGTTTTTCTGCTCTAGGATCAGCTCTCAAAACGCCCAACAAGACAAATCCTATTCATTTCAATGGCCCCTGTTCACATCTGAGCGTTTTGAGGCTGTATACAAAACGCCCAACGCTCAAAAAAGTACATGAGCTTCTTTTTGGGCAGATTACAGGCGTTTTCCATTGATCTCTATTCAATCTAAAAACGCCTGCACAAAAATCGCGGTAAAAATCGCGGTAAAATCGCGGTAAAAATCGCCGCAAAAATCACGGTAAAAAACGCGCGAAAAACGCTACGCTCAGGTGTGAATGTAGCCTAAAGCATCTGAGCATCACAAACCAAAAACTCTGTTTTGTTTTTTTAATAATCTTTATTTTTATTGTTTATATAAGCAAATAACAAAAGATACAGTAAATAGAAAAACATAAAACTCAATCAGAACAGATAAGTAGGCTGATGAAGACCCGCCCTCAAAGGCTTACAAGGCAGTAGTCATTGTCATAACAAAACAGATACGTTTCAGAAGGAGGCCATCTTTCATGAACAAATGTAGATAGCGTACAAAAGGAGTGCAGTGGCCCCTCTATGGGAGCCGGCTGCCTAGGTTCATCCTGGTGCTTTAACAATAAGTAATCCAGCCATACAAGAAGGCACGACTCAAGAACTTGAAAGGGCGGGGAAAGGAGAGAAACCAAAGAAGGGGGAAAGAGAAGGGAAGGGAGAGGAAAAGGGGTAAAAGAGGGGGAATAAGAAAGTAGGAAAGAGGGTGGGTAGAAAAGAGCACTACGAAGACACAGACAGACAGTAGAACATCCTAGATCAGCGCTAGCAGTAACAGTAAAATGGCAAAATTCCTTCCCACAGGGGTCCACACAAACTAGTATAGGAAGATAGGTAAGTGAGACACAAAGGTAAGCTATTCCTCAAAGACTATAAGACACTGCCTGGGGCAAGACTAGGGCCCCCAAGAACGGGGGTAGACGTCGTGGCAGGAGCTCGCTGGGGCATCGGCACAGTGTCCGAGTGGATGCATAATGAATCCAGCTGGCCCATATACTGTAAAACTGCTCATAACGGTCCCTGCACTTCGCAACCCACTCCTCCGCCTCCGTTATACTATTAACTAGTCGGATCCAGTCGGACCGAATAGGGACCCAAGAGGACTTCAAATAGACAGGAATTCAGCAAATGAGGCAGGACCGACTTACGATAATGGCGCAGAGGAATGGCAGGTACATGAAACAAGAGGTGCAGAGGGGAATCATCCATCTCAATATACAAGACAACCTTAAACTGCTCTTGAACATCCTGCCAGAAGGGGCGGAGCAGCGGGCACTTCCACCAAATGTGGAGGAATCCCGCACCCCCGCCAGCAAGAGTCCGAGAGTGCTGGGAAAATTCTGGCCGGAACGGCTGGCACCCTATACCATCTAGTTAACAACTTATAACTGTTTTCTTGCATCTTAGTATCAACCAAACTCTTATGAGTAAAACTATACAAGTGACGCAGCTGGGTCTCTGTGAACGTATACTGCAGGTCCCTCTCCCACTCCCGAATGTACACAGGCTTGCCACCATCGTCAAGAGCCTGCAAAGAGCCCATACAATACCGAGATAGAGTGAGGGATCGGCTCAGCCGATATACACAGTTTCTCAAACGGGGTCATGGAGGACAGGGGTCTAACTGTCTGAGTAAGGCCGGTGATCAAATGGTGCAGTTGTCTATAGCGCCATTCTTCCATCGGAAAAAGACCGAACTAGTCACAAAGCCAGCGCAGGGATACCAGGCCCCTGCCTTGCACAAACCTCCCACAATGTACCTCGCCGTCATCCATCCAGGATCTAAAGTATGACACCTGTTCCCCAGGGGGGAACCACGGGAAGCCTCCCAGAGGTGCGAGCGGGGACACTGGCAGGGACAGCTCCTCGCGCGTGTTTAAACTATCCTACTGTTTAAGTGCATGCACGGTAGTAGGCAACACCAGATCTGAGAGACCCCGAGAATCACGGGGCAGCCAGGGGGCATAAGATGGGTTCCTATCTGCCAAAAGTTTTTCAAGGGGCACCCACGCCTTGGATCTGACATGATGGTGCCAGTCCAAGATCCCTTGTAGAGAGATGGCCTCGTAATATCTCCTAAGGGAAGGTACACCCAGCCCTCTCATCCCCTTAGATCGCTGCAGCACTCGAAGTGCTATGCATGGGTGTTTCCCCTGCCAAACGAATTTCAAGAACAAGGTGTTTGTTATGAGGCAGGTGGAAGCCTGTGGAAGCCTGTCGTGCAGAGAAGGTTTAACGTTGCCGGTGGGCGGAGCTTGGTTGGAAACCCGAGGTGAGTAGCACAGGCTAACCTGAGGTGTGGGGTCTAAGCGTCCACTGGTCTTCACCAGAGCCTCTGATGGTGAGGATGGATTTGGCTGCAGGTGGATACCAGGTCGCGGTCCCCAGGGTCGCCCCACCAGGGGGTAACTGGTCAAGGTCCGAAGGTGGATGAGCCGACAAGGAGAATCCAGAAGAGTAGTCAAAACGAGCAGGGATCAGGACAGGCAGCAAACAAGCGAAGTCAGGGACGAGCCAAAGGTCAACAGGTATCAGACAGGAAATCAACAGGAAGCAGGTTCAGAACACAGGAGAGCTGAAGACAACACAGCAAAGTGCAGTGCTGCTGAGCTGTTTAAATAAGGCAGCCTGTTTGCCAATTATTGCAATTAGTCTGCTCTAGGTTAACCCTTTAGGTTGCAGACTCATGACAGCACATGCTCAGGAAGCGTTCCTAACAGTGTTGAAGGCTGAAAAGAAAGATCTGGGAAGGGAGATCGGTATCATTTGCAAATAGAAAAGTACTCTCGGCAACACATTCATCTTCAGTATGCTGACTCGGCCCACCCAGGAAAACGTTGTGCGATCCCACCGTTGTAGATCAGCCCGTATCTCAGAGAGCAACGGCGCAAATTTATGAGAATACAGCTGGGAAGTATGGGGGGTCAATTTGATCCCAAGGTATTTCAGGGAGGAAAGGCACCATTCGAAAGAAAAGGACACCTGTAGCTGAGCGCGAAGTTCTTCTGAGACATTGAGGGGGAGAATTTCAGACTTGCTATAGTTTATTTTGAAATTGGACAAGAATTGGAACCCCCTCAACTCTGCCATAATATTAGGAAGTGAGATTTGCGGATAAGCTACGTAAAAACTGCACGTCGTCAGCGTACGCAGACAGTTTATGCTCTGTCGTGCCGACCCGGAAACCCTGTATGTCCTGGTTTAAACGAATCCTATTCGGGAGAGGCTCGAGGGTGAGTGCAAAAATGAGAGGGGACAGGGAGCACCCCTGTCGCGTCCCATTCTGTATGGAGAAGGGGTCAGAAAGAACCCCATTCACTCTCACACGAGCAGACAGGGAGCTATACAGCGACTCCAACCACCAAAGCATAGTCTGGCCCAGTCCCAACCTTGTCAAAATGGCATGAAGATATTGCCAATCCACCCTGTCGAGCGCCTTTTTGGCATCGGTCGACAACAGAAGACAGGGATGGCAGTCGGGCTGAGATCTAGCCCGGTTAGAATTGTCCCTAGCTTCCCTCCCAAGCATGAAGCCCATCTGATCGGTATGTATGACAGTCCATACAACGGGTGCCAAGCGGTTTGCCAGGACCTTCGCCAGGATCTTAATGTCAGTATTTAGTAAAGAAATGGGTCTACAACTACCAGGTAAGGAGGGATCCTTCCCAGGTTTCGGAATGGCCGTGATGTGGGCGGTAAGGGCTTCCGGAGGGACGAGAGTAACCGAAGCAAGGGCAATAAAATAAGTGCACTTTTGGCCAGAAAGGAGGGGCAAGAATTTGCGGTAATACGTGGCAGTAAAACCATCGGGGCCCGGGCTTTTGCCGTTTGGGAGGTCCTTAACGACCACCTCTATCTCCAGACCAAAAACTCTGTTTAATTAATTTTTAATTTTGAAAGCAAACTTACCTATCCACTCATATTTCCATGCTTTATTTTTCTTCTCAATCACTTTGAAAAACACCCCTAAGAATTTCTGGCAGTGGCCATCTTAAATAAGGGAAGATGATTCATATAGCATTTACTTCCTGGAATCCATCTCCCCTTAGCTCAGGCACGCAGGCAGGAGAGTGTGATTAGCTGAGAACCCCCTTTCCTGAAGACTCCTGGAATTTATGGCATAATTTGCCTAGGCCTGGAAACCAGGAAGTAACTGAAAAAAAGTAAAAAAAAAAAAGTTAAAACAAGTAAAGGTGATATGATATGAAGTTCACTATGTTAGGAGCTAACTTATCTCGTAAATTAGGTGCCTTTCTAAAAATTAAAGTGGGATTGTCAGGTAAAACAGTATTTAGGCCAGGATCCTTAGTAAGTATATTCAAATGCTGTTTAATGATGCATTTAACTTCCCAATGTTGGGTAGAAAAGTTAGTTATAAATGGACATACTATATTTTTATTGGTGTCCTTTGGTTTATTACCCAGTATTGAAGTCCTATGAGAAAGTTCTACCTCTCTCATAATACTATCGAGATCTTCTTCCTTATAACCCTTCTGAATAAAACGTTCCTTAATTAGTTAACTCTGGATACGATAATCGCTCAATGTAGGGCAATTCCTTCTCATCCTAACCATCTGCCCTTTAGGGATATTTCTTAACCAGATGGGGTTATGACAGCTGGTCAACGGAATAAAAATAGTACAGTCAGTACTTTAAAGTATGACTTTGTTAATAGTTTATTATCATGTACACTGATTGTTAGATCTAAAACGTTAATTACTAAGGGGGTATAGGTATGTGTCAGTATAATGTTGACATACTGTAATTGTCATTGAGAAAAGTAAGAAATTTATCTAAAGAGGTAGAATCACAGTTCCAAATAAATAGTATATCGTCAATATACCGTTTGTAAAATAACAAAACAATGTTTTCCATAAATCGTGTCATGTTCCCATCTTGCCATGAAGAAATTTGCAACACTGGGGGCAAACTTTGCTCCCATTGCTACACCCTTAGTTTGCAAAACAAATTTACTATCAAACCAAAAATAATTATGTGACATAGCAAAGTCAAAGAGATGTAAAATAAATTGTATAATAGGAAAGTAATCAGCAGCTTGGAAATAGAACTCGACTGCTTGTAAGCCATTATCATGCGAGATGCTAGTATAAAGAAAGGTTACATCTGCCATGACCAGATAGGCACCTGAATGAATGGTTATAGTCTCTAGTTCATTAATTGCTTGTTTAGTGTTTTTAATATATGACTGAGTATTAGCGACCGACGGCTGTAAAAAGGTGTCTATGTATTCCCCTATTATTTATACAAGGGAATTAATGCCACTAAAATTAGGCCTAGCTGGTGGTTTAGTGATACTCTTATGTATCTTTGGTAAATAATAAATGATGGGTATCCTCAGTGAATAAGGGACTAGATAGTCTTTCTCCTTTTTTTTTAGTATTCCATACTGAAACCCCCATTTAACTTTCTCCTGCAGTATCACTTAATATGTTATACATTTCAGTCATATATTCTACTTTATCCAGAAGAACAATACCTCCTCCTTTATCCACAGGTCTAATAATTAATTCTTTCCTTTCAGAAAGACTTTTAATACTGTGACAGGAAGTCAGGTAAATCTGTGGATGTAGTCACAGACAGGAGATACATTTCCACCTGGTTTAGAAAATTCACCAATTACTATAGGGTGTCGGCTGCAAAGGTAGCCAGGACAGCTTAAGGAAGTTGAAAGGCCTTCAACTGTTCGAAATGAGGAAGTTAAGGCCTCTATAATTTGTCCAAAGGAAGTCTAAGGATTGCTGCCTCCTGACGCTGTGTGGGCTGGGGAGAGGAGGACAGTCAGATGTGTGCCTCCCGACGCTGTGAGAGCCTGGGAGAAGGATTGCTGCCTCCTGACGCCGTGTGGGTAGCGGAGGACAATCAGATGGGTGCCCCCTGAAGCTGTGTGAGCATAGGAGGGGAAGACCTCCTGGAGCGATGTGCGCTGAGGAGGGTAACAAGTGTGAAGACTACTCAAGGATCGTTTTTATGTGAAAAGAAACCAATGGACATTTCCTGTGTGAAGGGGAAATTAATTAAGACGGCAGACTACTCCAGGTGAGGTCTTGGACTATTTATATGTGGAAAGAAATAAATGCACTGTTTGCTATGTGAAGAGACAAGCAAAGGAATGGTTGCTATGTGCAGAGACAAACAAAGGAAAGTGTTCTATGTGAAGAGAAAAGGGACATGTTAAATGGACATTTGTTGTGTGAAGAGAACAAACATGGACTATTGAGTGTCTGCTGTAGGATCAGCAAAGCTTGCCCAACAGTAGGCTGGAGACAGACTCCGTAGGTAGGTTCCTGTATGTGAGAAGGTAGCCGACCACAGTGGCAAGGATTTATTTTGTGTTTTATTTTATTTTGGATGTTTTTGCTGCATGCACTTGTTTGAAGAAAATTGCATGAATAAACCAAACTGTTTGCAACCACTTCTCGGCTATCTCCCTGTGTAAATGCACCCCCCAAAGGGGTCATCCATACCCGCCACCGAGCTAATCTCCCACAATACCTAGGGAGAGAGATCTCTCCTCATGAGTCTTTCTGAAAGGCATATTGTCTATATCCCACATTACCCAATCCTTAAAGACAATAATGGCAAAATGGCCACCCCGCCACTTCTGGTCACGGCTTTTCATGCAAAAATTAAATCCTGCAGATTAGGGACACAGTTATATAAAGGTATGCATCGATATCGGTGCCAATTATCCCTGTGACCATGTCCATTGGGACGAAACGCATCAGGGTGACTATTTGGCACTGATGTCCCTGCTGCTGTGCGATTCCGAGTCACCGTCAGCATTCCATGTGAGTGATATGTGATTTGCTTTTGTTTTGCACTGATTTTATGGTTTCTTTTAAATAAACGTACTGCACTATGATTGTATCTTCTGGCTCTGGCTGAGCTGCTTCATTCCTAGTTGGATATTTTTGTGGTGATTCAGCGGAGGTCTCTATTCCATCTGACATCCAGAACGATCCCTGGTCATATACGTTTAAGGCATTTTAGCTACTGTAATGGTAGTCATATTATCTGGTGAGTGTCCAATCTCTCTGGTGATGGCAGTGATTCACGAATGATATTTTCTACTGCACCTTGAAGTGATAGTCATCACATTTAAGATTTTCGCTTTGGACACTCAATTGCTTGGACTTTTGATTAAAAAAAAACAATATATATATATATATATATATATATATATTGTACTTATAGTGCGCTACACTGTTCTTATTCTTGTATTACTTTATGCTGGTTGAGTACCCCACATTAGTGTTAGCTGCTTAGTTCTAACACACAGCGCAGAAATGTTTTTTATTGTATTAAGTAAATGTGATATACCTTGCTCTTTATTTACTAATGCTAGAAGCATAAGGATTACAAATAGTCAATGTTGATTGAGACAGTAAGGTTCCACTTTAGGTGCCGGTTCACACTTCAGCAATGTCAGACATTGCATGTGATTCGCAGCGCACTGCTCTGTAAAATCACATGCGATGTCTATGCGTTGCAAATTCAGCCATACAGACTGTATGGCTGAATTCGCATCGCATGCAGACCAAAGTCGCACAGGACCCTTTTTTTGGTCTGCACCAAACTTGGGTGTTCACACCTATGCGATCCGATTCATGCCCGAACTGATAGTTCACACTGCGATATGCGAACTGATCTGGGCAGACTTGTATAAAGTACTCGAAATTTCTACTTTAGTAAAAGTACAAGTGCTCGATCAAAAAGTGACTTGAGTAGAAGTGGAAGTGCTCGCAGAAAAAGTTACTTAAGTAGAAGTACTAAAGTATTCAACATTTTTTTTACTTAAGTATTGCAAGTAGTTTTTTCAAAAAAATTGCTACTTAAGTACTAAAAGTAAAAAGTACCAGTAGTTTTGAAAAAAAATTTCTACTCAAGTACTGAAAGTAGAAGTACAAGTACTGTGTTATGTAGTTATTAAAGAAAGAAATCAAAAGTTTGAACATCATATTGTTTTTATTATTTCAAATGATTTATTCAAATGATTAACCTAAAGGACAATCACAATTCCTTAGGCTGTAACTTTTTGTAAACAAAAAACAGATAAAGTATGTCCCTCCCTTCCCCTTTTAAAGCATCCACCTTTTAAAGCCAGGGGTGGTCTCCTTCCTGAGCTTCCTCACTCTCACAGCCAGGCAGATCACTTGAAGTTGAAGGGCCAGGGGTGGAAGGTGGTGTTTTTGGTTCGTCCATTTTTTCAGCTGATCAAAAGGCAGAACAGGAGCATGCGCAGTCTTCTTAATCGCGTTTTGATTTGATTTGCTCAATTGAAGATGATGTGCCAGGCCAGCTTCATCAAACCTACAACGCTTAAAGTGAAAAATGCATCAAAAACTACTAACAAAGTGGCTGTGCTAAAAATGCTAATAAAGTGCCTGCAATTATATATATATATATATATATATATATATATATATATATATATATTGTGAGGGATTAGCTCGGTGGTAGGCGTATGGGTGACCCCTTTGGGGGTGCGTTTTCACAGAGATAGCCGATTAGAGGTTGAAAAACAAGACTGATTTATTCATGCAATTTACTTAACACAATTGCAAGCATCAAAACAGCCAAAATAAAATAAAAGACAAAATAAATCCTTGCCTCTGTGGGCGGCTACCTTCTCACGCTGGAACCTACCTAAGAAGTCTTTCCAACCTACTGTTGGGCCGACACTGCTGATCCTACAGCAGACACTCAAATGTCCATTTGTTTGCTTTTCACACAGCACAAACATTGTCCATTGAACATGTCCCTTTGTTTTCTTTCACACAGCACATGTTCATTTATAACAGGATCCTTTACTCTTCAGATTCTTCACATTGAACACAGTTCATTTAACAGGTCCCTTTACTCTTCACACTCTTCACATGGAACACTTTGTCTTCTCACCTTTGAGACGTCTTCACTCGTGGTTACCCTCCTTAGCTTCACATCGCTGTAGGGGGTCTTCTCCCATGCTCACCAGCTTGTCGGGAGGCACACATCCGACTGTCCCCCTCTCCCAGCCCACACGGCAACAGGCGGCAGCAGTCCTTCTCCCATGCCCACACGGCGTCGGGAGGTACACGTATGTCTGTCCTCCTCTCCCAGCCTACACGGCGACAGGAGGCAGCACTCAATAGATTTTCTCTGGACAAATTATAGAGTCCTTGATCTCCTCATTCTGAACAGCTGAATGGTTTTCAACTTCCTGCTGGCTCTCTCTGCAGCCAACACCCTATAGTATCAGTGAACTTTCAAAGCAGGTGGGAATGTGTCTCCTCTCAGTGACTACATTCCCAGATTTACCTGACTTCCTGTCACATACCCCCCCCTCTTGTTTCAACCCTAGGGTTGGGACACATATTTCCAGGCACGCATGTGTCAGGCACTGCTGACTCACTGATAAGCCTCCTATTATCCTCAAGCTTCCGGATGAAACTGTTTTGTCATCTTCATTGACAGATTTCTCATAAATGCCACACAGTTTGTCTCTCATCTCATATACACATTCTTCAACTGCATTTTTGGCATCATTTTGCTCCTTCTCGTTTCTGTCATCTTCATTGACAGCTTTCTCATAAATGTCAGACAGCTTGTCCCTCATAACCGTCTGTCCAATCCACCATGGAGGACCGTGATCCATAGGCAACTCAATTGGGCTAGTCTTAATGTCTACAACATTCTTAAGACGCCTCTCTCTGCAATCCATAAATGTTTTCCACAAAACTTTGAGAACCTTTGCTTCACTAAGCTTTGTTCCAAGTAGGGACTCTTGACATCCCTCTGTGACTTGAGTTGCCTCTCCATACATCTGTACACAATCATTGACTTTTTGTTGTAAAAGGGAATGATCTTCCTTCTTGAGCTTTGCTTGCTCTAAGATGCTGTGCAGAGGATTTTCCAATTGAGACAACAGGCTGTCACACATTTCTTCAAAGTGACCCCTGTTCCTTTTCCCAGAGATATCAATATCATTCAAACATTTCATATTCATAGGCAGATCTGAAGCATTTGCACTCATCAACTTCTTAAACTTTTCGCCCTCCTGAGCGAGTCGCAGTAAAGGCCTACTATTTGATTTGATATTCAGTTTATATTTCTTGCCAAACTCTTCACAGAAGTAGCCAACCAGAACATCATCAACTTTCCTTCCACCAACATCGGGGTTAAAGGCAACAACACAGTTGAACCCAGCGATCTGGGTGGTATCCATTATAGACCTCCTCTCTGCATCAGTGAAGAAGCATGGAACTGCAACACATTCTTTTACAGGTTTCTTCAATGCACTTTCTGCTGAACTATTTGACCGCTCAAGGTCACCTAGTTCCTTTTCTCTATCTGAATTCCACATGGAATGCATCTCAAGATCACGATCAAACTTCTGCCACCCGTCTTTCACCAGTTCCATTTTGGAAACACTCCCTGAAAGGCACTTATTCATTTGCTTCACGTTTTCACCAACAGCCTTAGTTTTCTCCACTAGGTTTTCAGCCTGAACTGAGAAATCATCACATTTCTTACTCAGCTCCTTTGTTTGCTGAAGTTCTAATGATACATTTTCCAATGCTTGAAGTTTTTGAAGGAACGGTTTATTCCAAAGGGGTGATTCAAGCCACATGTCGTCACATTTCTGAGGCTCACTCAGGACAGACCCCAAAACACTGATCCTTTTAAAAACTGCATCAGGCACACTATCCCCTCTTTGGGACAGATCCTCTGTTGCCTGGAATTCCTCTTCCAGTTCCTGCAACGGAATCTTCATCTCTTCTACTTGCTGTTCTAAGGCTCGCTTAGACTTTTCTAGCTCCTGAACTCTTTTCACAACATCATCCTTGGAGCTGACCAATTCTTCCATTTCTGTACGCAGCTGTTTGTTAACACTTTCTAGTTCAGCCTTACACTCTAGAGCTTCCTCCAAAGAGCGAGCCAAGAACAGGGCTTTGCTCTCGTTATCACGCACCTCCGTTTCTGCACGGGCGCGTTCTTCTGCATATTTTGCAGACACAGTCTTCTCTTCACCAAGCATCTGATCAAACTTCTTTTTCACATCTTCAACACACTGTAATGAACCAACGCTTTCTTCCATGCGTTTTTTCATATCCGCTATCTGAGCTTGCAATGTTGCGACTTGCTCTGATAGGTTTTTCTTTGCTTCCGCCTCCTTTTTTAATTGTTCCAGGAAGCCATTTTTCTCATCTTCCATTTGTTTGAGCTTTGTGCTAAAACTCAGCCTTTGACACCTCTCTTCCTGTAAGAGTTCCTGCGTGTCTTGCAGTTGCGATTCCAAGATAGAAAAATCTTCCGCAATTTCTCTAGATTTGCTGTCTGCTTGAGAAAGCTGATTTGTAACATTGTCCAACTCAACCTGCAGTCGGTTTGCCTTCTCTGACAGCTTAGCACACAATCGGTCACCTTCTGACACCTTGACTTGCGATTCCAGAAGCTGTGCCTCTACTTTTTCCCTCTTATGTTCACAATCTTCTTTTCCCTGCATAAGAGCCTTCACCTCATTGGCTAGCATCTGGGAATAAGAATGTAATTCTGCCACACAGGCTTCTTTCTCCTTTAACTGCTGCTGGATACGTTGGGCTTCCCCTTTCCAACTTTCACAGTCCGCACGCCATTCATTTACCACATTGCTTAAAGTAGTGAGCTCATACACAGTACTCAGTAATTTAGCCTCTCTTTCACTTTTCTCTTTGTCGTTGAGAGACAATGTCGCTTTCAGAGCAACATTCTGTTCCTGCGACTCCTGCAGGTCTATTTTTGTAACTTCCAAACACTGAAGACTTTTTTCCAGCTGATTACGCAACTCCAACATATCAGCCATACTTTGCTTCTGCAAAGTCTGAATTTCACTTTCCTTTTCCATGAGGATGGTATCTTTCTCCATTATAGTCTCTCTGCGTTTTTGCAACTCGACCAAAAGAAGAGCAGTGGATTCTTCCCACTGTAACACATGAGACTTGAGTAGTTCATTCATTTCCTGCAAGTTTCTATGCTCCATTTTAAGCAATTCCAAGGCTTGTTCCTTTTCTTCCATTTTCCGTTGCAAGGCATCCAACTCAGCCCTGCACACATACTCGGTTTCCTCCAAACCGATGGCCTCCATTGGCTGCTGGCGTCTCTGTTTCCAGCCTGCCATGCTCTCTTGATGAGCCTTTTGTTGAGCTGCAAAGCTCCGTTGTTTCAGCATCTCCCCCATTTTGGGTTTACTTTTCATCTGAGCACACTGCGTCTCCATAGCAGTTTCATCAGTGTTGCTAGGGACAACAACCTTCCTCTTTAGTAGACTCTCTTTAGGCATGGATGGGGCTGGTTCAGACGGTAACATCCCCTCCATCCATAGAATCCGGTCTCTCATTTCATCTATCTTTGCATTTTTCAGGCGTTTGGATCGCCCCATCTTCAATAACTCCACAAATTTTTCACAGTCCAGCAAAAAATTTTCAGACCACTGTCTCTTTAACACATGTAGTTTTTCTCTCTCTTGCAAGATCTCTTTTCCTGCACACACAGTTTGTGCAATCACTTGCACCAGACACAGCAAAGTTCATCAAATAATTTTGAGACCGCTGTCTCTAAAACACTTTTTTTTTTTTTTTTTTCTGTCAGGATCTTCTCTCCTGCACACATAGATTGTGCAATCTCATGCACCAGATAAAGTTCATCAAACATTTGCACTTCCTTGCAGGGATCTCTGCTTATGCCCACTGCATACCTCCACCATATGTGAGGGATTAGCTCGGTGGTAGGCGTATGGGTGACCCCTTTGGGGGTGCGTTTTCACAGAGATAGCCGATTAGAGGTTGAAAAACAAGACTGATTTATTCATGCAATTTACTTAACACAATTGCAAGCATCAAAACAGCCAAAATAAAATAAAAGACAAAATAAATCCTTGCCTCTGTGGGCGGCTACCTTCTCACGCTGGAACCTACCTAAGAAGTCTTTCCAACCTACTGTTGGGCCGACACTGCTGATCCTACAGCAGACACTCAAATGTCCATTTGTTTGCTTTTCACACAGCACAAACATTGTCCATTGAACATGTCCCTTTGTTTTCTTTCACACAGCACATGTTCATTTATAACAGGATCCTTTACTCTTCAGATTCTTCACATTGAACACAGTTCATTTAACAGGTCCCTTTACTCTTCACACTCTTCACATGGAACACTTTGTCTTCTCACCTTTGAGACGTCTTCACTCGTGGTTACCCTCCTTAGCTTCACATCGCTGTAGGGGGTCTTCTCCCATGCTCACCAGCTTGTCGGGAGGCACACATCCGACTGTCCCCCTCTCCCAGCCCACACGGCAACAGGCGGCAGCAGTCCTTCTCCCATGCCCACACGGCGTCGGGAGGTACACGTATGTCTGTCCTCCTCTCCCAGCCTACACGGCGACAGGAGGCAGCACTCAATAGATTTTCTCTGGACAAATTATAGAGTCCTTGATCTCCTCATTCTGAACAGCTGAATGGTTTTCAACTTCCTGCTGGCTCTCTCTGCAGCCAACACCCTATAGTATCAGTGAACTTTCAAAGCAGGTGGGAATGTGTCTCCTCTCAGTGACTACATTCCCAGATTTACCTGACTTCCTGTCACAATATATATATATATTCTTCTTGTATTCAAAATCATCGCCCACAGTATCAAAAATAAAGTGATATGTCTGTGCTAAATGCAGTGCAAATTATTCCCACAATGTAAATTTAATTCGTATAAAATATATATGACAATACCACAATAAAATAAGTTGTGATTGTGAATAAGTTAGGTGCAAGTTTAAGTGTGTAAACTAAACTTTATAACAAAAAGTCCATAACTGAATTCCAGTGTGCAATCTAAGAAGTGCTTGTCACTTGCTGTCAGATGCTTCCACCTTTCTTCTGTGATCTGCTCAAGTAAAGTGGTGGACTGGATAGCCTCTCTCTCTGCCTCTCACCTTAGTAGCACTGGCACTGCACTGGTTCAAAAAGCTGTCTATATTATTTTCATTATAAGAACTTGTCAGAACATGCTTCCACCACCTGTCCTTCACACTAGTAGTGCTCATTTGCTTTGCTCAAGTCAAGTGCCACTGCCAGTGGCCACTGCAGTGCGGGCACAGCCGCACAGGCAGAGGCAGGCCGCAGGAAGCACAGGCACCACCAACACAACACTTATGGTCCATGGACCATGGATGGTCGGATAATCATCATAGCCGTCAGTCTCACTCTTCTTGGTTCAAAAAAGCCACCCATGACCCGTGTGTATATAATATATTAATATTTTATATTGATTATTTGATTCTCAAATGGCACATTTGCCATGGCAAGGATAAGGCCCTCTCCACGGTCCACCTCACTCACCTCATAGAGAAGAAGATGAGATAACGAAGAAAATGCCCCGAGTCCTGCTCCCGCGTCCCGCCGCCCGTTTCACAACTCCTCTCAGTAAGGGCCCTAAGGGGTGGAGTCTGAGTGACACACAACACGTTTAGAGGCGGAGACCTCGAGCGGGGAGACGGCAGTACGGCTCCTCCAGTGTGGTCTCTTAACTTGATGATCATGACAGTGATTCTGCGGGCCGCGGCGCGAGCGAGGCTGTGGGATTGATTGAATTGAGTTGTGCTGCCTACTGCTACACGCTACCTACTACTACTACTACTAAATTGTGAGTCAGTATATTTTATTTCATTTTTATATATAAAAGCGGTATTGTTGAGCACTACTAGCCACTAGATCTCCTGGCTGTCACTTTGTCACATGTTGGGGAATCACAGCGGCTCGGCTCCAGAAGTGGCGGGTGTCCCCGTCATCCTGCCAGGGCCGCCTAATCTTAAGTTATTAATATCTTATGAGGAGAGGACCTATGGGATTGAGAATTGAAATAATTAAATATATATGGCTTTTTGAACCAGTGCAGCCAGTGCCACAGTGCCACCCAGACGCTATCCACCAGTGCCACCACCATTAAGTGTGTTGGTCGGTCACTCGAGCACTGAAGGAGGTGGAAGCATCTGACAAGTGAAGTGACACTTTAGATTTGCACACTGGAATTCATTTATGGACTTTTCGTTATAGATAGGTTTACACACTTCAACTTGTTGCACGCACCTGACCTAACTTATTTCATAACTTATTTTATTGTGATTTATTGTCATATTTTATATGAATTGAATTTACTGTTACATTGTGGGAATAATTATTTTCACTGCATTTAGGCTTTAGCACATTCATGTCACTTTATTTTTGATACTTTGTGGAGTGTGGGCAGGGCACTGGGGGCAACGATGATATTATATCGATTGCACAGGCACTTTATTCGCACAGCCAAGTTGTGTTTGTTAGTAGTTTCTTGATGCACTTTAAGCGCTGTAGCACCATTTATTTGTTTGTTTCATATTTTCTTTTTATTGGAAAGATTTGGTATAGCAGCTTTTATTATACACAGCCTTTATTTTCGCATGCGCTGATTTACAAATGACATTATACACATTTTTTTGAGCTTTATACAACCTGCCATCTACTGTTCTGGCAGTGGTAATTTTTTTAAAAGTAATGAGTAACGATGCAGCACAAAAAAAAAATATCGGAGTAGAAGTATTGAAATCATCGAAAAAATGTAGTGAAGTAAAAGTAGAAGTAGGAGAAAAAAATTCTACTCTAGGAAAGTACAGATACCGCATTTCGGTACTTAAGTACAGTACTTAAGTAGTTCTACTTCGTTACTATACATCTCTGGATCTGGGGGTGTCGTTAACTTTGTATTGACACCCCCAGCGATTTGCATATGTCAAGTGGATTCGCAGGGTTCCTGCATTGCATATGTGTGAACCGGCACTAAAGTGATTGTAAAGTCCCATTTTTTTTTATCAAACTAAAAAAGATGTTATATTTAAATGCTCTGTGCATTGGTAATGCACAGAGCGATCCCTTACCTCCTCTTCCGGAGTCCCCTCCAGAGCTGGAACAGTTGGGGGGAGTTTTTTTATCATTAATGCAGGAAACACATTAAGGTAAAAAAAACTCTTAGACTTTAAGACTACTTGCTTACAGTAGAACTATAGGCAAAACTTTTTTTCAGTTTGGATAGAGTGGTTTAAAACCCCTTTGGGGTTTGTTTTTGCCCTCTTTGTCCCATTGGAGAGATATACTTTCACTTCCTGTCCCATAGCCAAAACAGGAAGTGAGAGGAAATCCCTGCAAATGAAGGGAATTTCTTGGGAACCCCCAGGTCACCAGAACTAGTGTCCTCTTTGGAAGATTTTCCCTCAAATACATTTCTGGGGACAACCCAGAAGATTTTCTTACGTTCACTTTCAATGATAATGGTAAACAGGACAAACAGAGAGGGTGCATCCCCTTAATGCAACTGCAAAAAAAAAAAACTGACAGGGGTTCTAATTCATCTCCACTCTACTATCCAAAAATAAAAAAAAGTTTTGCCCCTAGTTATACTTTCAATAACTCGATGCAGCTTTCAAAATACTAGATGCAAAATTAGCATCCATCAGAACATTTTTTGTTATGGGAATAATTTTACAGTTATATACAGGGGAAAATATGTGATATTTCCAAGACGAGGCTGTCTATTTCTGCTTTAGGTTTCATCGTCAATAGAAAAATACTTTCCCCACTTGAGCAGGATAAAAAAGACATTCTTACACTATTTTCCTTTGACACAGCACGTGATTTTCTAGTGGGATTTCAAGTCTTAACCATTATAATTTACTCATATATAGGGCTGTCATTGTGGATTTCATTTTAAGCTTCAAGGCTGACATCCCAGGGCTACCCTTTATAATGATGCATAAATAGTGAATAGGGTATGGGTGGGTCAAAGCAGTCAACAATGAAGTTTGCTCCTATTTTCAAGAAAAAAAGTCCTAGGTCCCTCTGCAGACAATTCACAATAGCAGTTAAGAGGCGCTTGCCATAACAAATTTCTATTTAAAGTGACACTAAACTCTGGCTTAAAAAGAAAAAAATGTACTTAAGTATGTATTTCTAACCTAAAAAAGGAAATTAAAAAAGCTGCTGTGATCCAACATCCTGTTAAAGTGTGGCTATGACTTTTCCACATAGTCCCACTGTATGAAGGAACATTGCCACCCAATGACTTGCATTTCTCTAGATGGACTAGGGACTATGGGATGTGTAGGGTGCATAGAGCAGTGCACATGATTGCAACTAAACGTGCACTGCTCTTTCCAAAAAAAAAAGAAGTGAGAGGGAAAAGGAGATGTTCAGGAGATCACAGAGTACATTACAAGGCAGAGACACAGTAAAAGATGATTCAAAATAGTGAATGTGCATGCATAGTTGCCAACATTTGAAAAAAATTTCCAGGGACACTTTGCAGCGCAGCTATCAATTACTTACCACACCCACTTCCCTGAAGCTCCGCCCACTCAGCATAATTAATCTCCGCCTACTTATCAGATTATAAGGTCTACTTCATAAAGATTACAAGGAAATTGAAAAGGGAATTGAAAACTTGAGGCCAAAGTAGCACGTTGGAATAATTCTCCCATTCAGCAGCACTACTTCTGCCTAAAGTTTAAAATTCTCATCACAATTCCCTGCAATTCTAAAATGTGAAATGTGCTCAGGTCTGACTATACAAAAAATGTAATATGTAAATATAAATATAAATAAAGTGCAAGGTGTAAATAAGTATGATTATACTATCTGGTATAATTAGATTTTATCGTACTTATTTACACCTTGCACTTTATTTATATTTATATTTACATATTACATTTTTTGTATGGTCACACCTGAGCACATTTCACACTTTATTCACCTGTCTTTGAATTCAGCCCTCTGTAGGGTGATCATTTTCATTTACATAAAACAATGTGGCATCCTTTCCTTCCTAACACATTACCCAGTCCATACCAGTATAGATCCTAACACATTACTCAGTCCATACCATCCTCACACATTACCCAGTCCATACCAGTATAGATCCTAACACATTACCCAGTCCATACCATCCTCACACATTACCCAGTCCATACCAGTATACATCCTAACACATTACCCAGTCCATACCATCCTCACACATTACCCAGTCCATACCAGTATAGATCCTAACACATTACCCAGTCCATACCATCCTACACATTACCCAGTCCATACCAGTATAGATCCTAACACATTACCCAGTTCACACCAGTATAGATCCTAACACATTACCCAGTCCATACCATCCTAACACATTACAGAGTCCATACCAGTATAGTCCATACCAGTATAGATCCTAACACATTACCCAGTCCATATTATCCTAACACATACCAAGTCCATACCAGTATAGATATCCAGCATGAGATTTTTCCCATTGAGGATTAAGGTCTGTTTTCATTTTTTTGAGCAGTATATATATATATATATATATGCACACACATACACATACACAGATATGTACACACATATCTAGAGCTAGAAAACTATATATATGTATCAATTAACAGGTGTAAAAATTATATCTATAAAAAAACATTATTAATAGTAGTAATTAATGGAGTGTGAGGCCTCCAGCTTGTCGGAAGGTGCTCTGCCTCCCCCTGCTGGCGGATTTTGGAAAATGCACCATGCTGACACCCTGCCTCCGGTGACACGTTAAATTTGCGACAGACGGGAAGAGTTAGTGGGCACAGAGAGAGAGACAACCTGCTGCCAGAACTACAACACCTAGCTGGGGTGAGAGCGACTCTGTGTGGCACAAAATAAAAAAAATTTTTTTTTTTTTTTTTAAATGATTTACATTGTCCCTGATTAACAGGGACAATGTAAATTACCCGGGACAGGCTCCTATTTGCCGGGATTGTCCCGGGAAAAACGGGACAGTTGGCAGGTATGTGCATGGATTATTTATGTAAAAAAAGATATTGTTTATTGTCACTTTAATGTAAACTACCCACAGGTTTAAAGCAGTGCTAAATCCAAAAGCAAACATTTATTATACTGCACTTTACCAATCCTTAGATTGGCCATAGATTATGCAGCGTTCTTTCCTTCAACCACAGATTGAAGGAAAGAAAATAGCAGTAACTGTGTTATCGGGAAAACCATCCTGTGGCGCTATTGTATTCTAAAAGCGGGAGGTTTCCCCGCTGTTAGAATAAAATGATCACTGCTGAAGGCTATAGCTGGCAGCAGTGATCACATTAAAAAAAAAACAACAGGCTGGTTGTACTGAAGTTGATAAATAGATGGACTTCAGTAGAACCAACATGCATATAGATAAATCAAAATGTAGCTGGTTCCTGCTGGACTGGCCAAATTTCGATCCGTCTATGGCCGGCTTTAGATGTGGTGGCTGTATTCGTTTTCTTTTTTGAGCTTTCTTTTGATCATTTTCACCTGGTGATCTGGCCAACAGGTCTGGTGTTTTTTAACTGAACAAGCTGTCCTGCAGATGTAGCAGTTAGAGGGATGAGGCAAACGATTTACTACTGACAGGTATGCTTAAAGTGATCAGCTTTATTTATTTATTTAAAACCGTTATCCCAAAAGGAAAAACAAAACTGTGGCTGTAACTGTTTATAGAGGGTGAGCTGGAGTTTGGCTTCAATTTATTAGTGTATCTATAACTACTAGTACATCTGACACTCCCCTCCCCCTACAGACTGAAAAAGTTGCCCCTGTACTCTAAAGCCTCGTACACACGCACCGATTGTTGGCCGACCGATCGGCCGACTTTTGTCCAGTGTTGTTGTGTTGGTTGAAATGTGCTCTAGACTTTTTCGGCCAACAACAACCAACTTCAGAAGTGATGTCACGTGATGGTTTACTTTCCGTGTGTTTTTTCTTCTCTGAGCATGCCCAGTCTTGCTCATCTGATATTTGTCGGCCGAAATCTGTACTGACTGACGAACAATCGGCCGTTCTGTTGACGGCCAACAAAAATTTTATAGCATGCACACCAGATTTTGTTCGGCCGAAAAGTCGCAGTCGGTTGTCGGAAGCATTATACTAACAAGCCGACAATCGGCCGATCGGACGTTGGCCGAAAATTCACGGCCAACAATCGGTGCGTGTGTACGGGGCTTAATACAGGAGATGTGTAACTGGCCAGATCACCAGGTGAAAACAGAGGGGAAAAAATGCTGTAAAAAGAAAACTAATACAGCCCCACATCTAATGATTCGGAATCTGTAATATAGTATTGGAGGTATATCCCAGAATGCACTGGGAAACCAATAAGTGAACCATGAAGGCATCAGCCACTTACAGTTCATGTATATATATATATATATATATATATATATATACTGGGTATGTCTGCTGCAGACATCACATCTGGTGTGCAGCAGGAAGATGAGCAGGGACTGGAGAGAGAGGAGGATCAGCAAAATGGAGGATCAGCAGAGTTGGGTGATCAAAGCAGGAAAAACTAACAGATGTCACATGTGGCACACAGCATGGGAGCAATATAGCGGAGGTAGAGCTGCATGATTAATCGTTAAAAAATCACGATCTCGATTCACCAATCCCCCCCCACGATCTTAAAACTGCATTTCCTCAATTCTAACAGAGCTGTTCTCTGCTCAGCTGTCAAAAAAAAAAAAGGCTGTTAAGGCTTCTGGATACGTAACTACGTAACTATAAACACAATGCTTTACGATGTATCTTTTCATTCCTTTAGATGAAAGGAATGAACTTCCATCTGTAAGTGCCAGGTCACATATTTGCAATGCGGGAACCCTGCGAATCCACTGCGGGTTCCCGTATCGCATTCAAATCGCAGGCAGTTCACACTGCCATATGAGAATCGCTGGTGGTGTCAATACAAAGTTAATGAAACCCCCAGATCAGTTTGTATATTGCAGTGTGAACTGACAGTTAAGACATGAATCGGATCGCATTGGTGTGAATCACCACGCGATCCGATTCTGCTGCGGACCCAAAAAAGGGTTCTGTGCTTGTTGTGTCCGAATCAGATGCAAATTCAGCCATACAATCTGTATATCTGAATTCGCATCGCACAGACATCGCATGTGATTTTCAGAGTAGTGCGCTCCGAATCACATGCAATGTCTGTCATCGCTATAGTGTGAACCGGGACTAAGTGAGGGCAGTTTAACAAGTGTCTTTTCTGACACTTGTTGCTTACAAGTTAAAAATCAGTATTTTTTGCTAGAAAATTACTTAGAAACCCCAAACATTATATATATAACCCAATTCCTAAAAAGTTGGAACACTGTACAAATTGTAAAAAAGGAATGGGCTAATTTACAAATCTCATAAACTTATATATTATTCATAATATAATATAGATAACATATCAAATGTTGAAAGTAAGACATTTTGAAATCTCATGCCAAATATTGGCTCAGTTTGGATTTCATTAAGAGCTACACATTCCAAAAAAGTTGGGACAGGTAGCAATAAGAGGCCGGAAAAGTTAAATGTACATATAAGGAACAGCTGGAGGACCAATTTTCAACTTATTAGGTCAATTGGCAACACGATTGGGTATAAAAAGAGCCTCTCAGAGTGGCAGTGTCTCTCAGAAGTCAAAATGGGCAGAGGATTCCCAATTCCCCCAATGCTGCGGCGAAAAATAGTGGAGCAATATCAGAAAGGAGTTTCTCAGAGAAAAATTGCAAAGAGTTTGAAGTTATCATCATCTACAGTGCATAATACCATCTAAAGATTCAGAGAATCTGGAACAATCTCTGTGCGTAAGGGTCAAGGTCGGAAAACCATACTGGATGCCCGTGATCTTCGGGCCCTTAGACGGCACTGCATCATATACAGGAATGCTACTGTAATGGAAATCACAACATGGGTTCAGGAATACTTCCAGAAAACATTGTTAGTGGACACAATCCAAATTCGCCGTTGCCAGCTAAAACTCTATAGGCCAAAAAAGAAGCCATATCTAAACATGATCCAGAAGTGCAGGCATTTTCTCTGGGCCAAGGCTCATTTAAAATGGACTGTGGCAAAGTGGAAAAATGTTCTGTGGTCAGACGAATCAAAATTTGAAATTCTTTTTGGAAAACTGGGACGCCATGTCATCCGGACTAAAGAGGACAAGGACAACCCAAGTTGTTATCAGTGCTCAGTTCAGAAGCCTGCATCTTTGATGGTAGGGGGTTGCATGAGTGCGTGTGGCATTGGCAGCTTACATCTGGAAAGGCACCATCAATGCTGAAAGGTATATCCAAGTTCTAGAACAACATATGCTCCCATCCAGACGTTGTCTCTTTCAGGGAAGACCTTGCATTTTCCAACATGACAATGCCACACCACATACTGCATCAATTACAACATCATGGCTGCGTAGAAGAAGGATCCGGGTACTGAAATGGCCAGCCTGCAGTCCAGATCTTTCACCCATAGAAAACATTTGGCGCATCATATAGAGGAAGATGCGACAAAGAAGACCTAAGACAGTTGAGCAACTAGAAGCCTGTATTTGGACAAGAATGGGACAACATTTCTGCTGTATTCCTAAACTTGAGCAACTTGTCTCCTCAGTCCCCAGACGTTTGCAGACTGTTATAAAAAGAAGAGGGGATGCCACACAGTGGTAAACACGGCCTTGTCCCAACTTTTTTGAGATGTGTTGATGCCATGAAATTTTAAATCAACTTATTGTTCCCTTAAAATGATACATTTTCTCAGTTTAAACATTTGATGTGCCATCTATGTTGTATTCTGAATAAAATATTTAAATTTGAAACTTCCACATCATTGCATTCTGTTTTTATTCACAATTTGTACGGAGTCACAACTTTTTTGGAATCGGGTTTGTATATATATATATATATATATATATATATACATATATATATATATTTAGTAGAGACCCTAGAGAATAAAATGGCGATCGTTGCAATCTTTTATGTCACACTGTATTTGCGCAAAAGTCTTTCAAATGCAGTTTTTTGGGAAAAAATACACTTTCATGAATTTTAAAAAACTAAACAGTAAAGTTAGCCCAATTTTTTGTATAATGTAAAAGATGATGTTACGCCGAGAATCGTGACCTTTATTCTAAGCAAAAAAATTGTGATTCTTATTTTTCCAGAATCGTTCTGCTCTAGCGGGAGGTGAGAGTTGTCACTCTGGAGAGAGGGAAATGAGCGGCAGAGAATCAGCAGAGGTGGGGAACTAACAGGCGTTTGCCAATTTTCATTAACGCTTCAAAAACACATAAAAAAAAGGCCAAAACACATAACAAATGCAAGTTAAAGCGGTAGGCCCTTTTATAGATGTTACTAACCAATGCAAGTGTAAATGAGCTCTAAAGAGGTCGGTTTACTCTTTCTTTCAGGACTGAGTGAGTTGCGATGAGTTCCAATAAATATTAACAAATACTTGTGGTAGGTAAAGGGAGCGCCCAATATTCAATAAGAAGAAAAATGAGGTGAATATGTTGTTGTTTTATTGAAAGTAGCAAAACATGTTGCTGTGTAACTCCGGCAGTGGCAGTGTAGAGACAGCAACATTCTCATTTTGTGGTGTCACAGATACATCAGTGGGGTTACATCCTCACTCACCATTAGCTTACAGCAGCAACCCTGAAGAAAGGGTAGTTTTTGTTCCCCCAAAACACGCTGGCTTCATCATGTTTTGCTACTTTCAATAAAACAACGACATATTCACTTCATTTTGCTTCTCATTGGATATTGGGCACTCCTTTAACCTACCAACACAAGTATTTGTGGAAACTACCTTGAGGCCGTACCAGAGGTAGTAGCCCAAGCCCTTCAAAAGGGCTCACTGCCACCTTTCCATCCAGTTGGGCCAGATCCATCGGGAGCAAACTCTCCCAATCTGCCCCCACCATCACCCACTCACAGACCCTCTACTGAGCAAGTCAGTCCAGCGCTATCTTCAACCTTTAAGAACTAAATATTAACAAACATCTCTACCACTCTACCATGTAGCTAGCCAAAAAGCTGTTCTACAAACTCATAATGGTGAGGAAACAACATTCCCATGTTTATACCATAGCCATATTCTTCATACTTTTCAGTCCATATTGAAAAGAACAAGTTCAGGGAGACTGCATTGTTTAGAAAAGTAAGGTATTTATTCTTACCGATATCTTCCTCACTGTAGCTCTTTAATGTAATTTTCATTGGTGTTGCAATCAGAGTAACTTCCTCTTGGCAAAATGGAAAGTGAATTATCACATCAGATAAAACCCTGTAAAATAATTTAAAATGTTTGTAGGCCTCTCTATACCCCTATTCACCCTCCTTTTCCACTCTGTTTCCCCGTGAATTGTTTTTTTTTTTTTTAACCTGAGACTTTCCTTACTTTCCCATAACCCCCTTCCCCACTGACCCATCTTCACACCACCATAAAATTAATTTGGTATCTTCTTTTCCACAAAATGAACCTTCTGACTGAAGGATAAGATAAGAAGAAGATTAAAGTGGTTGTAAACCCTATTCATGAGTTCTACCTGGGTACATACAGTATCTCACAAAAGTGAGTACACCCCTCTCATTTTTGTAAATATTGTATTATATCTTTTCATGTGACAACACTGAAGAAATTACACTTTGCTGCAATGTAAAGTAGTGAGTGTACAGCTTGTATAACAGTGTAAATTTGCTGTCCCCTCAAAATAACTCAACACACAGCCATTAATGTCTAAACTGCTGGCAAAAAAGTGAGCACACCCCTAAGTGAAAATGTCCAAATTGGGCCCAAAGGGTCAATATTTTGTGTGGCCATACTTCATGTATGGCTGGCCTTAGGTCCCTTTCACACAGTCGAGTCCTTTCTGGTCAGTGAGGAATCTGTAAACAGGAATCTGCTACTGCAGAGCTTCCATGACATCTATGTCAGTTCAGGCATATGCTCCTGCCTGAAACTGGACTTATGTTAGATCTATGGGCAGGACAATGTAAACGGACGTGCTTCTGTTCAGATTCGTTCGAAAAACTGACACATCTAATAAGACCACCTGTGTGAAAGGACCCTAATGATGGGTACACATGGGCTGAAAATCGGACGAAAATGGTCGGTTCGGCAGGAAACGACCAACTTTTAGCCTGTGTGTACAGCTCCCTGTCCGACAGAAGTCTTTTGTCAAATGGACATACTGGAAGACCAGCATCCGATTGGTATCCAATCAGCGCTGGCAGCCAGTAGCAAGCTGTCATTTTTATTTTTTCATTCAGCCTGCTGGGTTTTAACTGCATCCCCTGACACCACCAAGAAGCCACATATAATATCAATTTTACATAATACTACTGAAGACTGTCAGAGACTGCAGACATACAACATCAAATGATTACAGTCTTTGGTCATGCAACTAATGTGGTTGGGGACACATTATATGAGATAGGAAAAGATCACTGGTAGTATAGCCCCTTTACAGTTCAATGCTTTCTCTTAGGACTACTAAGGACTACTGGGGTTAAGGGGCCACACAACAAGTACCAATGGGCTGCTGTTGGGGCACCAGAGACTAATATAATAACTTCATGGTGAAAAAAAAAAGAGAAATAGCCACGCTTGGTCACTAGGAGGTAGCCAGTACATGGGTAAATCAGACCAAATACTAAAATAACAAAATTGTGTACAGCGCCAAAACAATATAAGAAAACATTTAAATGAAAACTTAGTAGAAAACAAAGTCCATAAAGTCCATGGATGAGTGCATGAAAGCCAGTTATTTGTAGAAAAAGAAGGAAATCCAACACCAAAGAACTTCCTATCCATTAATTCCTACAGAAACCACGTGCTCTAGTGGAGATGTCTCCTTTACCGGAACTCTTGACCCCCAAGCTCAGGTTGAACGAATATCTCCAATGGTAAATGGCACCAGGTCAGACACACTCGGTCCAAAGATAATGGTATATCCAAATATTTCCATGGCAGCGGCTGTGAGCGTGTCTGCGTTCGGGCCGACGCACGCAGACACGCCCACAGCCACGGCCATCTTGATATCAAAGTTTGAGTCATCTACCAACATGTGAGTTTTTTATCCTGTATTGTTGATTTTAAAAAAATGAACGTACTACACCATCCGAGTTCCATTTGTTTTTGGAGGTATATCCTCAACCATCCTTGCAGAGGAACTCAGGAGGAGTGGAAATATTTGGATATATCATTATCTTTGGACCGAGTGTGTCTGACCTGGCGCCAGTTACCATTGGAGATATCGTTCAACCTGAGCTTCCAGTCTGGTCTATGCCTGTTTGACCTCTCTTAATTGGGGGTCAAGAGTTCCGGTAAGGAGACATCTCTACTAGAGCACGTGGTTTCTGCAAGAATTAATAGATAGGAAGTTCTTTGGTGTTGGATTTCCTTCTTTTTCCACTAACAACTGGCTTTTTATGCACTCATCCATGGACTTTATGGACTTTGTTTTCTACTAAGTTTTCATTTACATGTTTTCTTATATTGTTTTGGTGCTGTACACAATTTTGTTATTTTAATATCTTCATGGTGCCATATCATTTTGTACACTTATTGCAAGTACCTGGGGGAGTCCCCATTGGCAGAATACAATAGCGTGGCAGGGGAGATCCTTGCATCCGCATTCAGCTCGCTGGTTTAGCAGAAAAATAAAAATAACTCCCTGTGTATAGTGTATACCCTGCTTAATACAGTACTAAATAGCAAGATTGACAGAATTGGTGTTCTAAATCTTGCTGAAGCAATGTGAAATTTGGGGGTTTGGTATTTAAAAAGTTTATAGCTACCCTTAGATAAAATCCAATTTATCTATAAACAAAATGCATTTATAATACATAAGCAAAAATATACCTGGATGGAATTTTGAGTACATTAGGACACGATGTTTTGGAAAACACAGCTTGTTGTGACTCGCACTCTTCATAGGCCAAGTTATGAGTTTTAGTAAGACCTTTAAAATATGTTAGACACAGAATAATTCCAGAACTGCAGTGCCTTTTTATCTATTATGATCATATATATAGATATATTTATTATAGGATTTCTTAACGTCAGTTTAATTGCATGCAGGGCTGTGGATAAGGGAGTACCACCAGTCCTCTTGACAGGGGGGTCCAGGCAGCTGGGTGAATGTGGGCAGGGAGGGTGAAGAGGCAATTACTGAAACCAATCTCCTGTATAGCTTTGTCTGCAGCTGCTGAAAGCTGGCTTGTCCTCCTCTTTCACCCCCCAGCTTTCACCTGCTGCAGAGAGAGCCATACAGGGATCGGTTTCAGTAATTACCCCCTCCCCGCCACACTAATCACCCTCGCTGTGCACCATAAGTTTCCACTACTGCCCAGGCCCCCCTGTGTGCCCCAAAACCCCAACCTCACAGTGCTGCCAGCTTCCCTCCTCTCCTCATAGGCAGCTGCAAGCACACAATAGAATTATTCAGGATGGAGAGTGTCACATTTCTCAGCCTCTTCCTTTCTTGAATGAACACACTGTTCATTGAGTGATATCGGTACTGATCATTTAGTGTTTTTATTCATAACTGAAGCATAGTAAACTTTGTTTTTTTTGGGGGGTGGGGGGGTGGGGGGCTGTCAGGTTGGCTGTATGGGGCCCTGTGGTTCTAACAGCAGCCCTGATTGTATGTTATTTGTAAAAAGAAATACCATAGATTTAAATGTGTTCTACCCAGATAGCAAGCAATTGTGCTGCAAGGTTGAAAATGACTTGCTAAGCAATTGCTAGACTTGCCAGGCTTCACAAGTTTGTTGCACAATTGCAGCAAGTCCGCATTGTATGACTCCAGATGAACTTTCTTTCAAAACTTTCTGCAAGTCTGCTGCAAGTTCTGGTCCAGTTATGTTGTGCAATTGTCATTCCACCACAGGGGTCGCTGTGGCTGACTTTTCATACTGTAGACTTGCAGAGCTCTTGCTGTAGACTCAGCTCTGCAACTTTGCTCTTGCTAGAGACTTGCCACACACATTTGCTACAAATTGGAAAAGTGTCAACTAGATCTTGCGCTTCAAGTGCTCTGTAAAGGCCCGTACACACGTACCGATCGTCGGCATACAAACGTCGGCGGACGAAAGATCTGCCGATTGTACGCGTGTTAGTATGGTGCCTCCGACAGATGTCTGCGCACAATCCGCGGACAAAAGTCTTTCGTGCAAACATGAAAATTTTTGTCTGCGGACACCAGAACGGACGATTGTTCGCCTGTCAGTACAGAATTCGGCCGACAGACCGCAGATTTGCAAGACTGGGCATGCTCAGAAAATTAAAAACACAGGGAAAGTTAACCATTACATGACATCACTTCTGCAGTCAGCTGAAGTCTGCAGACAAAATTCTTGTGCTGTCCTTGTGCTGTCTTTGCACTTTTCAACAGACACCGACATCCCGGGGAGAAAAGACGAACATTTGTATGCCGACCATCGGTACGTGTGTACGGGGCTTAAGTGTACAACTTATCAGTGAAAATGTGCAGCAAATTAACAGACTTACAATTCAACACTTCGATAAATGAGTGGCAAGATATCCTTGATATCTGGGTATTGCATAGCTCCCATTTGTCCCTGATTTCAAGGGACTTCCCTGATTTAGAACAAAGTCCCTCTGTCCCTCTTGCCTCCTCATTTGTCCCTCATTTTGGTCTGATCTATATAGTTGTATTTAAAATGTACTATTTATCTTTCAAAAAGTGTTTCCCAGTGCTAAACTTATCATCCAATTTCTAAATTGCTGCATCTGTAAATGTCAAAAGCCAGTATAAAGAAATAGTAGTGGTAAAAAAAAGCACTAGTGGGTTTAACTAATATATATTTTTTGTATAATTATCCTTTATTATAGGCTTACTGTAGGTAAAAATCACAAAGCGGGCTTTACTACCACTTTAAGGGGACGTGGCAGGGGCTGTGTCCTATGCCCACATACTTTTGCTAATAGGTGTCCCTCGTTCCCATTTTAAAATGTTGGGAGGTATGGTATTGGCCTGCTACAAATTGGTTAAAATTTAAATATGACCAAATCAGAGCTACCAGGTTTCTCTGCAAAAGTGTAACTTCACAGTTTTTAAATAAAAACACAAAAATGTATACAAACACAAAAATAATATATTAAGCTGTCAAGGCTCTTTCATTTCTTGGCCTTCTAATGTTATTACTGGGTGAACACAATTGGGTTTATTTACTAAAGCTAGAGAGCGCAAAATTAGTCACATTTCTGCACAGAAACCAATAAGCTTCTAACCTCAGCTTGTTCAATTAAGCTTTGGCAAAAAACCTGTAAGCTGATTGGTTTCTGTGCGAAATTGTGACTAACTTTGCCCTCTCTAGCTTTAGTAAATAAACCCAAATTTGTCTGGCACTTCTGATATGGATATTTCAACCTTTGCAGAAAAGATCAATGCTCAAGGTACTTTAGGATTCATATAAAAACTGCTTACCATGTTTGCAGAAAAAACGGAATACCATATGAAATGAACTGAAATTTAAATAAATTTGGCATTTTTCCACATTCTTGTCCAATATGTTGAGATACCTAAATACATGCAGTAGTGACTGTAAAATAAAATGCAGTAGGTTGTTATTTTTTTGCTGATCAGTATATTTAAATATGCAAGTTGGCCTCATTCCTAGAGAAAAAGAAAATGTGTTACCCATGGATACAGTAGGCCAATGACAAATAACATGCTCGACCACAGCTGCCAGTACCCATGGAGGTGCAATGGAGGGGCCAGGACCCAACATTAGATGTTGGGGCACCTGTAAAGGCTGCAGAAAGGGTGGTAAAGTTGAATGTAAGGCTGCAAAGACATGGTTGACATATGCTACTGACTGCTGAGCTGCACACAACAGGATAAAGGAGATGTCTAACTGTCCCTTTGTCTAAAGCTCACATCAAAGCTCATTAGTGTAAAAGATGAGGAGAAGGAAAGGAGGAGGATATGCCACTGATTAACATGTATATTTTATACATGAAATATAAGTGCATATGACCCCTGGCTTGTCTGCTATATAAACATGATTTCCTTAAAGTATTCACTCCAAATGTAACTTCTGAAATGTTTTGCAAAGTAAGCCTTTCAGGGGGTCTCACGGCTGTTAAAGGGTAAGTAATCATTTAGCAAAGAAAAAAAAAACAACCTTTCTTCCACCCTTCCTATCAAATTTGCCAATAGAAGTATACACCCCAACTGCAAAACAAACCTATACTATCGTCCTCCACTTTTTTTAAGCCATCCATATGCATCTCCACTGCCAATAATGACTTTTGGTTGTGTAGTGATCCTGACCTAAACTAATATGTTTCTAAGGTAAGATACAGAGCTGGACTGCAAGCAAAATGTGTACATTTTAACACTTTTCCTGAGTGCCTGTGGGGACCACTTGGAACCTAGTGCTTAATAAGCGTTCTCTAAAGCTGCCCATACATTATGCACATTTTGTCCAGCTTCTGGGTTGTGTGACATACTTCTACTGAAAATTGTTGGACAAACAGCACCTGTATCCAAATCAGATGCAAAAGCTGTTCGTGTATTTTGAAAGCTGGTGAGGCCGGCTGTCAAAATGCAATAGCCAAAGAGATTTGTCCATGAATAGCATGTAGTATTAATGGGGGATTCTGTTGGAATTTTCAGGCTGCTTAAAGAAAAAAAATCTACATGAGTGTGGCCAGCTTAACAAAAAGGTTTTCTGCATGGAACTTATAAGGAGACATTAATAAAATTCTCAAATGCTAAATATGGAACAATTTCTCCACTGTTTTGTTACTAATTGTGTATTTATTTTTTCTGAGAACATATTCTTTACTTTAATTGATCTATTCTGCTTAATAGAACATAAACACAATTGTATGTTATAAATAATGCACAATTCACAAAAAACACAGATGGGCTAAATTATGAAAAGTGTTCTATAAGACAGTAGTACTCCACCAGGCCAGAGGCAGATTCCCTAACCTCACGCAGTTCACCCCAGCCCCCAAAGTGCCCCTCAACCCCCCACATTGCCCCAGGTCACCTAAGATCTCATGCCTCAGCCCCCACAGTGACCCTCAACTTCTCACAGTGCTATCCATCCTTCCACAGTGTGTGCCAGCCCCTGCAGTGCCCCCTAGCTTTCCAGAGAGCTTCCACTATCCCCAAAGTGCTCCTAACCCCCCAATAGTGTCACACAGTGCCCCCCCCCCCACCACTGTACTGCCCTCTAGTCTCCCGCAGTGCCTCTAAAAACCCCCTTAGCCTCCTGGAGAGACGGCTGTCCCCCTCCAAAGATTCCATCCTTCACAGTTGCCCCCAGAAACCTTATTCCCTATAGGGCCACCAAAGCTGCTGCAAATTCTTCTAACCCCATCCCTCTTATTGTGTGAGTATAAAATTTTTTTTGCTGTTGGGGCATGAAAGGCTTTGAAAGAATTTACTGGGCACTGGTCTCAGGAAGGTTGAAAAGCACCGCTATAAAAAAAAATCTCAATCAGCTACAATTGTCACAGGTCTAAATTTACAAAGCATGCACTTTGCCCTATTTTCAGCCTGCACTGCTCTATACATGTTACAATTATTTTAACTTTATTGAACATTCAAGTGATTGCTTTCAACATGTCATTGACCAGTAACACATGAACAATTTAGGATTTAGTTACCTTTAATGAAAATTTGCAGTTCAGCTTTAAAGGAACATCGCCTTGGCCTTGTTCATGAACAAATGGCCTTTGATAGTTTTGAAAAAAGAAGGAAGAAAAGAAGACGTAGGCGTATGCAGATCTGGAAGAATTGAGCACTCTCAAGGCAAGCTAGATATATAGAAAGAACCTAATGTTAAACAATGTATTTATGAAAGTTGTAAAAACAGCTATGTGATAATGGTAATGAAGCATACTAAGATTTGGGATTCTTGGTTATTTTTTTTAATCTTTTTAACAGAAATCTATAAATAACTGTGATCAGCCATACATTGTTAAAGGTAATCTGTCACAACAGTTTAACAGTTTATTTTTGCTAGGAATTTTTTTTGTTTATGGTAACAAGATCAAAATGGCATACAAAGACATTTCAGGCACTGGCTTGCTTAAGGAAAAAAATAGTAATTAGAAAGGTGCTCTGTCCTGTATTTTTCATTGTCGACATGTCACCTCCTCATTACTGTGTGATTTAACCCTCTAAACACAGCTCCACCACACCACAATGAGTATATGCATGCTAGTGTTCAGGGGGGCCTTACAACCATGGCTCAGCCACCTGGTTTTACTGCTCCCTAGCCCTTCTTGTGAATGAGCACCAGGAGGGGTTTGCCCTCACTATGAAGAGATTACCACTCGTTTCCTGTTGTGTCTCTGGGACAGAAAGTGAATGGAAATCTCTCTAACAGGGTGGCCAACTCTTCAAAAAATTAACAAAAAGTAAGCATGAATTGAGTGCTTTAAACTCACTTTTGAGAACTGAGGTCTAGCCTGCTTTTTTTATTCTATCTTTGTGGTGCAGGTAATCAAACCTGGGAACTTTATTAAGAAGTTAGTGAGCCTGCAATTGGATGCTGCATAAAAAAAGAATAGTGGGGCATGTAGATTCAACAATTGAGGAGTGCTAAATGCATCAGAGCAATCTGAAGAGTTTACTAGTGGAGCACACACAGTAGCATGCCTCACTGAGATATGGGTCTAACAGTGGCAGAGGAAAAAAGTACCCCAGCATTGCTGGTGTTAGTGGGAGGGAGACACAAAGGAAGGGGGGTTTGGGGGAAAAAGTGATAGAAAGAAAGTACAGGGAGAGACATATAAATGATAGGAAGAGAGAGAGGGAAGCTAAGCATTAGAATTTACTGCTGTATTTTCATTCAAAAACATCCAGATGCATTTTAAAATATATAATAAGCCAATAGATAAGTGATTATCTTATCACAATACAATTCTCACTACAATCAACCCAAAACTGAAATATCATTTTGGCTAGACTGGCTCTTTAATATGCCTTGGGGCCCCTTTACATTTTTACAGCACAGTAACCTGCATTATATTAAAGCAACCCATAAAAAAGTGTTTTTTTTTTTTTTTCACAAGCTGGACCAATGTACCTACAGTATATATAAAATATCAATACATAGAAGTCATCTTTAACCATTTCTGGACCTGAAGGTTTTACCCCCTTAATGACCAGGCCATTTTCTGCAATTTGGTACTGCATGGTTTTAACTGGTATTTGTGCAGTCATGCAAAGCTGTACCCAAACGAAATTTATGTCCTTTTTCCCCCCACAAATAGAGCTTTCTTTTGGTGGTATTTGATCACCTCTGTGGTTTTTATTTTTTTGCGATATAAAAGAAAAAAGACTGAAAATTGTAAGAAAAAATTACATTTTCTACTTTTTCTTACAAAAAATATCCAATTAACTCAATTTTTAACATACATTTAGGCCAAAATATATTTAGCTACATGTCTTTGATTTAAAAAAAAAAATCTCAAAAAACCCCGGTTCACACTTATGCGATGCGGGAAGGCTGCGAATTCGCAGCCTGTTCCCGCATCGCAAACGCACCCCTGGCAGTTCACACTGCCATATGCGATACGCTGGGGGTGTCAATATAATCTTAACGACACCCCCAGTTTGATCGCATATCGCAGTGCGATCTTAAAGTTCGCACAGGATCGGATCGCACAAGTGTGAACCACTGTGCGATCCGATCCTGATGCGGCTGCAAAAAAGGGTCCTGTGCGTCTTTGCTGCGGGTGCGGTGCGAATTTAGCCAAACAAAGTGTATGGCTAAACTCGCACCGCACAGCCGATCGCATGTAATGAAGGAGCAGTGTGCTCCCACATTACATGCGATCGCCGCAGCCGCACTAGTGTGAACCGGCACTAACCGTATGTTTATTGGTTTGCGTAAAAGTTATAGTGTCAACAAACTATGGTGTACTGTATATACTGGATTTTACGCAGCTTTCACTTTCTTACTGCCTATCTCATTTCTTTAATTGTTAAAATGGCAGGGTAGTACAACCCCCCCTACTTACCCCTTTTTGGAAAGCAGACACCCCAAGGAATTTCCTGAGAGGTATGTTGAGCCCATTGAATATTTAATTTTTTAAGTTGATCGACAGGACAACGCAGCCAACTCCGATATCCTACGTGCAGAAGTAATAGCAACCAAAAAGGCCACCATTGAGACAGAGTGAGCAAAGGAAGCCCCGACAGTACCAAATTTAGATCCCATGGAGGTACCAGGGATCGCACCAGAGGAGCCAGATGGAGAACTCCCTGCACAAAGGTGTGAGTCAGGGACTTCACCGTCAACAGCCTTTGGAAAAATATGGCCAAAGCGGAAATCTGGACCTTGATGGTGCCCAGAGCCAAACGTTGATCTACACCCAATTGTAGAAACTCCAACAGGCGAGACACAGAAAAGGAACGGAGAAAAACCCCCCTGGGACTCACTCCAAGTAATGTACGCCTTCCAAACTCGATGATAAACCTTCCCGGAAGGGAAGGCTTTCAACAGTGTTGGAATCAATGACTTCGACAGTCCTCTGTCCTTCAACACCTGGCTTTCAATAGCCAAGACGTTAAAGCCAGCAACTGTAAAACGGGATGGAAGATTGGTCCCTGAGACAGAAGATCTTCCCTGAGAGGACGTTTCCAAGGAACGTCTGCTACCAGCCTTACTAGGCCTGCGTACCATGACCGGTGAGGCCAGTCTGGTTCCACCAGAATGACTGGAATCCCTTCTACCTTTATTCTGCGTTGCAGTCTCAACAGAAGTTGTATTGAAGGAAAGGCGTAAATCAGACGATACTGACCCCAGGGGGCCACCAGGGCATCCGCAGCGTCAGCCAGAGGATCCCGAGACCTTGACATGAACCTCCGCATTTTCCTGTTAAGACGGGTGGCCAACAGGCCTACATTGGGAGTCCCCCACCGGAGACACACTTGATGAAACACCTCTGTATGAAGGGACCATTCTCGCTGATCCAACGTTTACTGACTGAGATAGTCTGCTTGCCAATTCTCTACCCCCGGAATGTGCACAACAGAGAGGAACGGAACATATAGTTCTGCCCACCTCAGAATGCCGGCTACTTCCCAGACAAAGTCTGATCGCCCGAATCACCAGGATGTTGATCGGCAGCATGCACTCCTCTTGAGTCCAAATACTTTGAGCCGAGTATATTCCCAAGACACCTTCCCACCCAGACAGACTGGCATCCATGGAAATCACTGTCCAATACAGAGGAAGACAGGACTTTCCTAGGTGAAGTGGCAGGGAGTGGAGCCACCATATCAGAGACCCCCTCGTACCCCAACTTAACAGGATCAGATCGTCCAGCGACTGCGGATTCTTGTTCCATTTGGCAAGAATCTCTCTTTGCAGAGGTCTGGTATGAAACTGAGCAAATGGAACCGTCTCAAAGGTGGAGACCTTTAGACCCAGCACTTGCAAGCAAGTTCTGAGTGACGAACGACGGTTGGAAAACAGGAGCCGAATAGCATCCTGCAACTTCAGAAGTCTCGTCTGAGGAAGAAACACTCGGGCCGGCGCTGAGTCCAGCGTCAGACCCAAGTAGTTCAGCTGGGTGGACGGAGTCAAAGCCGATTTTTGAAAATTCAGTGTCCATCCGAATTCCTGAAGAGTTCGCATAGTAATGTCCAAGTCGGCTTCTAGAGCCGAAGAAGACTCTGCACACAGAAGCAGATCATCCAGGTAACCCAGTACCACTTCTGCCGTAGCAAGGCCAGCACTGGGGCCAAAACCTTTGTGAACACCCAAGGAGCTGAGGCGAGACCCAAAGGTAATGCCACAAATTAATAGTGCTCCTCGCCCACGGCAAAACAAAGAAAACGCTGATGTCCGACATATATTGGAATATAAGGGTAGGCCTCCTTGAGATCGATAGAAGCCAAAACATCCCCTTGATGAAGGAAAGCTACTACCATGCGGATGGACTCCATCCGAAATTTCTGAACCTGCACAAAGTGGTTTAGAGCCTTGAGTTCCAAAATCGGGCGAACCTTGCTTTCCTTTCTGTGAACTTTAAACAGTTTTGAATAAAAACCTTGAAAACATTCCGACTCTGCAACCAGCACAATGACTCCTTGTGAGAACAGGTCCTGCAATGCCCATAGAGGCCCAGTAGCCGATTGTGAGACAGGCGCAAATTGGAAGGAAAGGAAAGGACCGAAACTCGATCTTGTAACAGAACGGAATCAACTCATGGACCCATTTGTCCTGAATGAGCAAGGTCCATGGGTCTGGAAAAAGATACTCCCCACCCCAGATGCGGGTGAGGGGGCCCCTTCAGACTGGGGAAGGTTTGTCTGCGGAACCAGCAGTGCCTGCTTTCGACTTATCATTCCAGGGTCTTTTGGAGCCTCCCGCGAAGTAACGGGTGGATCTCGAACCCTTTTCCTGTGATCCAGATGGACGAAAGTGGACCAATATGACTGCAACTTTGTAACGCTTCTGCGTTTTCTGAAACAAGATGGATTTGCAGCTGCAGAAAAACTCCACTCAGCAGTCATGTAGAGATACGTTGAAATACCAATTCCAACTCCCAAGACTCATCACTGTGGTCTGTCTGATTCAGCATACAAATATACACACTCAATAAGATGTTCCTTATGTGATAGATGTATATAGCAGTATAGTGGTGATGAGCTGAAGAGACAGGTATGAACAGTGACAATAGGTGAATAGCAGTTGAGAGAAATGTTCATGAGAGCATAGATGGTAACAGGTAGAATGCAGATAGGTTAGCAATCATGTATGGTAGTAGGTGGTAGGATAGCAGATGACATACAGGAGAGACTAACCCAGTGCAAGGATAGATGTTAGTAAGCTCAAGAGCTAGCAATCTAATTAGTGCAGATGATAGTAACAGTCCTTAATATGCAGAGCTAGATAGTGTAAGCTTAGTAGGAAGGTTATGGAGGATTCCCCTGCGGGGTACTTATCACTAATAGCAAGCAGTAGTAGAGAGGTTCGGTATGAGCGAGTGATCCGGTAGCGGGATACAGGGATCAGTAGCGAGGTTCCGACAGCGAGGTACGCTTGCAAGCATATGAGCTTCAAGGCAGGTCAGCAACAAGGCACATTGAACGAACATGTGAGTGAGAACGCCGGCGGTTGAAATAGCCGCTCTGCAGCGCTCAGTGATGACAGCATCGGTCTTAAAGGTGTATGCGCACCTACCAGAAGAGAATGGTGGGACGCATACACTGAAGTGGAAAGTGGAATAGGGGTACCAGAGGTACCAGAACATTACAGTACCCCCCCCCCCTTAAGGCCGGCTCCGGAAGGCCTCTAGAACTGGTTTTTCCGGGTATTTCGCGTGAAAATTGCGAATCAGCCTAGGGGCATGTATATCAGAGGTATCCAGCCAGGTGTCGTCTTGGGGCCCATAGTTCTTCCATCGTACTAGATATTGGAGTCTTCTTCTGTGGATACGAGAATCCAGAATCTCCTTTATCTCATATTCTTCTCCGCCTTCAACTTGTACAGAAGGTGGAGGTGGGATGGTAGGCCTTATTCCTTGGTCAGGAACATGGGGCTTCAGTAGCGACACATGGAAGATGGGATGTATCTTGAGGTCTGTTGGTAATGTGAACTGTACTGCAGCCTTTCCAATAAGTTTCCTGATTGGGAAGGGTCCCAAGAACAGAGGCCCAAGCTTTTTGCTAGGGATCTTTAATCTTAAGTTTTTTGTTGATAGCCAAACGAGGTCCCCAATAGCATACTGAGGAGAAGGTCTTCTACGAAGGTCATAGTACTTTTTTTGTTGACTATGAGCGTGTGAGATGGTAGTATTAAGTAAACCCAGAGAGTCTTTTATTTGGGAAAGATAGTCTGAGGCTACTGGGTTACTTGATGGAAGGATGCGTGGTGGAAGAATAGTGGGATGAAACCCATAGTTCAAATAGAACGGACTCTGTTTGGTCGTACTGTGGGTTGCGTTGTTGTAGGCAAATTCTGCCAGAGGGAGGAGATCCACCCAATCATCCTGTAGGTATGATGTGTAGCAACGTAAATATTGCTCGATGCACTGGTTGACTCTTTCAGTCTGTCCGTTGGTCTGAGGATGGTAGGGAGAAGTGAGCTTTCGCTCAATTCGTAGTATGTGACATAGTTCTTGCCAAAACTTGGAGATGAATTGTGATCCACGGTCAGACAAAAGAGTTTTTGGAATTCCATGTAACTTAAAGACATGTTTCATCAGTAGTTCCGCTGTTTGTTTGGACGAAGGTAGTCTGCGAATAGCAACGAAATGTGCCATCTTTGTCAGATGGTCCACTGACACTAAAATGGTATTAAATCCTTTGGAAGGTGGTAGTTCTACTATAAAGTCCAAGGACACAACTTCCCAGGGAGTCTGGGGTATTGGTAGACTGCATAGTAGACCGGATGGTTTTGTAGTGTCAATTTTGGACCTGGCACAGACGTTGCATGAAGAGACAAATTTTTGTATAGATGTCTTCATATCAGGCCACCAAAACTGCCTTGTAAGCAAATTAAGGGTCTTTGTCATACCCATATGTCCTGCAATAGGCACATCATGTGACAATTCCAAGATCTTGGTGCGCATAGTAGGGGGTATGTAGAGTTTGTCGTTGTAGTAGAGGAAGCCTTCTGCATCAGCACTTAGTTGTGGTGGAGGTGAATCCAAACCTATACTGTGTAGAATCTCTTCCTTCAAGGAACGGACAACCCCAATAATACGCTTGTAGGGTATTATAGGAACGGAAGGGATTTCGGAGCAATTATCTTCAGTTAATCGTGATAGCGCATCCGCTTTTTTATTCTTGTCTGCAGGTGTGTAGGTCACTAGGAAGTTAAATCTTAGGAAGAATAGTGACCATCGTACCTGCCGGTGGGAGAGGGTTTTGTTAGTCTGAAGATATTGAAGATTTTTATGATCTGTATATATGAGTATTGGTAATCGGGTGCCTTCAAGTAGATGTCGCCAATTCTCCAGAGCCAGTTTTATAGCAAGCAGTTCCTTTTCACCCACTGGGTAATTCACCTCTGGGCTGCTTAGAGATTTAGAGAAGAAGGCGACTGGATGGAGTGGTGAAGTATTCGTTGGTCGTTGGGAGAGTACTGCTCCTACTGCCATATTTGACGCATCTACTTCCAGAATGTATTGGAGGGATGGGTCTGGATGGCGTAGTATGGGAGCAGAGGTAAAGCTTGTTTTTAACAAGCGAAAAGCTTCATTTGCTTCATCTGACCATTTGAATGGTTTCTTAATACTTGTGAGTTGTGTGAGAGGTCTCACAATGGCAGAGAAGTTCTTGATGAACTTTCTATAGAAGTTTGAAAATCCAAGGAATCGCTGTAGTGCTTTGCGGGTGGTTGGATATAGTCCAATCCTGAATACAGGATATCTTACTCATATCCATCTTGATTCCTGTTTTGGATATGATGTATCCTAGGAATAATACTTCTTCTTTATGAAATAAGCATTTTTTTAGTTTCACGTATAGATTGTGTGTGAGTAATCTGGATAACACAAGTCTTACATGTTTTATATGTTCAGACAAGGATCGTGAATAAATAAGTATATCGTCCAGATATACCACAACACAGACATCAAGTAAGTCTCTAAAGATATCGTTTATGAATTGTTGGAAGGCTGCGGGAGCGTTACATAGCCCAAATGGCATTACAAGATATTCGAACAATCCGTATCTGGTTCTGAATGCTGTCTTCCACTCATCTCCATCACGGATTCGGATTCGATTGTATGCCCCTTTCAGGTCCAATTTTGAAAAGTAGGTAGCTCCACGCACTTGTTCAATGAGTTTAGGGATAAGCGGCAAAGGATAGCGATCTTTTACTGTAATGGCGTTCAATTGCCTATAGTCGATAATAGGCCTGAGACTTGAGTCTTAATTGCGGACAAAAAAAAGTCCTGCAGCTGTGGAAGAAGTGGAAGGTCTAATAAAACCTTTTGTCAAATTCTCATCCAAGTATTCCTTGAGATGGGAAAGTTCATCCTGTGAAAGAGGATAAACATGACCAAAAGGCAATTTACTATTTGGGAGTAGATCAATAGTGCAATCATAATCCCTATGGGGAGGCAGTACTTGAGCATTTTTCTCAAGAAAAACTTCGGACAGATCCTGATAGCATAGTGGTGCAATCTCATCTGACACCACAGACAGGATCTTTCCATAAGACGGGAGGTTACACGTACTCTCGCAATAGTAAGAGAGGAAGGTTAGGGTCCGTTTCTTCCAATCTATGGTTGGTTGATGTGTGTGTAACCAGGGAAGTCCCAAAACAATGGGAAAATGGGGCGAAGATAATAGGTCGAAGGTAGTGGTCTCCGTATGAGACTCGTTAGTGGTGACTAGGAGTGCTTGTGTCTGATTAGTGATTGGGCCAGAAGATAACGGAATACCGTTAATAAGACTCACAGAGACAGGCTTAGGTTTTGAAATAATAGGTACTTTATTTAAAGTAGCAAAACGTATATATCGATATAATTTCCGCAAGTTCCTGTGTCGATCATGGCTTTAGTGGTAATCCTAGTCTGGTCCCACTGCAATGTCAAACGAACAAAAAGATAAGGGTTAGTAAATGAAGTTGTCAATCCCCCTAGGAGGACATGTGAACACTCACCCTCTTTTTTGCGGACAAGGGGACAGACGCTTATCATGTGATCCGGGGATGCGCAGTACAAGCAAAGATTACTGGATCGTCTCCTGGCTTTTTTAGTAGTTGATAAAGGTGGGCGTATGGTTCCTACCTCCATAGGAGTAGGGTCAACGGCCGAAATCCGAGAAGGACTGGACAATGGCATTCCCATTTTTTCAGCCTTTCTTTCTCGCAGCCTCCTGTCTATGTTGATACTGAGTTGTATCAAAGCATCCAGGGTGTCCGGTAAATCCGCTCGGGCGAGCTCGTCTTTAACGGCTTCTGATAGGCCGAGTCTAAATTGAGTTCTCAGAGATGTATCATTCCACCCTGAATCAAGGGTCCATCTTTTGAACTCTGCTACAAAGTCTTCTACAGGTCTCCTACCTTGTTTCAAGGACCTCAATTGAATATCGGCAGTACTCTGCCTATTGGGGTCATCATATAGTCTAGCGAGTTCCGCTAGGAATAAAGCATAGGAGTTGAGAAGCTGATCATTTTTCTCAAAGAGAGAGTCTGCCCAGGCCCGTGGATCACCCGTTAGGTATGAAATAATAGTACAGACTTTGATATGATCAGTAAGGTAGGTACGAGGTTTTAGCAAGAAAAGTAACTGACAGGCGTTTTTGAATTCACTAAATTTTTTGCGATCACCTGTAAACACTAGAGGAGGATTTATTTTGGGTTCAGGGGGCTGAGCAGCGGCAAGTTGTGATAGACGGGTTACCTGCTGCTTCAGAGCCTGATTGTCTTCTTTTAATTCAGTAAGAGCGTGTATTAACGCAGTCACTCGTTGTTTTAATTGTGTCACTTGAGTGGGTAAATCTGCTGAATCCATTTTAGGTTCGTTCAATCCGTAACGCTCCTGCGTTTTCTGAAACAAGATGGATTTGCAGCTGCAGAAAAACTCCACTCAGCAGTCATGTAGAGATACGCTGAAATACCAATTCCAACTCCCAAGACTCATCACTGTGGTCTGTCTGATTCAGCATACAAATATACACACTCAATAAGATGTTCCTGGAGTGATAGATGTATATAGCAGTATAGTGGTGATGAGCTGAAGAGACAGGTATGAACAGTGACAATAGGTGAATAGCAGTTGAGAGAAATGTTCATGAGAGCATAGATGGTAACAGGTAGAATGCAGATAGGTTAGCAATCATGTATGGTAGTAGGTGGTAGGATAGCAGATGACATACAGGAGAGACTAACCCAGTGCAAGGATAGATGTTAGTAAGCTCAAGAGCTAGCAATCTAATTAGTGCAGATGATAGTAACAGTCCTTAATATGCAGAGCTAGATAGTGTAAGCTTAGTAGGAAGGTTATGGAGGATTCCCCTGCGGGGTACTTATCACTAATAGCAAGCAGTAGTAGAGAGGTTCGGTATGAGCGAGTGATCCGGTAGCGGGATACAGGGATCAGTAGCGAGGTTCCGACAGCGAGGTACGCTTGCAAGCATATGAGCTTCAAGGCAGGTCAGCAACAAGGCACATTGAACGAACATGTGAGTGAGAACGCCCGCGGTTGAAATAGCTGCTCTGCGGCGCTCAGTGATGACAGCATCGGTCTTAAAGGTGTATGCGCACCTACCAGAAGAGAATGGTGGGACGCATACACTGAAGTGGAAAGTGGAATAGGGGTACCAGAGGTACCAGAACATTACAAACTTACACTTTTTAGTAATGCCCATGATGAGGGATAGGCCCAGAAAGGCTTTAAATTCGGAAACAGTGATACGTTTCTATGCAAACTCTCTGGCAAGGGTCATATTTGGCTTTGCGGCGATTAATTGATTGGCATATAAGTTGTTTTGGTCCACAATAGATCTGTACAGATCTTCCATGAAAAACAGCTCATAAAAACCAAGGGGAGTAAAATCGGCTGTTTCCACCTGAATTCCGGGTTGGACAGTGAATGGGGGAAGTACAGGCGCTGCAGAAGTGTTGGACTCCCAATCAGGATTTGCAAGCGTATCAGGAAGGACACTATGGGCTCTACGGGCCTCACTTCGAATTATTGGTGGCTGTGGGACACTACTTGTGCTAGCCACTGCACCAGCTTGAACTGCACTTATGGGACTCGCCATGTCACCAAGTGTTACTGCAGGACTGGTTTGACTATGACTAGGATGTACTAGGCTGCTGGTGCTTGCCAGCGGTTGTTGCACCTCAGCAACAGAAGAACGGGGTCGGGTACACCTGACCTTAGCAGAGACCACTACTCCATCTTTAGAGCTATCTGTCAGGGTGCCGCTGCTCTCTACAGGTTCGAATACTGAGCCTGATTCTGACAGTGAGGCTTCCCCATCGCTCTCATCTGTCATGCTTAGCATCGTGTAGGCCTCTTCACTAGTGTACCTCTGTTTGGACATTTTGGCCAATAAATTTTTGGGTACCTAGTGTGACTCAAAGGTAAAAAAAAAGCACCTGGTTGTCAAGGATTGTTTGAACCGCTACCAAAAAATTTAACTGCTGGTGCTAGCAGAGATCAGGCCTGACTCTGCTAACGCTGCGGTTTAGTGTGTTGTGTATTGGAAGTGACAGTAATCTGCTAATTCTGCACTAATTCTGCACTTCTTTGGGGGGGGGGGCGCAGGGGCTAAATGCAGGTGCTGGCAGGTGTCGGGGCTGATCCTGCTAACGCTGCGTTTTCACACACTAAACTAAACTATTGGGGACACTAGTATAGTTCTGATCAGATCAAAGATATTGATCCGTTCAGACACTATACTAGTAAAGGAGGTGTTTAGTGTGTGTCACTGGCAATCAAGGGGTTAAAATGTATTACTAAATATGTGGCGGGCAATCTGACGCTACCTTGTTTTGATGCTAACTAATGTTAACGCTAACTGATGACATATGTGACACTAATACAGTGATCAGAAAAAATATCTGTACACTATAATAGTGACACTTTTAGAGGGCAATGAAGGAGTTAACTGGGAGTGATCAGGAGGTTCAATTTTTATAAGGAGATATATGGCGTGTACCTTAAACCTATCTGCGACTCCCTCTAACTACCACTGTCTCTCACACTAACTGAAGTCAAAAGTGACACTAATACAGTGATCAGTAAATTATCTGTATACTGTATATAGTGTACAGTACACTGTGACAGTGAAAGGGTTAATGGGGGGGATTAGGGGGTTAAATGTGTGCCTATGTGTACTGGTGTCTGTGTAGTGCTTGTGTACTCACAGTTGATGTTCTCTCTTCTCACGCTGGAACCGAAAAGGGCTCCAGGAAAGAAGATTGCATGATTGTGTAATGTAAACACAGGCATAGGACATTCTGCATATGGTCAGAACTGATCACCAGGTCCAGGCCAAAAATCTTTGGCCTGGACGTGATGACTGATCAGTACTGAACCGAATCAGAACATAGCGGGGGGCGGCGGGGGGCACGTGCGTGCGCCCCCTAGCCCCGCACGTGACCGACGTACAGTTACGTCGGTTTGCGCAACTGAGCCACCTTACCGCAGTAAAACTGCGGCAGGCAGTTGGCAACTAGTTAAAGATTTCTGTAAAAAAGCCTGCAACTAAAGAAGTCAGCGAGGTCTTGCTTTAAATCTAATTTACTGCCTGTTAAGAAATTGTAAATATTGTCCATAGCCTGGCTACAGATTCATTTTAAGTTTGTACTGAACAGCTGGTCTTTTATTCACACCATTACCGAGTGCCCTATACTACTCCTGGATACTACTATGGCTGTGTGGCTACCACTGCAGGAATACCACATATTCCAGGGGAATTAAATAAGTTTTCTGCTGCAGATTCCTGCCAGGTATGACCTCGTCTTACCATATGTAAGCTGTCAGCAGAGAACTCATGTCCCTCTCTCTGCCTGTATAGTGATTCCATTACAGGGTAATAATCCTCGCCATACACTTTGAGCTAAGAGATCAGAGCATGCAGCTCCAGCTTTCATGTTCTTTGTGTTGCCTGTCACAGACATGGCAGAACAGAGAACTGATCATACCAAATTAACAACCCCTTTTGTTAACTAGAAGCAGCATATGCTTCATGTTTAGAAGAAATGGTGCAAGCATTTGCTGTATCATCCCATTGTGTGCAATTAGCTCTCCTTTATTAACATTCATGGCCACTACTGTGTACATCATAATCTGTGTAAAGTACATAAAAATTCCTGAGGATCTCAAAAGTAGATAAGAGTATTACAGAAGGTAACACATTCAGTTTGATCACACTATACATGGGGTATTACTGCTGATGCATCATAATGTAAATATAAAGACCATTGACAATTTGACATGCATTTACTCCCAGGGCAAGCCCTCCAATGAAACAGAAAAAGGCCTTAACTCTACATGCATGAATCTGAATCTAATTCTAAACATTTCTGATTAAAAAATGTAAAAGAAAGCTGTAGTAAAACTTACACCATTCTCCAGTGGGTCAAACCACAGCTCATCACCAACTCGTGAAAGTGAGTGAAGTGCTTTTCCAAAAACTAACATCAAAGAAAGAAGATGGGATATTAAAATATCACACAATGAAACAACCTCAAAAATTATTGTTTTCAGAAAGACCTCTATTAGAATGACAAGCAAGATGTAAATGTGCCTTTTATCACAATTCAAAAGCACCAGTAACCATCATAACTTATCAAGAAAATTACCTACAAAATTAGATATGGGTCTACTGCAAATCAGGCTGCTTGTCATTATCAAAGTATGTGCGATAGCCTTTATATTTTCTTTATTTACTAATTTATTTTTAATATTTAATTATTATAGAGTGATTTCTCCTTCTCACCCTGTATTTGCATGCTAAGCTTTCTCTTACCTTGTCCTAAAGCTTGGAATACCTGTTCATTGCTCCTGTAAGGTCAGTACAGGGATTAAGACCTATTCAGATTGCTGAAGCCATGAGTAGGAATTGGATAGGGTGTCCTACATACATGGTCCTACTAATGCAGGACACCTCATAAGATCACATTTGCCCTCAGGTGATATGCCAATCATAGCACCTAGGGTTAGGGCTGGGTTGGTCCGGCGCTGACTAGCACTGAGTAGTAGGGTTATCGTTAGAGACAATGATAACCCTTCTCCTGACTGTACAGAATCATACAGGCCTGTAGTCCTAATGGCTGGCTGATAATGCATTTTGTGTTGTCATCATGTTACATGAAGTTCTTCTCACTTAGGGCTCTTTCACACGGCCGCTCCGCATGTCCGCAAATCATCCTATTTTTTTGCGGATGATTTGCGGACATAATGTAAGTCAATGGCATTGCGGATGTCAGCGGAATACCATCCGCTGACATCCGATTTTCCTCCTTTCAGTTCTGTTCCGTTTTTTGGAACGGAACAGAACCCTATTTTTCCTATGTGTAAAAAACGGAAAGGAAGGAAAATCGGATGTCAGCGGTGTCATCCGCTGACATCCGCAATCCACATAGACTTACATTATGTCCGCATATCATCCGCAAACGGATGGGATGATATGCGGGCACACGGAGCGGATGACACAAATGTCATCCGCTCCGTGGAAAAAAAAAAAAAAAAAGTCCAGCAGCGGACACAAACAGCGGAGCGGCCGTCTGAAAGAGCCCTTAGAGAATCGGTAGGTTTTTCTTAAAAAAATAAATCTGATTTACATAACTATTCGGTATGTTTGTACATTCTTCTTTGTTTTGAAAAATTTTAATTACTGACCATAGTTCTACACTGGTGCAATGCCAGACATCGCATGTGACTCGCACTGCATTGCTGTGCAGATCACATGCAATGTCTGTGCAATGTGAATTCAGCCATACAAACTGTATGGCTAAATTCACATCGCATTCGGACCAAACTCGTGCAGGACCCTTTTTTTTTTGTCTGCACCAGAATCGGATCGCATGGGTGTTCACACCCAGATGATCTGATTCCTGTCCGCATTCACAGTAAGCACTGCAATCTGCAAACCGATCTGGGGGGTGTCATTAACTTTGTATTCGTAGAGGGCAGTGTGAACCGCCGGCGATTTAGGTGCGATGTTGGAACTCACACTGGATTTCCCGCATCGCTTAAGTGTGAACTGGCCCTTAAGCTGAACTCTAGGCTATATTTAATGTCCCTGCAACAGGTGAAAAAAGAAGCAACTCAGTCTTTAACACTCACCTTCAATCCAAAGCTGTCTCTCTTTTTGCCACAAGAACCCACCAGTCTTTTGGAAGTTTATGCAGGATGTCATGGCCTTCATCCTGAGGGGGCATCAGCACAGGACCCATCATTCACTGTGTAATGGTGCAGAGAGCAGCACTGATACTAGATAATCACCTGATATTTTAACTAATAGCTAATCCTGTAGAAACCTTGCAAATAATTGGGCTATGTACATCCATTAAATAATCTTTTGTTTCTATTCTTTTTTCCTCTGGACTGTAAAAACCATAGATACAGAAGCTCTCTCATTTCTGGTGCCTCTTTTCTTTCTGACATACAGTATATTGTCAGACCTATTCGGGCTAAAAGGAATCATATGAGGCCCTTACATATTATTTTACATATTGTTATATGGGCATCCTGGCAGCCATCTTTGTCATGAGGTGAATGTAAGTTCATTATCCTTGAGTGTAGATTCTTAGTAGATTCAAATAGTTGAATTCAACTAAATTTCCCAAACTTTTATACAGGCAAACAGTGCCCCCTTTTTATGATGGCGAGATGGGGTATTTAGTAAGATGATGCCCCATCTGACGTGTTATCATGTGAAAAACAAAATCCAAAACCTACATTCCCAAATAATAAAAGTTTAATGTAAGCTGGGGAAGAGAGGAGAAGAGAATTGGAAAGATCAAGAGAGAGGAAGGAAGTAGGAATACTCTGAAGAGGTTCAGACACACTAATGGGAGACCTTTGAAGCTGATGGCAGGCTATTCAAAAGTGACATCCCAGGCAACAGACATTGAAGTTTTTGGTAAAGTATACATTTTCTAAAGGCAATGTAATTGCCATATACATCTGACTGAACCATTCGACATTTTTTTATAGCATCAAGATTTGAATTTAGATCATTCTAACTGCAGTATGACCGGTCTATTTTCCAATCTTGTGCGATTATACACGTATGTAGGATTCCCCTTGAGGCTGATTTCAGTTTATAGTAAATGGTGCAGTTGTGATGTATACTTAAAATAAATTAACTTAGTGGAAGTTATCTTCACCCCAAACACATTCTTGGCTTACAGCCAGTGCATGGTGTAACAATTTTTGTCCATGCATTTTAAATATTGAGTTGTGAACATCTGTTGGCTGAGAGGGATCACGTGTCAAATCTGTACAATTTTGTTTCCATATTTTGTGAGTTCATGAGAAGCTATTAATCACATTTCAGAAGTTATGGGTTTTGGTTACATTGATATTCTGTAATTATATCTTTCAATTGTATTTCTTACATTACCTGCATGATACATATTATTGAATTTTGTTCCACATTTTGTGTTTATCACCAGTTATATTTTGACATTATTCTGCACTGATTTTTATTTAATATATATATATATATATATATATTATTTTTGCACAAAATTGTATTCATCTTGTCTTCAAGTTAGCACCAATAAACGATCTCGAGGTTTTGTTGATTTATGGAAATAAGTTGAGAATCTCCTTCATTATAGATCCTTGCTTACTTGCTTAAATAGACACTGTTTATCAGAGCAGTATAAACATTCTGACAATATGATTTATCATATTATTATGTGTATTTTTTCTCCAATTTTAATGTATTAAATGTATTTTGTATTATTTACTCATAGTGGATACTTTGTATAACAAAAGAGATACAGGGGTACACTGATCAATCCTGTCGCAGAGCAAGGCGATGCTGAACAGCGGCAATGAGATGTGTGGCAGATACATATACTATACTATACAACACATACCTATACTATACAAACTACAAAAACAAAAAGGGCACAAACGCCTAATGCATTACCCCCAACAATTTATTAAAGAATTAAAAAAAAAAAGTCTGTGCTCTAAGGAAGGGGGCCTGTCTCCTAATATTATTTTGGCTACATATTGATCATGGTGGTTTCACGATCCTACATAAGTGTGACATTAGTTATTATTTTCCACATTTATATGCAGGATTTATTCACAGCAGCGCATCACATTGTTTTTTTTATATGTCTGTCCCTGAAATGCATCAGCTGTTGTCATCTGCAATGTTCCATGCAGATGGAGAGCGGACTTCTGGACTCTGTTTTTCATGTATACCACATTGGTTTGTGAGTCGTAAATTGTAACTTTTTTATTCTTTAACTACCTCAATACAGGGCACTCAAACCCCCTTCCTTCCCAGACCAATTTTCAGCTTTTAGCGCTGTTGCAATTTGAATGACAATTGCGCGGTCATGCAATGCTGTACCTTAACCAAATTTGTGTCATTTTTCCCCCACAAATAGAGCTTTCTTTTGGTGGTATTTGATCACCGTCAGGTTTTTTCTTTTTTGGTGCACAAATAAAAAAAGACGGAAAAGTTTGAAAAAAAAAAAAAAAGTTTTTTTGTTTAGGTTATAAAATTTTGTAAATAGATATGTTTTTTCCTGCACTGATGAGCACTGATGATGCCGCACTGACAGGCACTGATGAGGAGACACTGATGGGGTGGCACTGATGGGGTGGCACTGATATGCAGCACTGATGGGCACTGATATGTGGCACTGATAGATAGCACTGATATGCAGCATTGGTGGGCACTGATAGGCAGCGCTGATGGGCACTGATAGGCAGCACTGATGGGCACTGATTGGCGGCACTGATGGGCACTGATAGGTGGCACTGTTGGGCAGCAATGATCGGCACTGATGGGTGGCACTGATCGGCACTGATGGGGGGCACTGATGGGCAGCACTGGTGGGCAATAATGGGCACTGGTGGGTGGCACTGATAGATGGCAATAACGGCACTGGTGGGCAGCACTGATAGATGGCATTGGTGGGCAACACTGATAGGGAGGGCACTGCTTGCCATCCCTGGTGGCCATGGTGGGCATCCCTGGTGGTCATGGGTGGGCATCCCTCGTGGCTTAGTGGCACCCCTCCCCCCCCCCAGGGCTGCAGGGAGAAGAGATCGAAGCCTTTACAACAGCTCTATTTACATTACATGACGGCTGTGATTGGACACAGCCGTCATGTGATCAGGAGGGCCAATCACAGGGCCCTCCTGCTGAATGATGTTGCTCTGTGTCCGAGGGACACAGGCACATCGAGATCGCGCCGCTGCGCGTGCCCGCGGCGGCGCGATCTCTCTCCTTCTGAAGGACTTTCCGGAACGTCCATTCAGAAGGACGAGACTCCCACCCGACCGTATATCTACAATGGCCCGGGTGGGAGGTGGTTAACCACTTGCCTACTGCGCACTTAAACCCCCCTCCTGCCCAGGCCAATTTGCAGCTTTCAGCGCTGTCGCACTTTGAATGACAATTGGGCGGTCATGCAACATTGTACCCAAATGACATTTTTTTCATTTTTTTTTTCAAGCAAATAGAGCTTTCTTCTGGTGGTATTTAATCACTAATGGGATTTTTATTTTTTGCTGAAAAAACAAAAAAAGACCAACATTTTTGAAAAAAAAAAACAAAAAACAAAACAGTTTTTATAGTTTGTTAAGAAATTTTGCAAACAGGTAATTTTTCTCTTTCATTGATGTGTGCTGATGAGGCGGCACTGATGGGCCACGATAGGCTGCACTGATAGGCTGCACTGTTGGGCACTGATAAGGCGGCACTGGTGAACACTGATAAGGTGGCACTGATGGGTGGCACAGATAGGCACTGGTAGGTGTCACTGAAGGGCACTAATAGGCAGCACTCATGGGCACTTATAGGTGGCACTGATGGGCAATGATAGGCACTGGTAGGTGACACATGATGGGACACTGATTGGCACTGATAGGTGGCACTGGTGAGCACTAATAGGTTGCGCTGGTGGACACTAGTAGGTGACACTAGTGGGCACTGGCAGATGGCACTGGTGGGTACTGGTAGGTGGCGCTGGTGGGCACTGGTAGGTGGCACTGATGTCCCTCTGACAGCACCTGGCGAAAAAAAAACAGCTGATCGCCGGCTGCTGTTTACATCACGCGATCAGCTGTCATTGGCAGACAGCTGATCACGTGGTAAGGGGGCGGGACCGCCCCTTACTCCAATCTGTGATCAGGTGAGTCTCACAGACTCGCTGATCACAGAGCAAGCCGAGCCGCTCCACAGGGAGCGCGCATGCCGATTGTGCATGGGAGGGCGTCAATGTACGTCCTCCCGGCAATTTAGTCCCACACTGTAGCCGCCTTTCGGCTATAGCGCGGGCGGAGGAGGCTAATAAATAGTTGGAGGTAATACACTAGTCTTTTGCGCACTTTTTGTTCTTTGTATGTGATCCTCTGTGTTTGTGAGCGGAGGCTGCAGGGGAGAGGTTGGAGCTGTGATGTCATCCATAGGTTCTCATGACCCAGCTACTGTTGGCACATCCTCCTCACCCCTGGCTGTGGATAACGTGATCAGACCAGAGAGGGCTGAAAATTGGTAAGTATACATGTTAGGTAGCACAGTTGGGGAGAGGGGGTGAGCATTTCAGCATTTTAAACATAGTAAGTGTTGGGCAGGAATTCTGCTTGAATTTTTTTTCCTGTGAATACTGAAAGTTCAGGGAAGAAGCACTTAAAGAGCAGGAGCTGGCAGCATTAAAAGTTAAAAATTGCAGAGGCTTATTATACTAGGTTTCCTAACCACCTAACTACTGCCCCATAGCAGATACAGTATACTGATACAGGGTGGTGCTCTTGTGCAGAATCACATATATACGGGGACCCGCTTCTGCTGTGATTACTCACGGCAAAACCCGGTCTGCGGGTGACGGGCACTGGATGTCTGCCAGCACCCCCTGATCATTGGGCAGAGACACAGAATGGAGCTCTGCCTAAGTAAACAAGGCAGGGCTCTGTTCTGACATTCTGACGGGGGGAGGGGGGGTAGAGATGGATTTTGTGTCTCTGCAAAGTAAGGAATAAATCCATCACTTCGACAAGTAAAAGCACCTACCATAGTACACAAAAACACTGGCTAGGCACACAGTTAACCCTTTGATCGCCCCTGATGTTTAACCGCTTCCCAGCCAGTGTCATTAGTACAGTAACAGTGCATATTTTTTAGCACTGATTCTTGTATTGGTGTCACTAGTTCCCACAAAGTGTCAGTTAGTGTCCGATTGTCTGTCACAATTTTGCAGTTCCGCTATAAATCACTGATTGCCGCCATTACTAGCATAAAAAAATAAGTAAATACAAATAGAAAAAAAAATATCCCCCAAATTGTAGACGCGATAACTTTTGCGCAAACCAATCAATGTACGCTAAATGGGATTTTTTTTACCTTTACCAAAAATATGTAGCAGAATATTTATTGGCCTAAATTTATGAAGAAAATTCATTTTTTATTATTTGATGTGTTTTATAGCAGAAAGTAAAAAATGTTTTTTTTTTTACCCCCAAAACTGTTAAATAAAAAGGTGAAGAGGTGTTCAAATGCCACCAAAAGAAAGCTCTATTTGTGACAGAAAAAGGACATACATTTTACTTGAGTGCAGCATCGCACAACCGCGCAATTCTCAGTAAAGTAACACAGTGCCGTATTGCAAAAAATGGCCTGGTCATGAAGGGGGGTAAATCTTTCGGAGGTCGAGTTAAAAGGAGACAGGAAGAGTGTCTCTAAGTGCAGTAGTATTTATTGGACATTTAAATTCAACAAATGCACACTTACATGGAGTAGAATAAAATAAGGCTCATCAGATGGAAAAGGATCCGATAGTGGCGTAGCGCGGTGTGTCTGTGATCCAAGACCGGGGTCGAGATGGTGGCTGGAGGCGAGGAGAGTGAATGCACTCTGCGTCTTCCGAGTCAGCTGAGTGTAGGTCCAGCTTGGACCACAACATAGACAGCGGGTGACATCACCAAACGGGCAGAAGGGGAACACAATACGTTTCAGAGCATGTGCGACGACCCCACTGGGCATGCGCACTCCTTTTTAAGACACTACAGTCAGCCGACCCAGAAGACGCAGAGTGCAGGCACTCTCCTCACCTGCAGCCAACATCTCGGCCTCTGTGTTGGATCATGGACACACCGCGCTATGCCACCATTGAATCCTTTTCCATCTGATGAGCCTTATTATAATCTACTCCATGTGAGTGTGCATTTGTTGAATTTAAACGTCCAATAAATACTACTGCACTTAGAGGCGCTCTTCTTATCTCTCCTTTTACCTCAATCTACAGTCAACTTCACTCTACTGAAGAGCCTGCCCTTGCTGCATGTTACCTCCCGGTCCCCGGGTCCTCAATAGGCGGACTCTGGGCCGCGTCCAAACCCAGACGCACTTAGATCTGGACCGTGGTGGTCTGTGCTGCAGCTGCCTATTGATCACCGGCAGCCCGGCGTCTAGCAACCAGTGATGTCACACACCCGCCGCCCAGCATTCACAGCAGAGGAGGAACTTATTCCTCCTCAGGCCTAAGCACCCCCGCCACGCTGCATTCCGGGAGTTGTAGTCCCCCGTAGTAGTCTGTGGACACATGGAGCTGAGTGAAGCTGGGCTGCGGCGCCAGGCGGTGAAGAGACATCTACTCAGGGCACTGTGCAGCCACAATGAGAGACTGCACCTGTCAAATTCAAGCTGTGATGTTGGGAATGGGCGGGACTTCTACTCAGACCCGCCCCCTGTGTCAAGCAACACGTGCATAGGGAAGAAGGAGAAGGTAGATATGGCAGCCAGCAACAGAAAGGTATTTTAGAAAGGTAATCATGTGGAAGATGGGGGACCTTTGGGGAAGATGAGGGCAGAGGAGAGGTGTGTGTGTTGCAGAGGTTGTAGCAGCTGGGACAGGTGCAGTACAGAGGCATTTACATACATTCCCTACTATGGACAGCTTGGTATGAGAGTACAGTAAACCCCCGCTCCATCGCGGTTTCAGTTTTTGCGGTCCAGGTATATTGCGTTTTTTTTTTGTAATGTTATTTTACTATATAAATAATTAAAAATGAAATATTTTTGTGTTTTCCATAGCTCTTGCTATGTCTCTCAGTATCTTTTATGTGTTTAAATGAGACCTTAAAATGCTTCTACATGTACAGTGACAGTAAAATAAACATGCCTACAATGCATTTTAATAAGGTTTTTCTATTTCGCGGATTTTCACTTTTCGCAGCTGGGTCCGGAACGTAACCCCCGCAATGGAGGGGGGTTTACTGTATTCTCGATTTTTAACATTGGCCTCAATGAGAAATCTTGGTCAGCTTGGTATATCACTACTCCCAGTTTTTAACATTGGCCTCAATGGGAAATCTTGGTCAGCTTGGTATGGCACTGCTCCCTGTCTAACGAAGGTGCCACCTTTCACACTAAAGTTCTACCACATTTTTTGTGTATAGTTCAAAAGTTTTGGGGAATGCCTTATATCGTTGTTGGTGTTCTGTATTTGGAATTTGACGGTCACTTTTCCGGACCTCGGACTGAATGGAAAATTGGTAAATGGACCTTTCAATTTTATATTTGAGTACCCCTGTCCTAGTCCATGTGAAGTTCACTTATTCCCCCTCTATGAACTTTATTTATGGACTGATATTTTAACCCATTGGTGACTTTTTTTTGTTGCTGTCCTCCACCTTCAGCGCCAATTTTAACTCCGAAGTTCCGGAGGTCGAGTGGTTACATAAAAAATGCAGGTTTAACACTAATGTAATTGCTTTTCAGGGAGGCCTTGGTTTCCCATCCTAAAACCGTGGGGGAGGTCTAAATCCAGTCATATGCTCCACAAATGCCAGCTTTCAGAATAAAGCGCATCATTATGTTTTAATACCTTTTAAGTGTCCGCCAGGTATTACACACTTCATGATATGCTAACACTGCCCACAGAGCTCATTGACTACTGAGACAGAAAACCTCACAGTTCCGGGAGCTCTTCCTGTGACCAATGGCCTGGAATTGTCAACTTTTAGCTCAATAAAGCGCGGGAACGCTACATATGACAACTGCGCACGCGCAGGACAGCTTACGCCAAGGGCGCAGTCCACTCATGTGACAGCCGTAGACGTCACGCTTCATTCGTTCCTTTTTTTCATGTGACGTTTTATTAATTTGGGCCTATCTGGCGCTCCGTAGAAAATTCCTTAATAGCCTGTTCGCTGATTGGTTGTGGTAGCTGATTGCTCATTTGCTGTTCTTGTCGCCATCTTGTGATTGGAAGAGGCCTCTCTTTCCCCATTGGTCACCGCGTTTGTTCTTGCGGCATCCAGTGTGATTGCACGGCTCCGGGTTGCAGGATGGTAAGATCCCGGATACCCAGGGAAGGGACGGGGCATGGCCCGCTGCTCCGCTCTGTTATTACAGCGGGGCTTTTCAGGGGTGTGCAGTGTATAGTCCGGCAAAGGAGGTCCGCTTTGCGGCTACGGAGTGACTTAGGCCTGGGCTGTAGAGATGGGTGGTGCTGTCATATGATCTCAGTCACACTCATTGAATGGTCCCCGCAGGAAGTCAGCCGTTCATGTGCGATTGATCGAGTCTTATCCATATTCACCAACACTGGGAGCTCATCTGCTGGGCAACATTGGTGGGGGGTACACTGTGGGCAGCCAGGGACATTGAAGAACTGACCCCTGAATACAGACTGCTGTAAGAAGATAGGAACCACTACTGCTTCCTGTCTGTGAACAAGACCTCAGTTTAGGCAGGAAATGGACTCTTCCCAACAGAGGCGTTACTAGAACATTTAGGGCCCCCCCCCCTTTCCATCCGAGCCCTGGGCTTCCAGTTCTGGGAGAACCCTCCCAGCACCCTGCCTCCCGCGTGCCCCCTGGGGTGCGCATCCTACGCTCTGTGACTGCTGATCAGGGTAAATGGCCAATCACAGCGGCTCTCTACCATGTGATCAGCTGATCATAGGTAAACAGACTTGCCAGTTACCGGTAGTCCTTTTCTCCCACGCTGTTTCTGTGTGAAGAAAGGAGAGCTGTTAACTGACAAGACTTCAGTACATTGTGTACACTCATCATCAGTGTCCATCAATGCCGTCTATCAATACGCTTTATCAGTGCCTATCAATGCAATTTATCAGTGAACCCTATCAGGGCCCATCAATGTTGTTTATTAGTGTCCATCAATGTGGTTTATCGGTGCTGCCGATCCGAGCCCATCGGTGCTGCCGATCCGAGCCCATTGGTGCAGCCTATCCGTGCCTCCTCAGCAGAACTTTGAGCTGACAGTTTCTTTATCATACAGCTCAGAGCCTGCACTGACGTTCTCCCTCCTTCCTCGCACAGATAAGAGAGGAGAGAACCAATCGCTCCTTCTCCCTCCCCCTCCTGCACGTGCACTGCTTAAGTGTGAAGACCAGCAGCTGAATGGTCAAATTCAGCTGCTTATCATCACACTTCCTGCGGTGCACACAGGAGAAGAGGGGCGGGAGGAGGAGGAGCAGATCAGCTTTCTCCTTTCCCATCTATGCGAGGAAGGAGGGGGGAACTCTCAGCGCAGGCTCTAAGCTGTATGCTTTGCCCTGGAGCCAGCAGCCCCGCTGGGGCCCTCCAGCAGTTGTAGAACGCCAGGGCCCGGTCCCGAATGCGACACTGGTAGTTCTGCCACTGCTTTCCACACTGCAAGGGTTTAAAGCCCATTGAGTCCAGGGGGAGGAGGGCTAAGATGTAATACTTATCTCACTCATTATACTGAGAGGTTCCCTTCATCTGTGCCCCCCATCTCATAAAGGTCCGTCTCTAAGGCCCCATTCACATGAACGTGGGTTTTTTTTCACCTGTTCATTTGAAGGAGCTGCCCTACCCTTGACTCTCGTGCCAAAGAAGCGACTGTACCTTTTCGGCCGCTGAGCTTCATGTGTTTTTTTACTGTGTATCTTGATGTGTGCAAAAACAATGCTGGCCTCATTTGGGGTGGCATTAACAATGACTGTCTCTGAAAGTGTGATGTGTTTTTGCTAGGGATGCACCGAAATGAAAATTTTGGGCCGAAACCGAAAATGCAGGATGCCCTTGGCCGAAAACCGAAACCGAAAATGACTTTTTCCCCCAAAAAAATTTGAAATGGATAGAACAGGGACATAAACCAAAAACAGGCAGCGACGTACACCTAAACCTGTCGCTGCCACCCTGTCACAGTATATGTACTGTGATGGGTTGGCAAGAGGTTAATTTAATTACCAATGGTATTTGTATTATGAGGCATGAGGGGTTAATGTATTGTCACTGCTGGTCACTCATCTATTAGTGACTGACCAGTGGCAGGTAATTGACCCCTTTGTGCTGCATTAGTGCAACCAGTGTTAATTAACACTGACACTGGTTGCACTAATGCAGCACAAAAGGGGTTAATTAACTGCCACTGGTCAGTCACTAATAGATGAGTGACCAGCAGTGACAATACATTAACCCCTCATGCCTCATAATACTAATAGCATTGGTAAGCTGCCTCAGCTCCCCTCCCCCCTCCCCCACTGCCTCAGCGTCCTCCTCCTCGGGTGTCCTCTCCTGCATTCAAAAGTCCCGCCTCTGGCCGGCGGCACCGCCTCTCAATGATGTCCCTACTACTCTGTGCATTATGAATGGACATACTAGGCGGGGGGCGGGGCGAGCGGCCGCTATAGAGAGAACTATTGTGATCCTTCACTGTCAGCTCCTCACGTCTATGTATGAATGAGAACTGAACTGAGCTGACACCGGGCGGGGGGGCGGGCGGAGCGGCCGCTATTAGCTGTGACTATGTGAGAGCTTCTCTTCCTTGTCAGCGGAGATACGTGCCTGTCAGGGAAGTGAAGCTCTCACATAGTCACAGCTAATAGCGGCCGCTCCGCCCGCCCCCCCGCCCGGTGTCAGCTCAGTTCAGTTCTCATTCATACATAGACGTGAGGAGCTGACAGTGAAGGATCACAATAGTTCTCTCTATAGCGGCCGCTCGCCCCGCCCCCCGCCTAGTATGTCCATTCATAATGCACAGAGTAGTAGGGACATTATTAAGAGGCGGACGGCCGGCCAGAGGCGGGACTTTTGAAACCTGCCCTGCGCTGCGCTGCGCCCTCCTCCTTCCCCACGGCGGCCATTTTTATTTTCGGCACTGTTAACCCATTATCGGCCGAAATGAGAGAGGCTCATTTTCGGCCGATAATTTCGGTGGCCGAAATTTCGGTGCATCCCTAGTTTTTGCACTATGTGCGTAGGGTAGAGCTGCACGATTCTGGCAAAAATGAGAATCACGATTTTTTTGCTTGGAATAAAGATCACGATTCACTCACGATTCTCAGCACCACGTATATTTATACATTTATTTATTTATTTTTTTAGGGATTACATTTTCTGCACATAACACTACCTTTTCAGCATTTTTACTTGTGAATTATCAATATAATAATAATTAATGAAATTATTATTTTCATTATATTATTTATTATTATTATATATATATATATATATATATATATATATATATATATATATATATATATATTACAATAAATAATATAATGAAAATAATAATTTCATTTATTATTATATTGATAATTCACAAGTGAAAATGCTGAAAAGGTAGTGTTATGTGCAGAAAATGTAATCCCTAAAAAAATAAATAAATGTATATTATAATGAAATGAAATATATATATATATATATATATATATATATATATATATATATATATATATAATATATATTTCATTCATTACAATATACATTTAATTATTTATTTTTTGGGTTTTCCCCTCTCTCCCCCCCTCCTCTGTCCTTGATTACCTCATGGAAAGCTCATCATGCCATAATTTTCTCGGACCCGTGAAGAAATAGGACCTCGTCACTTGCGGGGACAGAGCAGGCGGGGCTGAGGTGGGACGGAAGACACCGTCGCGTCATCTGCAGACTTGAATTGAGGAGGCGTGACGGAGGTGCGGCCTGCCGCATCATCTGCAGAGTGCTCAATGGAGGAGGCGTGACAGAGGTGCAGCCTGCCGCGTCATCTGCAGAGCACTGAATGGAGGAGGCGTGACGGAGGTGCGGCCTGCCTCGTCATCTGCAGAGCGCTGAATAGAGGAAGCGTGACGGAGGTGCGGCCCGCCGCGTCATAGAGGAGGCGTGACGGAGGTGCGGCCGTGAAATAACCCCACCCCCAGAATCGCCGATATTCGTGATGGAGATCGCATAGGGGGGTGGATCGAGATCGCGATCCCAGAACGATTAATCGTGCAGCTCTAGCGTAGGGCAGCCCATTCATCTGAATTGGCTGCTGCTACGCATGACAGATGTACCAAGAAAGCATCTGAACCCTTTTTGGCATTGGTTTTGATGCACACAAACACGTCACTGGCCACGTTTGGGGTGGTGTTAAAGGGTAACTACACTTTTGTGGGGGGAAAAAATTGCAAATAAAATAATCTCACGTATACAATTGCGTTAAGTCCTATTGTATTTTAATGTTGTTAAAAAAAATAACTTTCCTTTTTTAATCTACAGCCTAAGTTTCTGTAGAGTGCAATGCAGTATAGCATTCTGTACACAGATTGTGTGGTTGGCTCACTGATTTTCTCAGAAGTCTGCACTAAGAGATAAGTCAGATTTTAGGCATCCTCTGCAATACAAGTGTAATTTTTGGTGAGATATCCCCAAAGGGAAATGGCATCTAAAGTTATGCAGACCTTGATGCTTTCCTCATTAGATCCTTGCAGGTGCGGCAGCTGATTGATAATATAGACTCGCTCTCATACAGATTCACTTTGTACATGGACACAAACAGCTATTTCTTCTTAATCTCTAAAGGTAGGAATCTGCAAAAAAAGTTTATTTTCTTTGCAATGTACATAGATCACCCAGAAGGGAGGGTTTTTTTTTTTTTTTTTTTAAATCTGCGAGTACCGATAGGTTTGTGGTGCAATTTCCATCCATGCAAAATGAATGGGCGCAAATCGCACTGCAAATAATCCCATGCAATTTGAACAGGAATGCAGTGTGATTCCTATCTGAACCGCATGCGATTTCCCCACCGCTCCTGTGTGATAACAGGCCTGTCATAGTAATTTCAGCCTAGGATCACATAGGAGCGGTGCAGGAAACCGCATGTGATTCTTTGCAGTGAGATTTGCGCCAATTCATTTTGTAAGGACATAAACTGCTCCTAAAGTATCGGTTTTTGATATCGGGAGCATTTTCACAGGTACTATTGGAAATACTTTATCGGTTCATCCCTTTTTTTTTTTTTTTTTTTTTTTTTTTTTTTTTTTTTAGCAAAAGTGGAGTTACTCTTTAACTATGAATGTTTTTTTTGTGCTACATGCACAGGGCAACCAATTCATTTGAGGAGGCTGTCCTAGGCGCAACTAACTTGCCAAAGAAGCTCCTGCACAATTTTTGGTCGTGTTTTTTTGCATTGTATTTTTTGTACTACCTGTGAACATGTGTGAAAACGTGCAATTTTACGCACATTTACAGAATGTGTAGATGTGAAAGGAGCTTGAGATGTTCCAGCCAGTATTCACATCGATGATAATAAAGGACCAATAGCCTTGCAATGTATGTGTGGACGTTGACAGCTCGGAGAAGGGGGGGGGGGATGTAATATTACAGCCTGTTCCTCTACCCCTAGACTTAGTAAGCATCGAACGCTTGCAGTACAGGAAGGGGTGCTAACTGCAAGAGTATTTTGTTATCTCAGAGTTCTGCTTTAACCTGTAATTGCTATAAGACACTGAGGTTTAATAAGATTTCCTACAGCTCTCAACATGGGGATCTTCACTGGGTGCTTCATAATTACTGGCAGTACAAGTGTACCAGAACTGGTACCTAGTAATGTACAACACTGATCTTTAGCCAGTATCCAGTGATGTACAGTGCTGATATTTAACCAATACCGAATAATGTATGACCTTGATCCCTAACCTAATAACTGGTAATGTATAGCACTGAGCTCTGACAGTACTTGGTAATGTACAGACGTGATAATGTAAAGTGCTGATCTCTGATCAGTACCCAGTAATGTACATCACTGAGTCCTGACCAATAGCTGGTAATGTATAGCACTGAACTGTAACGAATACCTGGTAATGTTTGACACTGAGCCCTAATCAATACTCAGTAATGTACAACGTTTAGCTGTAACCTATACCCGGTAATATACGACTCTAACCAATACTCAGTAATTTACAGCATTGGGCTCTAACCAATGCCCGCTAATACACGACACTGAACCCTAGCCAAAGCTTAGTAATGTACAGTGCTGAGTTCTAACCAATACCTGGTAACGTACAGCACTGAGCTTTAACTGATGCACAGTAATGTATGGCGCGGCCCTTGATATTGTATTCAGCTCCTTATTACAATAGTGGTAAAAGTGTTTCCAGTCATAATAGACATATGGGAGCTGTCATTTCTTTACTTCTGAAAAGTGCAAGCTCTGTCATATTTATGCTTTCTTTGCTGTTAGGTAAGCAGTTAAAGTCAAGAGTCTTTTTTTTTATCCTGTATACTTGCGCTGAAAAAGGAAATAGATGACAACCTGGAGTTTGCACATTTAGACCCCTTTCACACGGTTATCCCATCTGCCCGTTTTTTCATCCGTCTACTGACGGATGAAAACGGGCAGAGGTTTATTTCTATGGACTAGAGCTGCGCGATTAATTGTTTAAAAAATCACACTTGATTCAACCCCCCCTCACGATCCTAATCTGGCATTTCCACGATTCATGTAAGTGCAGAGAAGTTCCGTGCTCACAGCTGTCAAAAAAAAAAAAAACAGCCAGCAAAGTTTATCACAACATTGCTCAACTGAGATAAAAAGAAAAATTGTATCTTTTTTGGTTCTTTTAGATCAAAGACTTCAGTCCGAAAATGAGAGCATTTTACCCACTTAAAGACTAATGCCTCGTACACACGCAACTATTATCGGCCGACCGATCGTCCGACTTTTGTCCAAAGTGGTGTTTTGTAGGTTGGAATGTGCCTAGACTGCACACAAATTTTCTCGGCCAACAAAAATCTACTTCAAAAGAGATGTCATGTGCTGGTTTACTTTCCGTGTGTTTTTTCTTCTCTGAGCATGCCCAGTCTTGCTCATCAGATTTTTGTCTGCCGAAATCTGTACTGACTGACGGAAAATCGCTGTTGTGTTGACGGTCAACAAAAATTTTATAGCCTGCACACCAGATTTATTTTAGGTCGAAAAGTCGGAGTCGGTTGTCGGAAGCATCATACTAACAAGCTGAAAATCGGCCGATCGGACGTTGGCCGAAAATTCCCGGCCAATAATCGATGCGTGTGTACGAGGCATTAGCCTTTTTCTGACACTTGCTGCTTGCAAGTTAAAATCAGTAGTTTTTGCTAGAAAATTACTTGGAACCCCCAAACATTATATAGATATTTTTAGCAGAGACCCTAGACAAGAATAAAATGGCAGTCGTTACAATATTTTGTCACACTGTTTTTTTGTGCAGCAGTCTTTCGAACGTAATCGTTTTGGGGAAAAAATACACTTCAGTGAATTAAAAAAAAAAAAAAAAACTAAACCGTAAAGTTAGCCCATGTTTTTTGGATAATGTGAAAAATGAGGTTACGCCGAGAAGAATCGTGATCTTTATTCTAAGAAAAAAAAAAATTGGGATTCTCATTTTATCCATATTTGTGCATCTCTACTATGGACAAACAGATGAATAAATTGGTGTCCCATTTAGTTCTATTTCTTTTAAACAGAGCAGCCAACGTTCAGATCAGTTGGAAAGGATGTACACGGGTGGCATCCATATACATCCATTCCATTTATGTCTTTTTTTAGGCAGGAAGCATTTTTTTGTTTATACAATTGTCACCTCTGATTGGTTTCTGCAACAACTGATGTAAAAATGTCCTAAATGTGTTCTCTTTACGCCCATAATGAGTGAATATATTTTTTGTGAGGCTTCATTCATCACGAAGAACAGTTCAATAGATATTATGGCAAAGTGCTGTCAGTATATCCACAGTATTCTTCATTTTTTTTTTTCTGCTTTTAAAGGAACTTCTTAAATCATATTCTTTCTTAACATCCCAAATCGTTTATTATTTTTTTTGTATTCATTTTCCTAATTTGTCACCCATTTTCTTTTGCTTTCTTTTATTTAACATCGCTCATGTTTCACCCTTTCATACTCCCTTGTCTGCAATCAACTCCTCCATAAGCCTGGGCACAGAGTAAGTTTACCTCTAATCATGCACTAACACTGCTGGGGTGTGATTGGACTCCTATGTATCTTTCTGTCTATACTTGAAATCGTAATCCTTTCCTATCACAACTTAGCCATCTAATAACACTTGCGTTCAGCTTCCAAAGCCCTTTGCAGCCAACTGATTTTCTCTAGAAAACTAGTAAAGAATACACTTTAAGTTTAATGCTTCATCGTTGTTGGATTATATGTACAAAAATGGTGCATCAGTAACTAAAGACAACCCTTAGTAGGTGCTTCATTGAATTTGGTCTTATTTGGATGATACATTTCATGTGTGTTGTTTTTTATGTTCACTGCTTTAATTGCTTTAATTAATTGCTGTTCTTTGTTTGTCATGTGACTAATTTGCATGTCTAGGGTGGAAGAAATCTGTATCAGATTTTCCCGTAGAGCAGGGGTCAGCAACCTTTTTCCACTTAGGGGCCGGATTCAATGTATGTGAGTGCATGGAGGGCTGCATTCACCTGCTAATAAATGAAGATAATAATTATAACAAAGTAGTAATAACCGTACAGGTTTACCTCACTTTAAGGTGCTTCAGTAATACAATGCCAGCTCAACCTGAGGGAACATGTGGCTGGGGATTTGGATTTTGCTGCACCTCCCCCATCCTGGCACCCAAGGGTGGCTGACGCCAGCCAGCATGGTCTGGAGATGGGGTGCCTAATGCCTAAAAAGGTCCCCCCCCCCCATAGCAGTGTCCTCTATCCCCCTTCACATCACTCCCATAGTGTCCTCTGCCCCCCTCCCCCAATAGCAGTGTCCTCTGCACCCTACCCCACACACAAACACACACACTGTGTAGGTAGTACTGTCCTACTTTACACAGGTGTACAGCAGAGCAGAGATTGGCCATATCACAGGGCTGGATGGGGGTGGGAACTGCTGAAGTTACTTTAAAGTAAAAGTTCACATAAACAGGCTGGTGATTGGTTGCTAGGATCACCCAGCAAACCAATCACCTGCTGTTCACTGTGAAACGTTAACTCCAGCAGTTCAAGCCCCCATCCAGCCCTGTAATACTAGCAGCTATCCAATGAGGAGGAAAACTGCGAAAATGTCCAGACCGGGTGCATGTGAATTCATCAGGGGCACTGACTGGCTCTGACTGGCTATGAGCGGCCTGGGGGCCGTAGGTTGCCGACCCCTGCCATTGGGTCTTGATATTTGAAGGCATTGATCTACAAGAGCTGTAAAATGACTAATAATATAAACCTAAATTTAAATCAATATGTACGTGACTGAAATAATAAAATGGCCCCTGTATTAATATACTTAATTTTTTTGTGTTTTATTATTTATTTTTTTTTTTTTTTTACTGTAAATTCTAAAGATGCATCCACTCCATGAGAGATATTTTGGCACTTTTCATCGCTTTTTCATTGACTGGTTTGCACCTTGGAATTGTAGAAGTCTAACCTTTTATGTGGCGCATTGATCCTTTTTTTTGTAGTAAATGTTGACTGTGTAGAGATCTTCAGGTTGGATTTTTCCCAATATTCTAAAAGGGTTTGTCCGCATTAGGGGCATGTTAAGCAGAATTCAAGGAACCACAGATAGGAGCAGGGGAGGTAAGTAAAGGCACCTCAGGGTGCTAACAATACAGCACAGGATTTAGTGTGGGGTCTGATTTTTAAATGTAGGTTAACTTTAATGTGCATGCTTACCATGTTCAAATTTTCATTTTTAAGCTTTCTTTAACTTGGTAGAGTATACAGTAAATTACAATTCTCATGCAATAAACATTATGAATGGATGCAGCTTTTAATAAACACTGTCTGCTTTTGAGTGTCATTATATAAATATCTTGCATTTTTTTATGTATTTGTGTCTAATTAATGATTTTTTTTTTTTTTTTTTCCTTTTTAACCTCTGTAGTTGGTCTTGGTATTAGGAGATCTACATATCCCACATCGATGTAATAGTTTGCCAGCAAAATTCAAAAAATTGCTTGTGCCTGGCAAGATCCAGCATATTTTATGCACTGGGAATCTCTGTACCAAGGAGAGCTATGACTACCTGAAGACACTGGCCGGGGATGTTCACATTGTCAGAGGAGACTTTGATGAGGTTCTCATTATTTATTTTAGACGTTTCTGTTTACATATGTTTTGACTAACATTTAGACCCTGTTCACACAGGGGTGACGCTACTTGCTGGGGCGACCTGTGAAGTCGCGGTGCACGCGACATGCACGGACTTCATATCATTGAAGTCAATGCAGGTCGCCTCCAGGTTGCCCCAAAGTAGTACAGGACCCTTTTTCTAAGTCGGAGCGTCTTGTGTCGCTCCTATTAGAACGGGTCCTGTGCTAATCAATGGCGAGCGACCCACCGCGACTTGACAGGCGACCAAGTCGCCTGACAAGTCGCGCTAGTGTGAATGGGGACTTAATGGCCATGCATGGGATGCGATTGGTATACAATCTCCTCATGTGGAATGCAGAGCTTTGCATCGGATGCAGTTGGATAATTCTCATCCAGTTTTCTGTGCATCTTTGCCTATAAAGCTAATATTGATGGTGGTAACTTAGGATCCCCATAGACAGTTTGATCCCACCCAACATCCCCCGAATAGTGAATCTGTGATTGTTGTAAAGGGGATTAAACTGGTTTTAAAGCGGTAGTAAAGTCTATGTAATAAAGGCAAGAAAAACGGGTCCCCTTGCAGGTTTAAGTCACAGTGTACTAGTATGCACTGCATTATGACAGACTTGCCTTCAAACTTATCCCTCCAGTGCTGCGCTGACACGGCTCTCCCTGGTCCCCAGTGGATTCCATCTTCACCTGCTCTTCTTTATGTGTTTTTGTATCTTCGCCCCCTTGATTGGCTGGTCCAAGGTGATGTCACTCCCGCTCATGCACACGGGAATCCCATCTTTGCTGCACACAGAGTGGGCTTTAAATGTGGTCTGAGCTGCACGTGTGTGGTTTTCACTTTACTACCACTTTAAGAGACTGTATTGTGCACCATAAAGCAACAACTAAAGATCCGTAGATAGACAGCAGACCTTCTCCAACCTCATAAAGACATGCTGTTTTAGTGATCTACAACCTTGCGCCCCCAACTCCCAGCCCACTCCCCGCAGTTGATTGCCTTAAATGCCTTCTACATTTTTCGTTTGCTTGCTTTAGGAAATGTCCCTTACATATAACCTGATATTTTTACCTTTAGCAACAGATTTTTTTTTTTTCCAAGTCGGAGTACATTAATCTACCTCTTTCCCTTTTTTTTTTAATTTTTTTCCTCCATAGAACCTAAACTACCCAGAACAAAAAGTGGTGACAGTTGGGCAGTTCAAAATCGGCTTAATCCATGGCCACCAGGTCATTCCTTGGGGTGATATGGCTAGCCTGGCACTATTGCAGCGGCAGCTTGATGTAGACATAATGGTTTCTGGACATACACAAAAATTTGAAGCCTTTGAGCATGAAAACAAATTTTACATTAACCCTGGATCTGCAACAGGAGCCTACAGTGCTCTAGAATGGTAAGTTATATCTTGCAAGCTTTGGTTTAGAAGGTAAATTTAAGATGATGTTTACTTACAGCGGACTTCTATATAAAAGAAACAGAGAAGTGGTGGCAAGGGAAACAGCTGCATTTCCATTACTTTGGTTTTGAGCCATTACCTTTTTTGTATTGTAAATTTTACAGCTGTGTTTAGGTTTTACCATGTTGCCAAGCCAACGCCACCCCATATCCAGATCTACTGGTCACGTGTACAATGCTTTTGCAGGCTCCTGTGGAAGAAAAAATAACATGCGTTTTTTTTTTTTTTTAAATTTCCTTCAAAAAATAATTTGTATAGTGAAGTTGGCATTTAAAACTCTGTGGCCTGTGGCCCTAATCTTCACTCTGTTTTAGAACCGTAGCTTATGGTTCTGAATGTGTTGGATAGCATGTCCTCTCTGCATTCTGTGGTTCCTCCTACAAATGCTTGCATTATTAGGTATCCAAACATCTGGAAGCCCCCATTCACATCGGTGAGATTTGACAGGTCAAGTCAAATCGCAGCCTGTTGTCGGCAATGGGAGAGTCCCAAACGGTGCAATGCCGACTTTGCGTGCCACGCCGGTTTCCAACAGTATGAAATAAAAAATACAACCGGCGCTCAATCAACTCCAATAAATATAGAAATCATAGGAATAAATTAAGCATACACATCTAAATTGATACTAGGCAAAATAGCAACAAATCAATATAAATAAAGGTGATGTGATGATGTGCACAGTGACAGTAGTGCCAATAAATCACAATAAAAAGCAATAATATATTGATAAAAATAGATGAAATGTCATAAAAATAACGAATATTAACCAATAAATACTGAATAATATCAGAAAGATGTGTTAAAGTGCACAGTGCATAAATATGTAACCACAATGACATGAGTGATGAAAAAAAATCACTGAGGAGAAATAAATGGGGAAAGTGAACTAAAAAGTGCTATAAATAGATCAGATCCAAAAAAGAATGGTCTGATCACACTGAAAATAATGGTGCACAGTAGAAATAATATTCAGTGATAAAAGGTGACAAATACTGAATAATAAAGATATAAATGATGAAGCTCAAAAAGACACACAAATAATTTTTTGGGTGAATATATCCTATAAAAAAGCGCTGCACAAACTGTTGGCGCTATATAAATCCTGTATAATAAAAAAACATAAATGGAGATAAAAAAAAACGTTAAAAAATGTTCATATAGAACCAAAAAAGTTCATAGAGTGCTGGTGAAGAGATATTGCCGGAAGTGCGGGAAACTAGTTAAGCTGTGGTGGTGAGCATAAATCCATAAATGAGTGAAATGGCCGCTCACCTCCAAAACACTTTTAATGAGCGTTTATACCAATAGGTAACAGGGTCTCCAATGTAGGAATAAAGGTCCATTGATGGTCCTTTTTAAGGCAAGCTCTTTAGGTCCTTTGGAAAGCCAGCATATATTTGGGGTTCTTTTTCTGTTGCAGAATAAATCTGGGGCCAATCACACACCTCCCTGATGGTATGGCATTGATCCTGACCAAATCTCCAACTCCATTTGCAGAAATGCAGTCCCAAACTTGCAAGGAACCTCCCCCATGCTTTGCTGTTGCCTGCAGACACTTACTTTTGTACCGCTCTCTCCAGGCCTTCGGCAAACAAACTGCCTCCTACAGCCAAATATTTCAAGTTTTAACTCCTCAGTCCAGAGCACCTGCTGCCATTTTTTTTCTGCACCCCAGTTCCTATGTTTTCATGCATAGTTGAGTCACTTAGCCTTGTTTCCACATCGGAGGTATGGCTTTTTGGCTGCAATTCTTCCATGAAGACCACTTCTGAACTGACTTCTCTGGACAGTAGATGGGTGTACCTGGGTCCCACTGGTTTCTGCCAGTTCTATGCTGATGGACATTTTCCGATGTCCAATGGAAGGAACAATGACGTATCTTTCATCTGCTGCATTAAAACAACTTGAAAGTTTATTTTATTTTTTAATTAAAATAATGTTCTACACACTTGCTCTGTGCAGTGCTTTTGTACAAAGCAGTTCTGATCCTTCTCTTCTGGGGTCCCCCCGCCAGTGCTCCAGGCTCCTCCTCCTCAGCAAATGCGCCCATACAAAGGCACTTTCTATGAAGGCACTCGTGTGAGCTCGCTCCTGAACTGCCCTGTCTACATCTATTAACACAGATTTGGCTGCTCAGCCCCACCCCCTGCTTCCTCATCACAGCATGTGCTATCAAATCTGTCCAGTGAGGAGGAAGACAGCATAGACAGAACGAGTATAAGGGGGGGGGATCCTACAGCCCCCCCTAAAAGTGATTGTAAAGTCTCGTTTAAAAATAAATGCCAACATGTTATACTTTCCTGCTCTGTGCAGTGATTGTGCACCGCAGCCCGGATCCTCCTTCTTGGATTCCTCTTTTGTGCTCCTGGCCCCTCCCTCCTGTTGAGTACCCCCACAGCAAGCAGCTTGCTGTGGGGGCACCCAAGCTGAGTCACAGCTCCATGTGTCCATTCAGACACGGAGCTGCGACCCGCCCCTTCTCTCTCCTGATTGGCTGGCTGACTTTGACAGCAGCGGTAGCCAATTGTGTTGTGCCGTGCTGCTGTCTTAGCCAATGAGGAGGAGAGTCCTGGGCAGCTGAGACTACTGCAAGAACGGTGGATAGAGATGGGCTGATGTAAGTATTAGGAGGCTGCTGCACACAGGGGTTTTTTTTTTTTTTGGTATAGTAATGCATTAAGGTAAAAACTAAGACTTTAGAACCTCTCCAAGTTTCCTTGGCCGACCACTGCATCCTACTGTCCTCAACGTTGCCCAATCAATGGTGTCCTCAATGCTGAGAAATACAGGCAGATACCTATCCATCATGCCATACCATCAAGGAGAGGTGTGATGGGCTCCAAATTTATTCTGCAACAGGACAACGACCCCAAACATACAGCCAATGTCATTAGGAACAGACTTCAGTGTAAAGAAGCACATGGAGTCTTGGAAGTGATGATTAATGCCTTATACACACGCATCGATTATTGGCCGGGAATTTTCGGCCAACGTCCGATCGGCCGATTTTCGGCTTGTTAGTATGATGCTTTCGACAACGGACTCCCAACTTTTCGGCCGAATAAAATCTGGTGTGCAGGCTATAAAATTTTTTTTGGCCGTCAACACAACGGCCAATTTTCTGTCAGTCAGTACAGATTTCGGCAGACAAAAATCTGATGAGCAGACTGGGCATGCTCAAAAAAGGAAAAAACACACGGAAAGTAAACCAGCACATGACATCACTTCTGAAGTTGATTTTTGTTGGCCGAGAAAATTCGTGTGCAGTCTAGGCACATTCCAACCAACAAAACACAACTCTGGACAAAAGTCGGCCGATCGGTCGGCCGATAATCGTTGTGTGTGTACGAGGCATTAGCCTGCACTGTCCTGATCTCAACATCAAGTCTGTCTGGGATTATGTGAAGAGAGAAGGATTTAAGGCAGCGTACATCCATAGAACATCTGTGGTTAGTTCTAAGAGATGTTTGGAACAACCTACCTGCTATTTATTTATATTTTTACAGCAAAAGTGCACATTTACAAGAAATGTATGTTCTCAAAATATAACTTTTATATTGCTGAGCTTAAAAAAATAAATAAATGAAGGTTACATATACAGGCAGAGTGGCTTTCTCACTTGTGTGATAATCTTCACATGTACAGACTACAGTCTGGTGTTTGAACTTGGGGTTTGATCTTTGTCTGATATACCTCTGCTGGTATGGCTTGCTTCTCAAAGTCATATTAAACCCAAAAGCAAACATTTTATTATATTGCAGCTTGTCAATTCTTAGATGGTTAGTCTTCTTCCTTCCTTTCTTCTTTCCCACCAGTAAGTCTGTCTTTCAAAAGAACAAGCTTTCCTGCAAACATATAAGTTAAGTGTTGAGACTAACCATTTAACACTGGCACGGGTGCTTCCAATGATCCACTTTTATTTATTCATTCAAAGCCTTTATCCCAAAAGGAAAGTTTGCTGTAAGTGCTTGTGTAAATGCAATGTGAGCTAGAATTTTGGCTTGTATTTGTTCTGGTAGTCCATCTAAGGCTAGGTTCACACCTATGTGGTTGGTGCCGCTGCGGGACCCATACAAATTCCTGTAGCTACAACCACCTGCACAGCGAGATGTGGGACCCGCAGGTGGGTGCCAGTAATCCTAATGCCACACTCCCCACACTGGAAATTGCACCCGGTTCCCATGCAGGCTGCAATTTCAAAAATAGTGCAGGGACTTCTTTCCTGCGTTTCGCAGGGAACAGCAGCCCATTCAAATGAATGGGCTCTTGTGCCTGCACAGCCATTCGGATATGAACCTAGCCTAATACTTGCCGCGCCTCCAACCCCCCCTGCTGTCTGAAAGTGCTCCTTCATCCAGAGTGGGGGGCACTCAAGTACAGGAAATGTTTTACGCTTTTGGGTTTATTACCGATTTAAAGAGGAGCTCAAGTAGTTATAACCAGAAAGCACAGGCATACTCTACGTTTTTGCACTGTTATTTCTGAGTTGGGGGTCTCCAAAAACTGCCCGAGTGCAGCATACTGTAGCTCAATGATTCAGTTTCATGCACTTCTGCTATTTTGTGAATAGAATAAGTCCACTCTAATTTCATTCCTGCGTGATATTTACAGTATGGCTGAGTTCACACTGGCATTAAAAGCAGGCGTTTGAGAGGGATTAAAAATGCCCCTCCAATCCCTATGCACAAGATACAATAGACAGCACATTGTGCTGTTCACAGCATGAAGTGTTAGCGTTTAGTCGCTTTAAAATTAAACCATGTCGAGTCAGGAGGTGTTTGAAGCCTTTCGACGCCTCCCATTTAAGTCTATGGTCATGCTTTGCAAATCCTCTGCCAGGCAGTTGCGGGGGTTAAGATTGGCTTATTCACTTTAACGGAATAGGCCTTTCTGCAGCAGTTTTAACGCGCCTTAATGTTCGCCAGATGCTTCAAAACTGCCCATAGGGTGTTTTAAGGAGCATTTTTAACTCCTCATTAACGCTTGTAAAACCAATTCCAAAGCTATAGGAGTGTTTATTAAGCGTTAGAAATTTAGTCCAGTGTGAACAAGCCCCAAGATACACTAAATCACTGATCTGAAACTTTATATCTCTGCCTTGAATTTAATACTGATCCACTGGCTTCCTTATTTCAGAGTTGCTGACCCAGAGCAAGTATGAAGATCAGAAAAGCCAATGTAAAGTTAGAAACACTTACCTATATCTGACCTAAAGAATTTAATCCAGTGAGCGTAATTTAGTAAGGGAATTGGGAATCTTTAGGCAATACATTTGACCACGTAAATGTGAAGCATTTGCTTTCAACACGCTTGGATAATGGAAGGGAATATTTACACAATTTATTATGTGAAGATTCTCAACTCCTTTTATTAAATCGGCCTCATTCTCTGGAAATTGAACCTCAACTTTTAGCCATGTGCAATCTGGGAAAATCCGAACTTTTATAAATGACTGAATATAAACATATTTATACTGCCCCTATATAAGGATAGTTGTTGGTGTTTGGTGTCATGGTAGTTTGCTTAATGTCTAAATGAATAAAGACAATTCTTTAGTTCTAGATGTAAAACGATTTATTTTTATCATTTTGATGTCTTACAGCAACATTATTCCTTCCTTCGTACTCATGGATATCCAGGCATCAACAGTAGTCACCTATGTGTACCAATTAATTGGAGATGATGTGAAAGTAGAGAGAATTGAGTACAAGAAGTCCTGAAATAAGTAGTTTGTTTTTATGGCCTTTACACTTCATTCCCATTTATTATTGAATCAGTCTTCACCTCCTAAGCAGTTTAAGCCTTGTTATTCCTACTTGCAATGTAATTTTGTTTTTCATTCTTTGCTGCTGTAGTTTTAATGTAAACAATATTATGATTGATTAGTTTACATGTCATGAAATAAGTGTGCCACATAAAAAATACTCTGTAAAAAGGAAAACCATTTGTAAATATAACATTAAAGTTACCATCCGATGATATGTTACCATTAAAAAAAAACACAAATTTAAAATGGAAAAACTTTTGTCTTCAGCTATATTCTTATGTTTCTTGTGAATTATTTACTTGGGTTTCATTAGATATACAGAGGGATATTTACTGAAACTGGAGAGTGCAAACTCTGGTGCAGCTCTGCATCAAAACCAATCGGCTTCCAGGTTTTAGCCTAGGTTCACACTGAGGCGGGTTTGAAATGGGCGCACCATTTCAAACTGGCATTTTCAGCCTGACTTTGGGGATGTTTTCACAGAAATATGTGCAGGTTCCTGCACAGATGTCTATTGAAATCACCCCCTGACGTCGCCAAACGTAGTGCAGAAACTACTTTTGGGAATCGGTGCAGTTGCCGCAAAGTCTGCATCACACTGATGTGGACGGTGCCATTTCCGGCAATAGGCTCTGATTTGACATGTCAAATCAGCCCAATATGAACATGGGCTTATTGATAAAGCTTAATTGAAGCTAATTGGTTACTATTCACAGCTGCATCAGATGCTGGGTGCACCAGTTTTAGTAAATCTCTCCAACAGTGCATTTATCATATTCCAAAGGAGAACCTAAACAGAACAACGTACATTTTGGCTACTTCCAAGTGACATTAATCAATATCTTATTTTCCAAAATTCATGCATACACATTCCCTACTTAAAAGTGTTTGTTACCCCAGCACTTCATATTCCTGATATGTACAGTGCCTTGTGAAAGTATTCGGCCCCCTTGAACTTTTGCCACATTTCAGGCTTCAAACAAAGATTTACAAAAACTGTAATTTTTTTTGAAGAATCAACAAGTGGGACACAATCATGAAGTAGAACGAATTTATTGGATATTTCAAACTTTTTTAACAAATAAAAAACTGAAAAATTGGGCGTGCAAATTATTCAGCCCCCTTAAGTTAATACATTGTAGCGCCACCTTTTGCTGCGATTACAGCTGTAAGTCGCTTGGGGTATGTCTCTATCAGTTGTGCACATCGAGAGACTGAAATTTTTGCCCATTCCTCCTTGCAAAACAGCTCGAGCTCAGTGAGGTTGGATGGAGAGCGTTTGAACAGCAGTTCTCAGTTCTTTCCACAGATTCTCGATTGGATTCAGGTCTGGACTTTGACTTGGCCATTCTAACACCTGGATATGTTTATTTGTGAATCATTCCATTGTAGATTTTGCTTTGTTTTGGATCATTGTCTTGTTGGAAGACAAATCTCCCTCCCAGTCTCAGGTCTTTTGCAGACTCCATCAGGTTTTCTTCCAGAATGGTCCTGTATTTGGCTCCATCCATCTTCCCATCAATTTAAAGGCCAGATTTGTGCAGTATACGACTGATTGTTGTCCTATGGACAGAGTCTCCCACCTCAGCTGTAGATCTCTGCAGTTCATCCAGAGTGATCATGGGCCTCTTGGCTGCATCTCTGATCAGTCTTCTCCTTGTATGAGCTGAAAATTTAGAGGGACGGCCAGGTCTTCGTAGATTTGCAGTGGTCTGATACTCCTTCCATTTCAATATTATCGCTTGCACAGTGCTCCTTGGGATGTTTAAAGCTTGGGAAATCTTTTTGTATCCAAATCCGCCTTTAAACTTCTCCACCAGTATCCTGGACCTGCCTGGTGTGTTCCTTGTTCTTCATGACGCTCTCTGCGCTTTAAATGGACCTCTGAGACTATCGCAGTGCAGGTGCATTTCTATGAGACTTGATTACACACAGGTGGATTCTATTTATCATCATTAGTCATTTAGGTCAACATTGGATCATTCAGAGATCCTCACTGAACTTCTGGAGAGAGTTTGCTGCACTGAAAGTAAAGGGGCTGAATAATTTTGCACGCCCAATTTTTCCGTTTATTTGTTAACAAAGTTTGAAATATCCAATAAATTTAGTTCCACTTCATGATTGTGTCCCACTTGTTGATTCTTAACAAAAATTACAGTTTTATCTTTTGTTTGAAGCCTGAAATGTGGCAAAAGGTCGCAAAGTTCAAGGGGGCCGAATATTTTCGCAAGGCACTGTACCTGCTGTACCATGTACTTGTATGAAAAAGTGTCATGTTCTCTTTGTATTGCTTCCTTTTGTGTGATCCCTGATGTTCCTGCTAGTCCCCTTGCTTTGCTATTAAAAACTGACTACACTAAGCAGGAGAAACCACCATGGTCAAATCTGTAGCGATGATGGGAACTCTGTGTACTCTCTTCCCAGGATTGGACTTGTTCTATAATACTCGTAAATATTTGGCCGGCGACCGATCGGCCGATTGTAGGCTTGTTAGTACGATGCTTCCGACAGCCGTCAGCGCATTTTCGGCCGAACAGAATCTGTCGTGCAGGCATTAAAATTTTTGTTGGCCAACACCAGAACGGCCGATTGTTCGCCAGTCAGTACAGAATTCGGCCGACAATCAGCAGATTTGCAAGACTGGGCATGCTCAGAGAAGAAAAAAAAGACACAAAGTTAACCATCACATGACATCACTTCTGCAGTCAGCTGTTGTTGGCCGACAAAATTCGTGTGCAGTCTTTTTCACTTTTCAGCAGACAGGACAGCCCTGGACAAAAGACGGCCTATCGTTTGGCCGACGATCAGTACGTGTGTACGGGGCTTAAGTCACAAAAGGTCATTGTTAAGGAAGCTGGCTGTTCACAGAGTACTGTATCCAAGCATATTAATGGAAAGTTGAGTGGAAGGAAAAAGTGTAGTAGAAAAAGGTGCACAAGCAACAGGGATAACCGCAGCCTTGAGAGGATTGTGAAGCAAGGGCCATTCAGGAATTTGGGGTAGATCCACAAGGAGTGGACTACAGCTGGTGTCTGCTTCAAGAACTACCACATGAACCAGGACATGGGCTACAACTGTCGCATTCCTTGTGCCACTCCTGAAGTCAGAAGCGTCTTACCTGGGTTAAGGAGGAAAAAAAAAGGACTGGACTGTTGCTCAGTGGTCCAAAGTCCTCTTTTTGGATGAAAGTAAATTTTTCATTTAATTTGGAAATCAAGAGCCCAGAGCATAGAAGAGTGGAGCGGCAAAGAATCCAAGTTGCATGAGGTCCAGTGTGATGTTTCCACAGTCAGTGATGATTTGGGGAGCCATGTCATCTGCTGGTGTTGGTCCACTGTGTTTTATCAAGTTCAAAGTTAGCGCAGCCCTCTGCCAGTAAATTCTAGAGCACGTCATGCTTCCCTCTGCTGACCAGCTTTATGGAGATGTCGATTTCATTTTCCAGCAGGACCTTGGCACCTGTCCACACTACCAAAAGTACCAATACCTGGTTTAATGATCATGGTATTACTGTGCTTGGTTGGCCAGCAAACTCTACTGACCTATACCCCATAGACCAGTGGTCCTCAACTCCGGTGCTCGGGGCCCACTAACAGGCCAGGTTTGCAAGATAACTAAATTACATCACAGGTGATCTCATTTGCTGCTCAGTGATTGCAGTATTCTAGTCTGCATCTAACCAAGGTAATACTTAAAATCTGGTCTGTTAGTGGGCCCCGAGTTGAGGACCTCTGCCATAGACAATCTGTGGGGTATTGTCAAGAGGAAGATTAGACACCAGACCCAACTACGCAGACGAGCTGAAAGCTGCTATCAAAGCAATCTGTGTTTTCATACCACCCCATCAGTGCCACAAGCTGATCGCCTCCATGCCACGCTGCATTGATGCAGTAATTCATGCAAAAGGAGCCCAAACCAAGTATTGAGTGCATACTATACTGTACATGGACATACTTTTCAGTAGGCCAACATTTCTCTATTAAAAATGCTTTTTTTTTTTTTTTTTCTTGGTCTTATGTAATATTCTAATTTTCTGACATACTGAATTTTGGGTTTTCACTAGCTGTAAGCCATAATCATTAAAATTAAAAGAAAGAAATGCTTGAAATATATCACTCCGTGTGTAATGAATCAGCATGAGTTTTGCTTTTTGAATTGAATTACTGAAATTAACTTTTTGATTATATTCTAATTTTTTTTAGATGCACCTGTGTATATACAGCTGCAAGAAAAAGTATGTGAACCCTTTGGAATGATATGGATTTCTGCACAAATTGATCATAAAATGTGATCTGATCATCATCTGAGTCACAACAATAGACAATCACAGTCTGCTTAAAATAATAACACACGAAGAATGAAATGTTGCCATGTTTTTATTGAACACACCATGTAAACATTCACAGTGCAGGTGGAAAAAGTATGTGAACCCCTAGACTAATGACATCTCCAAGAGCTAATTAGAGTGAGTTGTCAGCCAACTGGAGTCCAATCAATGAGATGAGATTGGAGGTGTTGGTTACAGCTGCACTACCCTATAAAAAACACACACCAGTTCTGGGTTTGCTTTTTTTTTTTTTTTTTACAAGAAGCATTGCCTGACGTGAATGATGCTTCATACAAAAGAGCTCTCAAGACCTACGATTAAGAATTGTTGACTTGCATAAAGCTGGAAAGGGTTATAAAAGTATCTCCAAAAGCCTTGCTGTTCATCAGTCCAAGGTAAGACAAATTGTCTATAAATGGAAAAAGTTCAGCACTGCTGCTACTCTCCCTAGGAGCGGCCGTCCTTTAAAGATGACTGCAGGAGCACAGCGCAGACTTCTCAATGAGGTGAAAAAGAATCCTAGAGTGTCTGCTAAAGTCTTACAAAAGTCACTGGCAAATGCTAACATCTACAATACGTAAAACACTAAACAAGAATGGATTTCATGGGATGATACCACAGAGGAAGCCACTGCTGTCCAAACAAAACATTGCTGCACGTTTACAGTTTGCACAAGAGCACCTGGATGTTCCGCAGCAGTACAGGCGGTCCCCGGGTTACAAACATCCAACTTACAAACGACTCCTACTTACAAACAGCGAGAGACAACAGAAAGAGAGAGGAAATCTACCCCTAGGAAGGGAAATTCACTCCTGTAAAAGTTATCATGGGAAAAAGGTGTCGCCACTAAAGTTTTATCACCAATCCTTGTTTGCACAGCAACACAAAATTTTCAAAATCCAATTGTCACAGGGACAGAAAGGGAGTTAAAATATTCAGAACAGGGGCACAGACTGCAAAACAAACATTACAGGGGTGTTAATCCTTCTCCATGCTATCCAAAAAACGTAAAAATTATTTTTTTGGCTGGAGCTACACTTAAAAAAATGTACCTGTTCCGACTTACAAACAAATTCAGCTTAAGAAAAAACCTACAGTCCCTATCTTGTTTGTAACCCGGGGACCGCCTGTACTGGCAAAATATTCTGTGGACAGATGAAACCAAAGTTGAGTTGCTTGGAAGAAACACACAACATTATGTGTGGCGAAAAAGAGTCACAGCACACCAACATCAAACCTCATCCCAACTGTGTAGTATGGTGGTGGGGTCATCATGGTTTGGGGCTGCTTTGCTGCGTCAGGGCCTGGACGGATTGCTATCATCGAAGGAAAAATGAATTCCCAAGTTTATCAAGACATTTTGCAGGAGAACTTAAGGCCATCTGTCTACCAGCTGAAGCTCAACAGAAGATGGGTGTTGCAACAGGACAATGACCCAAAGCATAGAAGTAATTTAACAGAATGGCTTAAAGAGAAGAAAATAACGCCTTCTGAAGTGGCCCAGTCAGAGTTCTGACCTCAACCCGATTCAGATGCTGTGGCATGACCTCAAGAAAGCGATTCAGACCAGACATCCCAAGAATATTGCTGAACTGAAACAGTTCCGTAAAGCGGAATGGTCAAGAATTACTCCTGACCATTGTGCACGTCTGATCTGCAACTACAGGAAACATTTGGTTGAAGTTATTGCTGCCAAAGGAGATTCAACCAGTTATTAAATCCAAGGGTTCACATACTTTTTCCACCTGCACTGTGAATGTTTACATGGTGTGTTGAATAAAAACATGGCAACATTTCATTCTGTGTGTGTTATTAGTTTAAGCAGACTGTGATTGTCTATTGTTGTGACTTAGATGATGATCAGATCATATTTTATGACCAATTTGTGCAGAAATCCATATCATTCCAAAGGGTTCACATACTTTTTCTTGCAGCTGTATATCTCTGCTTGGTATCTTATAAATGACACAGAATATGAAGCGTTTGTGAAACCATTCAATTGGTACAGTGGACAATTCATAGTTAGAGGGTTATAAGGAAGTGTTACTGACCATTGGCAGAAAATATTTTTGCAGCAGGAGATTCTGCATGGCAGGTGTTTAACCACATCCCGCCCGCCCTATAGCCGATTGACGGCGGGATTGTGGTTGTATTATCCTGACCGGGCTTCATATGACGGCGGCAGGATAATACAGCTCTGCGCGCCCCCCGGGGGCACGCAGAGCGACGATCGGTGATGCGAGGTGTCAGCCTGACACCCTGCATCTCTGATCTCGGTAAAGAGCCTACTGACGTAGGCTCTTTACCATGTGACCAGCTGCGTCCAATCACGGCTGGTCACATAGTAAACAGGAAGAGCCGTTGATCAGCTTTCCTTAGTTCGTGCCTGACAGGCACGAGTAAAGGGGCGCCGATCGGCGGCTCCCCTGACAGGGGGGGGGGGTCGGCACTGGTAATCATATCATTGATTACCAGTGCAGACCCTCGGGGGGGGGGGGGTGCCACTAGATCCACCAGGGATGCCCACCCATGACCCCAGGGATGCCCACTATGGCCACCAGGGATGGCATCAGGGAGCCCCCCATTGCCCTCCCCATCGGTGCTGCCCACCAGTGCCCATCATTGCCATCTATCAGTATCGCCCACCAGTGCCCATTATTGCCCACCAGTGCCACCTATTAGTGCCCATCAGTGCCCACCAGTGCCGCCTATCAGTGCCCACCAATGCTGCATATAAGTGCTACATATAAGTGAGACCTATCAGTGCCACCCCATCAGTGCCTCCTCATCAGTGCCGGTCAGTGCAGTCTCATCAGTGCAGGAAAAAACGTATTTATTTACAAAATTGTATAACATAAACAAAACAAATTTATTTTTTTCAAACTTTTCGGTCTTTTTTTATTTGTTTAGCAAAAAAGAAAAAACCCAGAGGTGATCAAATACCACCAAAAGAAAGCTCTATTTGTGGGGAGAAAATGACATAAATTTGGTGTAGGTACAGTGTTGCATGACCATGCAATTGTCATTCAAAATGCAACAGCGCTAAAAGGGGAAAATTGGCCTGGGCAGGAAGTGCCCGGTATTGAAGTGGTTAAACCAGGGTGTAGGATGAAGTTCTGGAGCAGTCACCATTTAAAATGTTCCAATTAGCAGTGACAGTTGCCATTATTCCTTCAATTTGTAATTTACCAAGGAGACATTGATAATGTAGCTCTGTACAGCTTAAAAAAAAAAAACTGCTAAAACCATTACTCAGAATCATATTATTAGATCTAGGAGTCAATTCCCTTTCTCAGTTTCCATTTATCAAATGGGATATTTGTGTTTTATACAAAATCTCTTGTGATATATATAAAGTGTCATTTCACTACCTGTAAATATCGCAAAAATAAAAAGCGCAATATTTCATTGAAGTCAATTCACAAAAAAAAAATACATTTGTTATCTCGTGGTCTAGTCCTTTGCTTTTTAACAAATGTATTAACCTCCCTTGGCGGTATGATTGTTTCCGATTTTAAGTGCTGAAAGCGGTACCATTATTTTGCTAGGAATTCTTAAGGACGAGCAGCCCACACCAACTATTTACCTATGATTTTTTTTTTTACTGTGCGTTCTTCTTTATAACATCTCGGGTATGATAAAGTTTGAAACACAAAATCATAAATTATAATATAATAAATAACTATAAATAAGTTAAAGTGTATATATATATATATATATATATATGCGTGTGTGTATACATATATACGTGTATGTGTGTGTATGTGTATATATATATACACACATACACATACACATACACACAGATAGATAGATAGATAGATAGATAGATAGATAGATAGATAGATAGATAGATAGATAGATAGATAGATAGATAGATAGATAGATAGATAGATAGATAGATAGATAGATAGATAGATAGATAGATAGATAGATAGATAGATAGATAGATAGATAGATAGATAGATAGATAGATAGATAGATAGATAGATAGATAGATAGATAGATAGATAGATAGATAGATAGATAGATAGATAGATAGATAGATAGATAGATAGATAGATAGATAGATAGATAGATAGATAGATAGATAGATAGATAGATAGATAGATAGATAGATAGATAGATAGATAGATAGATAGATAGATAGATAGATAGATAGATAGATAGATAGATAGATAGATAGATAGATAGATAGATAGATAGATAGATAGATAGATAGATAGATAGATAGATAGATAGATAGATAGATAGATAGATAGATAGATAGATAGATAGATAGATAGATAGATAGATAGATAGATAGATAGATAGATAGATAGATAGATAGATAGATAGATAGATAGATAGATAGATAGATAGATAGATAGATAGATAGATAGATAGATAGATAGATAGATAGATAGATAGATAGATAGATAGATAGATAGATAGATAGATAGATAGATAGATAGATAGATAGATAGATAGATAGATAGATAGATAGATAGATAGATAGATAGATAGATAGATAGATAGATAGATAGATAGATAGATAGATAGATAGATAGATAGATAGATAGATAGATAGATATCAACAAGTGGGACACAATCATGAAGTGGAACGAAATTTATTGGATATTTCAAACTTTGTTAACAAATAAAAAAACTCTCTCCCTCGTACCTTTCTTTGATTCTTTATTTTCCCTTTTTTTTTTTTTTTTTTTCCCTTTCTTGTAGTTTTGTGTTTTGTTTTTCTTGTTTTAATAAATGAGGGGCAAACACGGGACGGACGGGCAACCTAATGGTTTATTTTACTGCCAGCCCGGAATATATGCAGTAGCAAGGTACAGTAAAACCTTGGTTTGAGAGTAACTTGGTTTGAGAGCGCTTTGCAAGACAAGAAAATTTTTTAAATAAATTTTGACTTGATATACAAGCGATGTGTTGATATACAAGTAGCGTCATGTATAAAAAAGAAGAGAGAAGCCTCTTAAGTGTAGCAATATGGTTACATTTAATGAAGGTTCAATATTTAGCAACTCACATGGTTGATGATTAAAACAGGCACATCTAAGTATGCAGGCACCTGGGGTAAAGCTGTCCACATAGACCGTCCTCCGCACTGCCATCTTCATCATCCCTTCCCCGCTGCACTCCACGAGTGATTCAAAGCCTCACTTTTAGATCACTCTACTGCAGGCTATTCTTTCCGGTCACGATTGCAGACTGACAGTGGTGAGAGCCGGTGGTTCAGAAGATGGTCTATGTGGACAGCTTTACCCCGGATGCCAGCACACTTAGATGTGCCTGTTTTATTCATCAACCATGTGAGTTGCTAAATGTTGAACCTTCACTAAATGTAACCATATTGCTACACTTAGAGGCGCCTCTCATCTCTCTTATATTCTGTAGCTCTGCTAGATTTTGCTTCTAATCCCCTTGGGAAGGTTGCATATTGTGGATGGACATTTTATGGTTACACAACCTATCACATTGCTATAATCTTTGTATATAGACTATAAACCGAAGGACTTGTGGAACGAATCATCTGAGTTTCCATTATTTCTTATGGGGAAATTCGCTTTGATATAAGAGTGCTTTGGATTACAAGCATGTTTCCAGAACGAATTATGCTCGCAATCCAAGGTTTTACTGTATATAAATTCAATATGAGATTTTTTTGTTTCTGGAGTCTTATGGAGGGGGCAGTGAGGATATAATTTACTTTTTTATGATTGCCTGGTTTCATAAGATGGCTCAGTTGGAATGTACTAATTTTTTGTTCCGTTGTATGCCCTTATGTGTTTTAAAATAAAAGTAAAAAAAAACAAAAACAAATAAAAAACTGAAAAATTGGGCGTGCAAAATTATTCAGCCCCTTTACTTTCAGTGCAGCAAACTCTCTCCAGAAGTTCAGTGAGGATCTCTGAATGATCCAATGTTGACCTAAATGACTAATGATGATAAATAGAATCCACCTGTGTGTAATCAAGTCTCCATAGAAATGCACCTGCACTGTCATAGTCTCAGAGGTCCGTTTAACCACTTTACCTCCGCTCACATGGAGGCTACTGCGGCAAAGTGCCGCGATCCCGTCCAGCGACGTAGACCTACGTCGCTGGACTCCGCCCCTTGTGGGCGGCGCTCGCGCACCGCCGGAGGCTCGCTCCCGCTGTGTTCATTCACAGCGGGAGTCGGGCCAGCGGAGGAGCAGCGGCGATTGCCGCTGCTCTGCCCCGATCGTCGGGGATCGAGTCTGGAGATCCGCCCGCTGTGTGTAAACACAGCGGGCGGATCTCCATAGTGACAGGGACTGACAGATCGGAGTGTTCAGCATAGCTGGACATCCGATCTGTCCTTCTGTCACACAGTCACCTCCCCCCCCACACGTCAGTAAGCACCAGGCATACATTAACCCCTTCCTCTCCAATAAAATTAACCCCTTTCCTGCCAGTGTCATTTTTACAGTAACAGTGCATATATATAGCACTGATTACTGCAGTAATGTCACTGGTACCCCCAAAAGTGTAAAAAATGTCAGTCAAGGGTCCGATCTGTCCGCCGCAATGTCGCAGTCCCGCAAAAAAAATCGCAGATCACCGCCATTACGCGTTAAATAAAAAAACACCAAAAATGACAGAAATCTTTCCCTTAGTTAGTAAACGCAATAACTTTTGCGCAAACCAATCAAAATACGCTTATTGCGATTTTTTTTACTAAACATAGGTAGCAGAAAACAAATTGGCCAAAAATTTAAAAAAAATTTGATTTTTACATTTTTTGGGGGGGAATTTCATATAAAAAAATGTGAAAAATATTGTTATTTTTTCAAAATAAACGCTCTTTTTTTGTTTATAGCGCAAAAAGTAAAAATCGCACAGGTGATCAAATACCACCAAAAGAAAGCTCTGTTTGTGGGGAAAAAAGGACGTAAATTTCGTTTGGGTACGGCGTCGCACGACCGCGCAATTGTCAGTTAAAGTCGCACAGCGCCGAATCGCAAAAAGTGGCCTGGACGGAAGACAGCAAAATCCTCCGGTGGTAAAGTGGTTAAAGCGCAGAGAGCATCATGAAGAACAAGGAACACACCAGGCAGGCCCGGGATACTGGTGGAGAAGTTTAAAGGAGGATTTGGATACAAAAAGATTTCCCAAGCTTTAAACATCCCAAGGAGCACTGTGCAAGCTGTAATATTGAAATGGAAGGAGTATCAGACCACTGCAAATCTACGAAGACCTGACCGTCCCTCTAAACTTTCAACTCATACAAGGAGAAGACTGATCAGAGATGCAGCCAAGAGGCCCATGATCACTCTGGATGAACTGCAGAGATCTACAGCTGAGGTGGGAGACTGTCCATAGGACAACAATCAGTCGTATACTGCAAAAATCTGGCATTTATGGAAGAGTGGCAAGAAGAAAGCCATTTCTTAAAGATATCCATAAAAAGTGTCCTTTAAAGTTTGCCACAAGCCACCTGGGAGACACACCAAACATGTGGAAGAAGGTGCTCTGGTCAGATGAAACCAAAATCAAACTTTTTGGCAACAATGCAAAACGTTATGTTTGGCGTAAAAGCAACACAGCTCATCACCCTGAACACACCATCCACACTGTCAAACATGGTGGTGGCAGCATCATGGTTTGGGCCTGCTTTTCTTCAGCAGGGACAGGGAAGATGGTTAAAATTGATGGGAAGATGGATGGAGCCAAATACAGGACCATTCTGGAAGAAAACCTAATGGAGTCTGCAAAAGACCCGAGACTGGGACGGAGATTTGTCTTCCAACAAGACAATGATCCAAAACATAAAGCAAAATCTACAATGGAATGGTTCACAAATAAACATATCCAGGTGTTAGAATGGCCAAGTCAAAGTCCAGACCTGAATCCAATCGAGAATCTGTGGAAAGAACTGAAAACTGCTGTTCACAAATGCTCTACATCCAACCTCACTGAGCTTGAGCTGTTTTGCAAGGAGGAATGGGCAAAAATTTCAGTCTCTCCATGTGCAAAACTGATAGAGACATACCCCAAGCGACTTACAGCTGTAATCGCAGCAAAAGGTGGCGCTACAAAGTATTAACTTAAGGGGGCTGAATAATTTTGCACGCCCAATTTTTCAGTTTTTTGTTAAAAAAGTTTGAATTATCCAATAAATTTCATTCCACTTCATGATTTTGTCCCACTTGTTGATTCTTCACAAAAAATTACAGTTTTATATCTTTATGTTTGAAGCCTGAAATGTGGCAAAGGGTAGAATAGTTCAAGGGGGCCGAATACTTTCGTAAAGCATTGTATATATCTTGTATGTGTGTGCGTGTGTATATATACAGTGGGTACGGAAAGTATTCAGACCCCCTTAAATTTTTCACTCTTTGTTATATTGCAGCCATTTGCTAAAATCATTTAGGTTCATTCTTCTTCCTCATGAATGTACACATAGCACCCCATACTGACAGAAAAACACAGAATTGTTGACATTGTTGCAGATTTATTAAAAAAAAAAACTGAAATATCACATGGTCCTAAGTATTCAGACCCTTTGCTGTGACACTCATATATTTAACTCAGGTGCTTTCCATTTCTTCTGATCATCCTTGAGATGGTTCTACACCTTCATTTGAGTCCAGCTGTGTTTGATTATACTGATTGGACTTGATTAGGAAAGCCACACACCTGTCTATATAAGACCTTCCAGATCACAATGCATGTCAGAGCAAATGAGAATCATGAGGTCAAAGGAACTGCCTGAAGAGCTCAGAGACAGAATTGTGGCAAGGCACAGATCTGGCCAAGGTTACAAAAAGATTTCTGCTGCACTTAAGGTTCCTAAGAGCACAGTGGCCTCCATAATCCTCAAATGGAAGATGTTTGGGACGACCAGAACCCTTCCTAGAGCTGGCCGTCCGGCCAAACTGAGCTATCGGGGGAGAAGAGCCTTGGTGAGAGAGGTAAAGAAGAACCCAAAGATCACCGTGGCTGAGCTCCAGAGATGCAGTCAGGAGATGGGAGAAAGTTGTAGAAAGTCAACCATCACTGCAGCCCTCCACTAGTCGGGGCTTTATGGCAGAGTGGCCCGACGGAAGCCTCTCCTCAGTGTAAGACACATGAAAGCCCGCCTGGAGTTTGCTAAAAAACACCTGAAGGACTCCAAGATGGTGAGAAATAAGATTCTCTGGTCTGATGAGACCAAAATAGAACTTTTTGGCCTTAATTCTAAGCGGTATGTGTAGAGAAAACCAAGCACTGCTCATCACCTGTCCAATACAGTCCCAACAGTGAAGCATGGTGGTGGCAGCATCATGCTGTGGGGGTGTTTTTCAGCTGCAGGGACAGGACGACTGGTTGCAATCGAGGGAAAGATGAATACGGCCAAGTACAGGGATATCCTGGACAAAAACCTTCTCCAGAGTGCTCTGGACCTCAGACTGGGCCGAAGGTTTACCTTCCAACAAGACAATGACCCTAAGCACACAGCTAAAATAACGAAGGAGTGGCTTCACAACAACTCCTTGATTGTTCTTGAATGGCCCAGCCAGAGCCCTGACTTAAACCCAATTGAGCATCTCTGGAGAGACCTAAAAATGGCTGTCCACCAACGTTTACCATCCAACCTGACAGAACTGGAGAGGATCTGCAAGGAGGAATGGCAGAGGATCCCCAAATCCAGGTGTGAAAGACTTGTTGCATCTTTCCCAAAAAGACTCCTGGCTGTATTAGATCAAAAGGGGGGCTTCTACTAAATACTGAGCAAAGGGTCTGAATACTTAGGACCATGTGATATTTCAGTTTTTCTTTTTTAATAAATCTGCAACAATGTCAACAATTCTGTGTTTTTCTGTCAGTATGGGGTGCTATGTGTACATTCACAAGGAAGAAGAATGAACCTAAATGATTTTAGCAAATGGCTGCAATATAACAAAGAGTGAAAAATTTAAGGGGGTCTGAATACTTTCCGTACCCACTGTATATATATATATATATATATATGTGTACAGTAAAACTGCAGGAAAGGGCACTGGGGGGCAAACTAATGTCAATTTATTTTATTTTGTAATGTAATCCAATAGGATTACAATATATCCGTGTGTTTGTGTGTTTTACTTTTCAAATTTGCCGCCGGTTCCACCCCCCTGCGAACGTCACGTCGCAGGAGACGGAAGCCGGGGCTCACAGCATCAGGCAGAAGATCTGGCTGCCGTATGCTGCAGGGACACATCGCGGGATCCCGGGGACAAGGTAAGTACCCTCTACCAGGATCCATTGATGCTCCCTGGCGGTACCCCGAGTGTGGCACTGAAATTTCACTCCGAGCCACACTCGGAAATACCGCTAAGGAGGTTAATAAAGAGTTGAAATATCTAGCAGTGCTGTTACTACCACTGCTAAATGTGAGGCGTACGGCATCAGTTTCAGCTGCTGTAGATGTAGGAGGGAGAAGGAGGGTACAGACTGTCTTCTGGTTCCAACCAAGTGCAGCAGTTTTCTGTGCATCACAGAGGAGGCAGGAGAAGTGGTGAGAGGTGCTGGTGTCAGTAAGGAGGTTTCCCTCTCACGAAGATCCAGCATCCTTTTTGGAATAAAATGCTAAAGTTAGATTCAGTCTTTTTTTCAGGTGTCCAAGAACATGGATCTAGCCTTTGAGGATATGGGCATGCTCAAAGGTGCTATGGATGATGGATTCCATGCCTAAAAGATCTTGGTAATCAACTATGTCTAATGTCTATGCTAAATTTAGGGCCTTAACCAACTCTGTTTGCAGGGCCTTATGGCTGAAGACCTGGACAGGAACTGATGCAACAGAGAGTGATAGTTTTAGCACCACAGAAGGAGGAGGCGCTGGGATCCAATTCACCCATCATTCCAGTAGTAAAGCCTTTGGGAAATTTCAGCTTGATTCTGAACTAAAACCCCCTAAACAGATCTATTTTGTACAGAAGGTTCTGCATTGATCTAATCTCAGTCAGAAGTATCATCTTACCAAATTGTTTCATGGTGTTCATAGTTTTAAAGGATGCATATCTGCATATTCATGTTTAGCAAGAATCTCAGAAGTGTGCATGGCTAGCAGTGAGAATGCACGCAGAGTTTAGGGATATCCTGCACACAGGATGCAGAGTTCAGTTCTCCTCCACAGGTTCTTACCTCAGCATCCCCTTTCAACATATCACTTCCATTCCATCCCTCCTCAGCTCTGCCCTCTGCACACATTCCCCTCCAACATCTTCGACATGTCCTAACTTTGCAAAAAGCACCCTGTCTAGCTCCGTTCCTTCCCACACACTGTAGGCATAGGCAGCTCTGCATCTCTCATAGTGAGATCATCCAGCAGGCATCAATGAACCAGGAAATAGATGGGAATCACAGAGCGTGTAATCTACCATGCAACGCCCCCCTCCCACCCATGACCACACTGCACCTGGGGCACCTAAACCTCCCTTGGCACAGCTCTGAGTGCAAGGAGGGATCTGGGGGAGCTGCTAGGAAAGGCAAGCTGTCATTTGTGAACCCAAAGGCCAGACTTAGATGTTTGCAAGTGACAGTGGGGAGAAGAGTGCTGGAGGTGGAGGAACGGAGTTCTGCTATGTTTCGCCTGAAAAAAGCCTTGGCTGAAACTGTACTATTCCACAATAAAATTAAGTTGCACAATTTTATAGCCAAGGTCTTTTGAAATAGAACATGTCAACCAAAACGAAATTGGCAAAAATAATTTATTTTTGCACACTAATACAAGGAGCTATCAGCCTGCAAGATTTAGTCAAGTAACTAAATTCTGATGTTAGCTGCTGCATGTGGAAGTGTTCAAAAAGCCATCTCTTGTTTCCTGTGATTGGCTCCTCATTTAGAAAAATATCAAAGCAGAATAAAGCAAGGTTACACAAAGTATCGGGTGCATGAAAGCACCTAGTGCTCAAGCGGCATCCTAAGCTGGTGAGGCAAATATTATTAAAGCTACTTGACAGTCATCAATACCAGAATCTAATAGACTTTAAAAGTGCCCGGTTTCACAGAACCACAATTTTTATCCATTAATAATATTCTTACAAAACATATACATGTGCTCTAATGTTTGTCCTGTATTGTGCAGTTTATTGATCATAATTGCCATCATTGACTGAAAGTGACTTGATCCATTGACTTGTGGTTTCTTCAATGGTTAATGCAGAATCTGCAGATATAGCAGTGGCCTGCTGTGTGTCTGCAAGAAAAATAAAACATCTTCATCAAATCCCTGCAAGAAGAGTTACATAGTTACATAGTTAGTGAGGTTGAAAAAAGACATCAGTCCATCCAGTTCAACCTATGATGTGTGTGTGTGTTTGCTTTTAACCGTACATTGTATACCCCTGTATGTTGTGGTCTTTAAGGTGCCCATCTAATAGTTTTTTGAAACTATCAATGCTCCCTGCTGATACGACTGCTTGTGGAAGAGAATTCCACATCCTTACCGCCCTTACAGTGAAGAACCCCTTACGCATTTTAAGGTTAAACCGCCTTTCCTCTAGTTTTAGTGAGTGACCACGTGTCTTGTTGTATTTCCTTACTCTGAATAGTTTGTTCCTTATGCTAGGGTCGCCAGTACAGTATTTGTACATTGATATCATATCCCCCCTCAAACGTCTCTTCTCTAGAGAGAATAGGTTCAGTGCTTGTAGTCTTTCCTCATAGCTGATGTCCTCCATTCCCCTAATTATTTTTCCTGGTGCCTCCATGGCAGCATACTAGTGATAGAGCCCCGCCTCTACTCCTCCCTCAGGACTAGTGAGTAGCATAAAAGAAAGGCCCAGCCCCCTGTCCCATCATTCTCCTTTTTTTCCTCATACCTTCCTGACTGGTGAAGAATAAGCAGTATGTCCATACCTCTGCCTCCAGGCAGCTTTCCGCCGGGTTCAGCCTCTCCTGTGCGCAGTCCCGGTTCTTGGGTCGCTCAAAGCACTAATAAGGCCGGGAACCCCCTTCTGTGGATCTTTGGGGTACAAATTGCAGTGTTTCCTCATAGGAACGCATACTGCTACTGTCTCTTTAAAAATCTTTAAATGTTTGGCTTTGCAGGATTTTGCACAAGGACCGTCTTTTTTTTTTTTTTTTTTTCCCTCTTTTCAGCTTGGATTCCCCTTTTAAGTTTCCCAGTACTTATTTGTGTGTTTGTTTGTTTGTGTTCGTTTTCATTGTCATCTTCCCCTTCTCTTTCCCTCTTTTTCTTTTCCCTTCTTGCCTTTTGTCTTACCTTTTCAGCCTGTCCCTTTAAGTTTTCTATGAAAACATCCGATCCTGTGTACATGGCTCCCAGTCCTGGGATTCCCCCTGCAGCGCCATGCAAATCGAGGCCGCCCCTTGCTCCACAGAGTCTCTGCGTCTCTGCGGACCGCCTCGTAGGGCGGGGAGTAGGGCCGCGCACGAGGAACGGTCTGCGCATGCGCGGGCGCATGCGCAGTGCGGCTGAGGCTCGGGCGGCCATCTTGGATGTGGGAACCAGGTGTAATTTTGCCCTGAGTTCCCACAGAAGCTAAGGGGAGGGGTTTTGTGCTCTCTTAGGCTGCTCTGCCTATTAAAGGGCCATTCCACCTGCTGTCCACCCGAAAGACAGCATCTTTCCCTGCTCCTACCGACTTGTTAAAGCCCTTGGTAGGTAGCATTTTATAATACTTTTTTTTTTTTTTTTTTTTTCCTCCGTCATCATTTCCATTTATTCAGTTGTTATTTGTCTTCAATAAAACCTTTTTTTTTTTTTTTTTTTTTTTTTTTTTTTGCCCTTCTTTTCTTCTCCCTTTTTCTGTTTTCCTTCTTGCGTTTTTTTCTCACAGCCGGTCCTTCTGCAACGCCCTACGATGAGCCACTCATCACGTAACCAAGATCCTCACAATAGGTATGGGACCACCTTTCTGTAAGTATTGAAGTAAGAAGGAAAAGAGTGCTTGTATGGACTAACAAGTGTCCTTTGTTCCAGCCCAACACACTCCAAAAGATCCGGGAAGTCTTCGAGGCACCGCGACCATGACAGTCCAGATCGCAGATCAAGATCTTCCCACTATAGATCTTCAGAAAGATCTAGGTCAAGATACCGTCGCTCTCCTTCTCCGCCATCACATTCATCAAGGAAGAAGTGCTGGGCTTGTGGCGCAGTACCCTTACCTAGAAAACTAGTCTGCCAGGACTGTTTTCGGGACTACGCAGCCAACCGGGAGTTGGAAAACAAACAAGTGGTGGATCTGCTAAAGCAGACAATGAAAGATTCCCTTTCGGAGTTGACAACTCTAGTACCCGCACAGGCGGCTCCCTCTGCAGCTCAAGTTCCGGACAGGGATGATAGCGCTCCAGGCCCCTCTGGGCTAAACCCTTCACGCGCTGCGGCTCCATTACTTGGAGAGGCATCTTCAGGTCACCTTTCAGAAGAATCCATAGAGGAGTCGGACCCGTCAGGCTTTAACTATGCCTTAATCCCACCTTTTATTCAGGCAGTTAAAACAGCAATTGCCTGGGAGGATCCTGAAGAACCCACTCCTAAGTCAAAAACATATTTTCCCTTCCTTAAGAGGAAACAAGTATTCTTTCCTCTTATGGGCGAGATAAGAGAAATTATCGAAGAGGAATGGAAGAAGACGGATAAAAAGTTTTCATTGGGCCGTCTTAATAAACTCTACCCTCTAGCCGAGGCTGAAGCGCAATCATTAAATTCCATGCCGGTGGTGGATGCTGCAGTCATTCGGCTCGCCAAAAACGTGACACTACCTATGGAAGATGCAGCGTCATTCAAAGATCCGCTAGATCGGAAAATAGATCTGGACCTAAAAAGGAGCTACCTGGCCTCGGGCGCAGCCTGTAAACCGGCTATTGCCCTTACATCTGTCTCCAATGCCATCAGGGCTTGGACAGAAAATGTTGAGACAGCGCTACGCCAAAATGTCCCTAGAGAAGACATTGTCAAGGCACTGGAGGAACTGAAAATTTCGGCCGATTTCATCGGAGAGGCCGCCATCGATACCATACGTTGTTCCGCACAATCAATGCTCCACACAATAATGGCCAAAAGGGCCCTCTGGCTAAAACCATGGACAGCCGACCTTGCGTCCAAACAGAGTTGGTGTAAGATTCCGTTCGACGGCAAAACCCTCTTCGGAGAAAAAATGGACAAGGCCATTTCCAGGGTAACTGGAGGCAAGTCTGGTCTCCTGCCACAAGACAGGAAAGTCAAGAGAACAAGAGTCTATTCGTCTAGATTCCGACCCTCAAATTCCAGAGATTTTAGGCAAACCAGACAGAACAGGGATAACAGAAGACCCTGGAGAGGCACCCAGGCCTCTTTTTTGAACACACGCAAAACCAAGGCTTTCACCACTCCCCAGGAGGCAACGAAGCCTTTTTGACGCCAGAAGATCGCAACCCCTCCCAGTCGGAGCCAGGCTACAGGCTTTTCTCCCAATTTGGGCTTCGCGTTGTCAGGACCCCTGGGTTCTGTCAACAATCCATCAGGGTCACCGGTGGGTGTTTGCTCATCCTCCTCCTCATGCATCGTTTCAAGAGTCAAGAATACCAGCCTCGCCATCAAAAGCATTGGCATTATCCCAATTCCTGACAGATCTTCAGCTTCAAGGTGCAGCTATACCGGTTCCATTGGCGGAGCGTTACACCGGTTTCTATTCTCCACTCTTCTTAGTGCCAAAAAGGACGGGAGGTTGGAGGCCGGTGATAGACCTCAAGAGGCTCAACCGATATATAGAACTCGAGAGCTTCAAAATGGAATCCCTGCAAACTATCATTCAGGTCATTCAGCCAGGCGATTGGTTGATATCTCTCGATCTACAAGATGCTTACCTGCACATCCCAATCTTCCCAACTTATCAGAGATTTCTGAGGTTCGCTGTGGGCGAGATACACCTTCAGTTCAAGGCCCTGCCATTCGGGCTCTGCACGTCTCCGCGAGTGTTCACCAAGACCTTGATAACTGTCCTAGCCCCCCTCAGGGAAAGGGGGTTGAGAGTGTACCACTATCTAGACGACATTCTCCTGTTGGCAAGCAATCCAGATCAACTCAGATCCCACAGGGAAATTCTCCTTCAGACCTTACAGGAGTTCGGCTGGCTCATAAATTTTCAAAGAAGCAACTTGTCTCCGACACAACAGATGGTTTACCTGGGAGCCATGTTCAATACCCAAGTGGGGACAGTGTCCTTACCCAGCCAGAAGATGGATATTATCATACGGAGGATGTTCACTGTAATTCGGAGTACTCATCTGACGGCCTCTCAGTGTCTGAGTCTAGTCGGCACAATGTCCTCTTGTATTCCCATGGTGCCATGGTCCCACTGGCACCTGAGGTTTTTCCAAACAGGTTTTCTGTCACAATGGAGAAAACAACACCTCTCCCAGAAAATCCAAGTGACCGCCTTAATGCGCAGAAGCTTGTTTTGGTGGACGAAGAAGGAAAATCTTGCCAACCCCCGTCACCTAGGCTCATTCAACTGGACCATCCTTACGTCCGATGCGAGTGGGCACGGATGGGGCGCCCATTGCGGGGAGGTCAAGCTTCAGGGAAGATGGTACCACTCAACCAAAGGGGTGGTATCCAATGTACTGGAACTAAGAGCGGCATTTCTAGCTCTGATTTCCTTGGCACCCCTCCTCCAAGGCCACAGAGTCCTCCTGAGATCAGACAACAAGACAGCAGTGGCATACCTGCTGAGACAAGGAGGTACTCGCAGCAGGACCCTCCTCCGAGAGGTCGAACCCATCATGCTGTGGGCAGAGAGGAACCTACGAGATCTCAGGGCCGTTTACATTCCGGGCCGGCTGAACACAGTGGCAGACGCTTTATCCAGGAGGTTCGCAGACAACAACGAGTGGTCCCTACATCCACAAGTTTTTCTCCAAATCACCAACCTCTGGTACCCTCCTCAAGTGGACATGTTTGCCACTCCGGACAACTCGAAACTGCCCAGATTCTACTCTCGTCTCCCCTGCTCTCAGTCGAAAGCAGTCGATGCCCTGACATGCCCGTGGAATTTCTCGACAGCCTATGCCTTTCCTCCCCGCCCACTGATTCTGAAGTTTCTCCAGAGACTTCTCACAGAATCAGTACAAGTCCTGGCGATACTCCCTTTTTGGCCGAAGAGACCATGGTTCCCTCTAGCCATCCATCTCAGTGTGGAACCCCCCATCAGGATTCCACTTTTTCCCAACCTACTGTCCCAGCAGGGACTATTTCATCCGAACCCGCAGAGATTAGATCTGCGGGTTTGGAAACTGAAAGGCAAAGGTTTCAGGCCTTAGGGTGTACCCCTGAAGTCATCACGACACTTTTGAAAGCCAGGAAGCCCTCTACCAACGCGGTCTATTCAAAAGTGTGGAACAAATTCCTAGCGTTTGCCGCGGGGCAGGACTTCAACCCCGTCCTCCCCTCTACCTCTCAAATCTTAGCCTTCTTACAGACAGGACTGGATTTAGGATTGGGACTAAGCTCCCTCAAAGTACAGGTAGCGGCAATCTCGGCTGCAACCAACAAGAGATGGGCCGAAGATCCTCTAGTGGTTACCTTTTTAAGAGGTGTGTTGAAAATTCGCCCTCCCGTTAGACGCTCGTTTCCACAGTGGGATCTCTCCCTGGTCCTGGAAGTTCTTTGTAACCCCCCATTTTCTCCAGTGGAACAGGCTTCTCTTTGGAATTTGTCATTACAAACTGCCTTCCTCTTGGCCATCACCTCCGGCAGACGAGTCTCCGAGCTACATGCCCTGGGAATAAGTGAGGATCACATCACCTTTTTTCCGGACAGGGTTGAACTTCGCCCTAGACAGGGGTTCATCCTCAAGGTCTCCTCCTCTTCCCATCTTCTAGAACCTTGGGCCCTTCCGGTTTTCCATAACGCGGATGCAACTCAGCACGACCTAGACATCTCTAGAGTTCTTCGAGCCTATCTGGAAATCACAAGTTCATTCAGACAATCTGACAGTTTGTTTGTCATCCCCTTTGGGAAAAACAGGGGCAAAGAGTCCACCAAGAGGACTCTATCATCATGGATCATCAAACTCATCCAGAAAACCTATAAAGTCAAGGGGCTATCTCCACCTTCACAAGTAAGAGCTCATTCTACTAGGGCAGTCTCGGCTTCCTGGGCGGCAAGGGCCAACGTTTCCTTAGAGACGGTTTGCAGGGCCGCCTCATGGTCATCACGTCATACATTCTTCAAACATTATCGTATCGACCCAGGGTCGCTTACAACTGTAGAGTTCGGCAGAAGGACTATTCAGTCAGCCATGTCTTTGCCCAATTAAAGATTTGCATATTTAGCATTACCCACCCATTTGTCTTGCTAGTTATTTATCACTAGTATGCTGCCATGGAGGCACCAGGAAAACGGAAAATTGTTTCATACTTACCGTAATTTTACTTTCCTGGTGCCTATCCATGGCAGCATATGCTCCCACCCTTGGTATTCTATATGACAGAGAATGATGGGACAGGGGGCTGGGCCTTTCTTTTATGCTACTCACTAGTCCTGAGGGAGGAGTAGAGGCGGGGCTCTATCACTAGTATGCTGCCATGGATAGGCACCAGGAAAGGAAAATTACGGTAAGTATGAAACAATTTTCCGTTTTGTTGCCCTTCTCTGGACTCTTTCCAGAGAGTCCAGAGAGAGTTTCAAATCTCCCTCTGCTTTTAGAAAAGTTTGATTTCTGGCTATCGTACTGATCCAATGTCTTCAACACCTTAAGCAAAATTTTGGAACAAGTATGCAAATTGGGGAATTCCGAGTTCAAACTGACTTACTTATCTCCATGATTGTTCGTGTCCAAGACTAAAAGTACAACTTAAGAATAAGCTTTTTGTTTTCATTTTGGGTAAAGTAAGGGAGGATTATAACCCCTGTCAGGTTATATTTTTTTTTCCTCCATATGATTCTCCCTTAGGGGAGATTTTTCTTTGCTTTCTGTCCAACAGCCAAAACAGGAAGTTAGAAGTAACCCCTCCAAAATGAATTAATTCTTGGTTGTCATCAGGTTCACCAGAACTAGTGTCCCCATTTGATGATCGTGATAATGGTTAACAGGACGATTAATCCCCCTTATGGGGGAACAGACCGCATTAAAAACCTGACAGGTGGTCTAATCCCTCTCCATTCTATCCACAACTACAAAGTTTTTTTCTTTATTCATACTGTTAAATAAGGTAAGCCCTGAAACAATCATATTCAGGAAAACTGCAATGGTAGCCTTCCTCTATTTCTTAGTATAGATATAGATTTCCTAAAATATATTTATGTGACATTTCCTTGTGAATAGCAAAGGTGAGTTCTGAATGGCAATTTAAACCAGGTGGTGTGAATTAGATGTTAAACATCAGAAGAGGGATCTATTTGGAGGTAAAACTACTTGTAAAAATACAAGATGGCTCCAGCCTAATGTATGATTTTCAATAATCTCTAGCCCTTCCAATAAGAGGGTATATTGCTCTTACTAATAGAATGCTTACTACTGGCTTCATCCTGTGTGAAAAGAATAGGAAGCAGTCAACATTTCCCAAAGCTTTCATGTTCCTAATTCTACCATAAATATTTGCTATATCTTTCTAACCTGATATTTTGAGGTGTGTGGATACTTTACCAAATAATATCCTGCATAAAGGAGCTGATACACTGCATTCAATTAAACTATATATTTACTTAGATTGGACAGACCGGAAAAGTACCTTTCGTGACTGATGTTTCTTCCGCTCCAGAAATATTGTCTTCTATTCCAGAAATGCATGATTTACTTTTGGTTTCACAATGGTTCATTTGTGACCTAATGGGAAATAAGAAAATAGAACTTGCGCATATACAGTTTATGCAAATTAAATAAATTGTGTATGTATCCAAAGCAGTATATATAATATTTCAACCTAAATTATTTCTGTAAACATACTGTACCTTGTGCAATGATCCTTAAATGTTCCTGACATTTTGTGGTTCAAGTGTGCTTTTCTTGACCCTTAAGAGAAATAATTTGGTAAGACATCAAATTAATATTTTCCCCACCCGAAAATACTTTCAGTGCAGTTTAGGCTGGTGGAAATCTCACCAACTTGAGATACTACAGTCAGTTACAGAGAAAATTCCTTAAAGCTGACCTTAACACTAAAGAACAACACTATCTGTAAAAAAAAAAAAAAAAATTTCATTACCACTGTTTTATCCAGTTATGTTTTGCATTCTGAAACAGCCATATTTGTGTAGCCTCAGATTTCTGGCCTCTCTCGGCCAGGGTTCCCCTAGGCCTAGGGGTTGCTTTAGTAATGATCAATTTCTACCTCTAAAATAAGTAACTATGACACCAGTGATCTTTTGAGCTATCTATAAAGCCAGCCATTAATGATGCAATTTTCCTTCCTGCATCCACGGAAAGAAAATTGCTTGATTCCTCCATCAACACAGTCAGAGTTGATGGGGGAATCCCCCCCCCCCCCCCATTGGGCTATTGTGTTCTGCCTTCGGGTGGAGCCGCCCCTGCTGGGAAAACAGTGATTACTGCTAGCAGCTATAGCTGGGGCAATAATATCATGTAAACACCTGGCATGCTGGCCAAGCCTGTCCATAGATGGTTTGGATATCAGCCTGTCCATGCTGAACCAGCCAGGATCAAGCCATCTATGGCCAGTTTAGGAGGAAATTCTTCCCACTTCTTCCCACTGACTACAAATGTAAAGAGCAATTACACTTCAACCATCAAGCTAATGTACTGTGAATTTTAGACATAGTAATTATTAGCAAGGGTTCATGTTAAAAGGTTGAAAAAGGCTGGCATAGAGAGAGACTTGATTCTCTTTCCTACCTCTTCTACAAAGAATAAATTTCTTGTGAGGCATCAGACATCATTGCAGCCTACACCTAAGACACAGACAGACTAGGAGCTTACTCTTTGTTAACCAGTGTTGGTCATCTTACTTTAAAAAAGTAATTAGTTACAGTTACAAATTACTTCTCCCAAAAAGTAATTGAGTTACTGACTCAGTTACCACATTGAAAAAGTAATTAGTTACTCAGCAAAGTAACTGCAACTTTTTTTACTATTCTATAATGCAATTACGTTCTATAAGATCTTTAATAGTTGTGGCGGTGTGGCACACTGTGGGGGTCTCAGTCCTGAATCCTCCTGACTGTGAGTAACTGTATTTTGTTTTGTTTTTTGGTACCTGCTGCCTGGAGTGGCTGGCTGTTGGTGGTGTGGCACACGAGTGGTGGCGGTGTGGCACACTGGTGGTGGTGTGGCACACTGGTGGTGGTGTGGCACACTGGTGGTGGCAGTGTGGAACACTGGTGGACCTGTATAATATATCTTATATCTGGAGAGCGGTGATGTCACTCCTGTATAATATCTTATATCTGGAGAGTGGTGATGTCACTCCTGTATAATATATCTTATATCTGGAGGGCGGTGATGTCACTCTGTATAATATATCTTATATCTGGAGAGCGGTGATGTCACTCTGTATAATATATCTGGAGGGCGGTGATGTCACTCTGTATAATATATCCTATATCTGGAGGGCGGTGATGTCACTCTGTATAATATATCTGGAGGGCGGTGATGTCACTACAATAGAATGCACATTATACAAAGCAGTAATCTTTCTAAATAATTTTCATTAGATGAGTAATGCACAGTATATCCCAGGGTGGCACTCTTCCTCTCAGTGATTCCCTGTCCTGTAGGTCTTTGCATTCCTCTGACTTCCAGTGTTGTGGATAATGAGCTCCCTGTTGGGTGTAATATGAATATTGGACTCTAGGGGGCAGCAGTGCACAGTGGACATGTATTGAATGTTTTCTTCAATAAAATATCAGTTTTAACGATACTGCACTATGGAGGCTATTTTTTTCTATATCCATATGGAGTCCCTACCATTGAGGGAAGGTGAGGAGAGAGGAGTCACCCTTGAAAGCAATATATATAAAGCTGAAATATCCCTGCAAAGGGGCCTGCTATCTGGTAAGTTTAACCCCATAGGGGCACACACGTGAGAGCACTCGGAGCCATCGCACCATGGGGTGTTTCCTGGAATTGTTGGTTTATTGCAGCTGTCCCCTATTGAAGCACTTTAATGGCACTTACAGTGGGGGCAGCAGCTAGATATTCATATGTATCACAGATCCATAGAGATATCTGTATCCCTGCAGTTCTCTGCATTAAATTTAGACTGTTTTTGTCTTGCTGGTCACAAGTCTTTTCTGATGGTCTAATTAGTCATGGAGTTAAGTTAGTCTGTGATGACTTCACCAGGAGCCTGGGGGAAATATGGCTGCAGCACGAGATCCAGTGTCAGGAGTTCAGACATGTGATGCATTTTAGCAGAATATACATACATATCATTTGCTGGAATAGAAGCTGAAGTGCCAGTCCTGTACCCGGAACCCACACAAAGTACACACCTCTTTGCACGATGTGCTGCTGCTGTCCCTGTCCGACTCCTGGCGCCGCATGACTCACTCGACTGAGTCTCCTCCTCTTCTCTCTCCAGTACCACGATCAGCGGTCATAGAGGAGAGGGGGAATACAATTACATCTACTGCCATCTAGTGGCGGTAGATGTAATTGCGGTAACGCAGCCGAAAGTACCGGCAGTGGCGTTACAGGGACAGGACGAGTAGTCAGTTAGATTACTCGTTACCCTGAAAAGTAACTGCGTTAAGTAACGCCGTTTACTTAAACGCAGTTACTACCAACACTGTTGTTAACCAACTACCTCGAGTTTTGCTTAAAGCTGCTTTAAGTAAAAATGAATGGGACTAGATCCTCTATTTCAGATCATAAGATAAGTAAAATATGTTAAAATTTTACCTAACACAAGAGAAGCATTATAAATCTTACAGCCAGGTTGCTATTTGCCAAGGTCTTCTTTTACAACGAGAGTCCAGGGCAGTCCCAGTGGTGTGAATGGGCCCTAAAAGATTTCACTGCTTAAAGCTGAACTTCAAGGAAACAAAAATCCTTTCTTACAGCGTGAATGCATAGTGGAAGGGGGAGTAGCATGCAAAAAAAAATTTTCACCCCTATGCAGTGGCAGTCGAATGGCCTTTGACGTCATTGGAGCCAATGCAAACCCATCACCCTACATTGGCAAGAAGCATCTCTACAGGAACATGTTCGTTGGGATACATTGGCAAGAGGACACAGAGGGATAGTCAACCGCCAAAGAGTATAGGAAGAGGGGGCCAGCTGCGTGGGTAAATAAAAGAACAAACCCGATTCCAAAAAAAGTTGGGACACTGTACAAATTGTGAGTAAAAAAGGAATAAACTAATTTACAAATCTCATAAACTTATATTTTATTCACAATATAATATAGATAACATATCAAATGTTGAAAGTGAGACATTTTGAAATGTCATGCGAAATATTGGCTCATTTTGGATTTCATGAGAGCTACACTTTCCAAAAAAGTTGGGAAAGGTAATAATAAGAGGCCGGAAAAGTTAAATGTTCATATAAGGAACTTCTGGAGCACCAATTTGCAACTTATTAGGTCAATTGGCAACATGATTGGGTATAAAAAGAGCCTCTCAGAGTGGCAGTGTCTCTCAGAAGTCAAGATGGGCAGAGGATCACCAATTCCCCCAATGCTGTGGCGAAAAATAGTGGAGCAATATCAGAAAGGAGTTTCTCAGAGAAAAATTGCAAAGAGTTTGAAGTTATCATCATCTACAGTGCATAATATCCAAAGATTCAGAGAATCTGGAACAATCTCTGTGCGTAAGGGTCAAGGCCGGAAAACCATACTGGATGCCCGTGATCTTCGGGCCCTTAGATGGCACTGCATCACATACAGGAATGCTACTGTAATGGAAATCACAACATGGGCTCAGGAATACTTCCAGAAAAAATTGTCGGTGAACACAATCCGTTGCTGGCTAAAACTCTATAGGCCAAAAAAGAAGCCATATCTAAACATGATCCAGAAGCACAGGCGCTTTCTCTGGGCCAAGGCTCATTTAAAATGAACTGTGGCAAAGTGGAAAACTGTTCTGTGGTCAGACGAATCAAAATTTGAAGTTCTTTTTGGAAAACTGGGACGCCATGTCATCCGGACTAAAGAGGACAAGGACAACCCAAGTTGTTATCAGCGCTCAGTTCAGAAGCCTGCATCTCTGATGGTATGTGGTTGCATGAGTGTGTGTGGCATGGGCATTGGGCAGCTTACACATCTGGAAAGGCACCATCATAATGAAAGGTATATCCAAGTTCTAGAACAACATATGCTCCCATCCAGGTGCTGTCTCTTTCAGGGAAGACCTTGCATTTTCCAACATGACAATGCCAGACCACATGCTGTATCAATTACAACATCATGGCTGCGTAGAAGGATCCGGGTACTGAAATGGCCAGCCTGCAGTCCAGATTTTGCACCCATAGAAAACATTTGGTGCATCATAAAGAGGAAGATGCAACAAAGAAGACCTAAGACAGCTGAGCAACTAGAAGCCTGTATTAGACATGAATTGGACAACATTCCTATTCCTAAACTTGAGCAACTTGTCTCCTCAGGCCCTAGATGTTTGCAGACTGTTATAAAAAGAAGTGATGAGGGTTATATACTGCGCCAATCTCAATAGATAGAAAACACAAAAGCAGCTAGCACAAATCCTGAATAACGGATACAATAGAAAAGAACAATGGGTGCAGCGCTTATATATAGTGAGCAGTTCCTATATAATCCAAAAACGGGTGGAATAGGGGAACAGTATTAGCTCAATTTAAATCCAAATGTCAATGCAGGGGCCACCACCAGCAATCACCCAGGTGTTCAAGCCTCTTACCAGATTTGACCGACCCCCCCTAACAGAGGTCAGGCTAGCGCATATAGTAAACCTCCTGGAGAATCCACACAAGTCAGCACAGCAATCCTTGTCCTATAGCCCGATAACCACCGGTACCAGACCTCAGATCAGAAAGAAAAGGACACACTCCTCATGGTGCAGTATAACAACAGGCAGGTTTATTAAAACATAAAATGGGCCACTTACACAATATATATCAAGTGTTCGCTCATCTTTTAGTCAGCAATGGCAATCAGCAGCAGCTCTGATAACCAAAAAGATGGCCGTGGTGTCCTCCGATGTACTGAGCGACACGCCAGCCAAGCTCCGCCTACATGTTTCGTCGTAACCAGACATAATCAGGGGGCATGGCTAGCGGCGCTATTCTCACAACATATATACCGAAGGAAGGAGGGGCACATAACAATACTAGGATGCAGGGCTATATGCGTTCCAGCAGACCGGAAGTAATCTCTCCAACAGCCCCACGAGATTCCTAAAGACAGACGAGGATGGGGCCAACGCTCCCTGCGGATTAAACACCGATGTGTTGGAAAAAGGGATGGTTTTAATACCCATATTATAAACTTCTTTTGGACGGATGGGATTGGACATCATGTACCTCTTGATGTTCATTTTACGTACATACTTCTGGAGATCCATGAACGTCTTAAGTTTGTTGAGAGTTCTGGGTGGAACAAATTTCAGACCATGATTGAGGACGAATTTACCTTCATTAGACAAATCGACAGAGCTCAAATTAAAGAGACCAGTATCTATTAGACCCGCCTCTTTTTTTGCGGGGACCCTCCTGCCCCCTCGGGAGCCTCTTTTAGATTTTTTAGTATTTTGTTTTTGGGGTACCCCCGGGAAAAGAATATTGGTTTCCACCATAATTCCGGTTATTGGAATAAGAGCCTTCAAAATTCCCATTACCAGGATAATAGGGCAACCCCCACCTGTTATCCATAGACCCATTCTGGGATCGGCCCCTAGACCCCCACTGGTTATTACTAGAGGGTCCATTGTAATCAAATTCTCGATCATATGAGCCCCTCTGTTCAAACGGATGAACAGTCATATACCGATCAGCCTCCTCCCTCTCATAATTCAGAGGTTCAAACCTATTTTGCACGGGGATACCTTCCCTCTGCTGTTGAAAACTAGGGCGGGGATTCCCCCTGCCTCTCCCACGTCCACGGTGGACCCAACCATTCCGACGAGGGGGGGGGGGGGAGGTATGCCTGGAGGAGGGAGGGGATCCCCTTCCCTAAAACCAAATATGCGTTCCAGCAGACCGGAAGTAATCATCCCCACAAGAGGAGGAGACCACCGGCAATCCCACGCTATTTCCAACCATAACAATACAGGCCTACTTTATTAATACAACAATGTCCTGAAAAAAATGATATATGTATAAAACTGACAAAAACGCCAGTACAACTTAACAGACCGGCGCCATCTCGTGGTCACAGTGCTAACTGCCCAACCAATACATACAAAACAACACCAGATAATATCATAGCACATATCAAACATCATAAATTCACAAATCTTGACAATAACAACACATTATTAGAATAAATACATAAATTAAACTCAAAACATCAAATAAAACTTGTAAGAAAAAAGAGGAAAAACAAATCTCACTAATAAAACTAATAAATGGCAGCAAGATATATATTAAGCATTACTAATAAAAGCATTCACATCCCATTCGATGTTTAAACCGAACGGGGTGTATGTCCTAGCATTAAAAATCCAGCTGGATCCAATTTTGAAACCCCCCTGGTCATGTTGCTCCCTCTCCAACAGCCAGAAAACTTATCAATACACAGGAAGATGGTACCTTCCGGATTCCTTCCATGGCACTGATCGTAATGCCTTGAGACGCTGTGTTTAGGGTACCCATTAGTAATATTGGCTATATGTTCCTTAAGCTGAACATGTAGCATCCTAATGGTAGGACCAATATATTCTAGCCCACAAGGACATCTTATTAAATACACTACGTGCTTAGTAGTGCAGGAAATAAAGGGATTGATTTTAAAACTCTGGATAGTGGAATTGGACTGAAAACAATCCACCCTCCTATCCTTCATGGCATTAATCGTACATACAGCGCATCTCCTACAGGGGTAAAAACCCCTCTGGTATGGAAGAAGGAAATATTCTTAGGTGGATCAAAGAACATTCGGAGCCTCCTCTTGTCTGAGAGGAGGAACCCCTCTGAAAATCCTAACACCCCATAATTTCGGAGCATGTGCCAATATTTTCTAATAATGTTCTTAACAGAAAAATGCGGTTTTGGTCCTAAAAGATCCTCCCTGTTTTGCTGTTCGGCCCGAGCAATAGCACCATTAATGGTATCAATGTCATAACCCTTTTTGCAAAAATCTCTTTCAAGATGGAGGCCTTTAACAGGAAATCCTCCCTGTTAGTGCAGTCTTTCTCAACCTTAGGAATTGACTGACAGGAACGGACCTCAGCCATGCCGGATGATGGCAGCTGTTGTTGTTAATATATCCATGCCTGTCAGTCTCCTTAAAATAAGTGAAAGTGATGATAGCTCCCTCTTCCACTCTTATCCTAAGATTGAGAAAATGGATCTCAGTCCTACTGTATTCAAACTGCAATGTAATACCCCTACCATTATTGTTAACAAGGGCCATGAACTCATTCAAAGAGTTGACGTCGCCATCCCATAGGAGGAGGATGTCCTCAATATATCTTTTCCAGAACACCAACTCTGAGGTGGGTCTGGAAGTGATGACATCCTCATCCCACTTAGCCATAAACAGGTTGGCCATGCTGGGCGCAAATTCTGCGCCCATGTCCACACCCTTGTTCTGCAGATAGTATGTACCGCCGAACCAAAAATAATTATGGCCCATCGCAAAATCAAGAAGGAACAAAATAAACTCTCTGGAGACTCAACAAAGGGCCTCTGCCCAAAAAATGGGATACAGCGTCTCTTCCATGCTGATGGGAAATTATAGTGTAGAGGGACGAGACGTCAGCTGTGGCTAAGATGTAACTATCCTTCCACACCAGACCTCTCAATTTATTCATTACCTGCGTCGAGTCCCGCAAAAAAGATGGAGTTTGAACAACTAACGGTTGTAAAAAATGATCGATGTATTTACCCACCCGGGAGGTAACCGAATCAATGCGACTAATGATCGGCCTCCATGGGTTACATGGATCCTTATGGACCTTTGGCAGATAATAAATCACCGGAACACGTGGAGTAACAGGCACCAAGAAGGATTTCTCCTTCTTGGTTAACAATTTCCTCTGGAATCCACTATCAACCAAGGACACTAATTCCTTCTTGTATTTTAATGTGGGATTTCCACCCAAAGCAATATGTGTCCCTGTCTGACAATAACCTTCCCATCTCAAGCTTATAAGCCACGGTATCCAAAATAACAATGCGGCCACCCTTGTCTGCCAGTCTGACTATTATGTCGTCTCGATCCTTCAGGAGTTTCAGGCCTTTATTAAACATATAATTACCTCTTGGCTTTTTAATTGCCAACTGGTCAATTTCCTTGGCCACAAGATCCCTGAAGACAGACAAGGATGGGGCCAATGCTCCCGGCGGATTAAACACCGATGTGTTGGAAAAAGGGGTGGTTTTAATACCCATATTATAAACTTCTTTTGGACGGATGGGATTGGACATCATGTACCTCTTGATGTTCATTTTACGTACATACTTCTGGAGATCCATGAACGTCTCAAATTTGTTGAGAGTTCTGGGTGGAACAAATTTCAGACCATGATTGAGGACGAATTTACCTTCATTAGACAATTTGACAGAGCTCAAATTAAAGAGACCAGTATCTTTTAGACCCACCTCTTTTTTTGCTCAGGCCCTCCTGCCCCCTCGGGAGCCTCTTTTAGATTTTTTAGTATTTTGTTTTTGGGGTACCCCCCGGAAAAGAATATTGGTTTCCACCATAATTCCGGTTATTGGAATAAGAGCCTACAAAATTCCCATTACCAGGATAATAGGGCAACCCCCGACTGTTATCCATAGACCCATTCTGGGATCGGCCCCTAGACCCCCACTGGTTATTACTAGAGGGTCCATTGTAATCAAATTCTCGATCATATGAGCCCCTCTGTTCAAACGGATGAACAGTCAAAATACCGATCAGCCTCCTCCCTCTGATAATTCAGAGGTTCAAACCTATTTTGCACGGGGATACCTTCCCTCTGCTGTTGAAAACTAGGGCGGGGATTCCCCCTGCCTCTCCCACGTCCACGGTGGACCCAACCATTCCGAGGAGGGGGGGGGGGAGGTATGCCTGGAAGAGGGAGGGGATCACCTTCTCTAAAACCAAAAAAGGCAGAAGAGGAAGATGTGGCTGGTTGGGGGTTGGTGGAAGACTCAATCCCTGTGTCCATAACAGTATCGGAGTCCTCCCCAGAAGTGATGTTACACTGCCACTTGAAAACTTTGGCTTGTTTATAATCACCAACATCCCTTAGGAATTTTTTCTTTTTCTTGTTATAAAAAGAAGAGGGGATGCCACACAGTGGTAAACATGGCCTTGTCCCAACTTTTTTGAGATGTGTTGATGCCTTGAAATTTGAAATCAACTTTTTTTCCCCTTAAAATTATACATTTTCTCAGTTTAAACATTTGATATGTCATCTATATTGTATTCTGAATAAAATATTGAAATTTGAAACTTCCACATCATTGCATTCTGTTTTTATTCACGATTTGTACAGTGTCCTAACTTTTTTGGAATTGGGTTTGTCCTTTTCAGCGCCCCCCAGACATATAGTGCCTTGAAAAATTATTCATACCCCTTGCGATTTTCCACATTTTGTCATGTTACAGCCAAAAACATAAATGTATTTAATTGGGATTTTATCTGATAAACCAACACAAAGTGGCACATACAGTAATTGTGAAGTAGAATGAAAATTATACTTGGTTTTCAACATTTTTTACAAATACATATCTGAAAAGTGTGGCATGTATTTGTACTCAGCCCCAAAACTTTGTAGAAACACCTTTCACTGCAATTACAGCTGCAAGTCTTTTTGGGGATGTCTCTACCAGTTTTTCACATCCAAAGGGTGACATTTTTGCCCATTTTTCTTTGCAAAAAAGCTCAAGCTCTGTCAGGCTGGATGGAGAGTTTCTCCTAACAGCAATTTTCAAGTCTTGCCACAGATTTTCAATTGGATTTAGGTCTGGATTTTGACTGGGCCATTCGAACACATGAATATGCTTTGATCTAAACCATTCCATTGTAGCTCTAGTTGTATGTTTGGGGTTCGTTGTCCTGCTCAAAGGTGAAACTATCGCCCAGTCGTAAGTCTTTTGCAGACTCTAAAGTTAAATTTTGGTCCCATCTGGCCAGAGCACCTTCTTCCACATGTTTACTGTGTCCCCCACATGGCTTCTTGCAAACTGTAAATGGGACTTCTAATGGCTTTCTTCTTGCCACTCTTCCATACAGGCCAGATTTGTGGACTGCACGACTAATAGTTGTCCAGCGTGGACAGATTCTCCCACCTGAGCTGTGGCTCTCTGCAGCTCCTCCAGAGTTTCCATGGGCCTCTTGGCTGCTTCTCTGATTAATGCTCTCCTTGCCCGTTCTGTCAGTTTAGGTGGACAGCCGTGTCTTGGTAGGTTTGAAGTTCTGCCATACTCTTTCCATTTCGGATGATGGATTGAACAGTGCTCCATGAAATGTTCAAAGCTTGGGAAGTTTTTTATAACCGAACACTACTTTAAACATCTCTAAAACTTTGTCCCTGACCTGTCTGGTATGTTCCTTGGCCTTCATGATGCTGTTTGTTCACTAAGGTTCTCTAACAAACCTCTGAGGGCTTCACAGAACAGCTGTATATATACTGAGATTAAATTACACACAGGTGGACTCTATTTACTAATTAAGTGACTTCTAAAGGCAACTGGTTCCACTAGATTTTAGTTAGGGGTATCAAAGTAAAGGGGCTGAATACAAATGCCACACTTTTCAGATATTTATTTGTAAAAAAAATTGAAAACCATTTATCATTTTCCTTACACTTCACAGTTATGTGCCACTTTGTGTTGGTCTATCACATAAAATCCCAATAAAATACATATACTATTTCTGCTTAAATTATATACATGCAAATTTCTGTGATATTCCATACCACATCTTATCTGTGACTGCAGCTGATGTTCAAGTATGGCTCTCATGTTGTTGGTGCTGTAGATTTTTGCAATGCTGCATAAGTACCGCTTTTGTCCTATAGTCAGATCTGGGTGCTAAAATAAAAACATACAAAATGTGCATACATTTTCAAGTAAAGATATGTGTATAAAGACATCTTTTACTCTGAACTATTCTTACTACTTTAATTTCTTCAGATACAGAAGGAAACTGCGGCAACATAAAGTATTTTTTTCCTAATTAAGAATATATCAATCGATTTTTTTTTTCTTTTAAACCAGAACTTAGTGTCACTTCAAAAGAGAAGTGTGGGGTACAAAAAAATCCAAAAAACCTTATACTCACCTAGGTGGATGCAGCATCAATACGATTCTGCATCTGTCCCCCGCCGCCTCTGCACTGAGGACTGAGCGATCAAACCCTGCTGATTGCTCAGTTCTCCCCTCCGCTCTGAGCAGAGAACTGGGACCGTAAGTCAACGGCTTTCTGCTCTGCCCCTCCAGAGCTCACTGGAGCGCAGGGCTGGGGAGGGAGCAGCTGTCTCAGTCTCCCAGCAGCACAGCTGAGAGACTAAGCCAGCTGCCAGTTCAGGCATCTGGGTGGATCCTGACTGTAGAGTGACGTCAACAGACAACGGGCTTTAGCACACTGTCACCTGGAAAAAGGTTTACAGGAGTGAAGAAAAAACTGCACTCCTGTGATCCATAGGAGAAGTACAGTTTTTTTTTCAAGCAAAAGTGTCCGGCCTCGCTTCCCCATGCACAGCATTCGCCTTAGGCAATTGATGTGCACACTGCCTGCTGTGCCTCACGGGATATGCATGTCACATATCCCAGGAGGCCTAGCTCTCCTTTCAAAGAAGGAGGAGGGGGCAGGCTTGTTGGCACGTCATTGGGAGGCTTACCCGCTGAACCAGGAAGAGCTGGCAGGCCTCTCGATGATGTCAGAAAAAACATGGCGGCGGCACAGGACAGAACTATGTTTGGACAAGAGAGGATTTCAGCGGGACAACATTGGATCTGCTGGATGAGTGAGTATCTGAAATGTACAGATACCACCTGATCCTACATTCAAACCTATGCGCTTTTTTGTGTTTTTTTCGTTTTTCAGAAATGCACTACAGTCCGGTTAACATGGTTTCCTATGGTACATATTCACATCTGTGCATTTTTGGAAAAGGTTAGGGACCTTTCTCCTGCAGCAGATTGCATTTTGTGTGTAATAGACTTCAATGGAGTCGCACCAGAAATGCAAGTGTTGCGTTTTTGATGCATTTTTTAATGTTTTTTTGTTTTTTCCGCCACCGCCTGACCAGAAAAACAAAAAAAAAAAAGGAAAAGCTCTGCTCACCACAAACGCTCCCACAGTCTGTCTGCCCCACCCTGTGACATTTTCTTTCTTTCTTTTTTTTTGAAGGTTTAAATTCAGATTTAAAGAGTTTAAAACATACAATACAGAGCCTAATGGGCATACCCAGGCTCGCAAAATATACCAATAAAAAACTGTGAAAAAACAAAACAAAAAGTTGGGTCAGACCACAACAGTGGAATAAATCACAGTACTCATGGATCAAGACTCAGGGTGGCAATATTGTAAAGGGAAGGATTGTACATATGGCACTACCCTAAAAATCAGCACCAAACTACATTAAGGCATGTGCAGAAAGCAAATAGATGCGTCACCACCATTACACCAACTTCACTGGAAATTGACTATCAGTCGGGCTTAGCAGAGTGACTATTCGCAGATGGGGAATCTATTCATATATCCCAAACTTTATGAAACTTTTTAGTACAGCCACAAGATAAATACGTTGCTTTGTACAGTGGTAAGGCTGAATTGACCAGGTGCTTCTAAAAATTCAGTGAGGGGGCTGAGGAAGATTTCAATTTAACAATTACTTTACGTGCATAAAAGAGTAGAAGACCCAAGAGAGTCCTAGGGGCTCTACGAAGAGCTACCAGACCCAACAGACACACATCAGTCATCAATGGCACCTGAATAGTAGTGACCAAGAGGATGACAGAAGGTACAGCCATCCAGAATGTCTGGATTAATGAACACCACTAGAAAATATGTATAAAGTCTGCTGAGTCTGATAAACACCTCTAGCATGTAGACGGACTGATCTATTATATATAATTGCACGGGAGTAAGGTAAACTCGTTGCTGAATCTTAAATTTGATCAGTCTATCTCTAGTAGACACCAACTGAGAAAAGGAGCATTCACACATTCCCTTTCAGTCTTCTTCATCCAGCTCAGGGAGGTCAGAGAGACACTTAGCTTTAAAGGACTAAAACCCAACATGAATGGAGGAAATTAACTCCTTGTAGATGGTGAATAGGGGTTAGTCATGGACTTCTCACTAGGTAGATTTTCAAAGGCCGAGGTATATAGAGCAACCAGCTGATTGTCAAATTGTGTTTGGAAAGCATGTCTGAGTTGGCGATACCTACTGTAAATAGATAGGAGTTAGGCAGATTGTAGGCTTGCTTTAAACTATCAAAGGTCCACAACTGTCCCTCTAATCAAATCTGGTCTAGGTATTTAATGCCCCTCAGTGCCCGTATGTGTGGATCAGGAATGGACAGAAACTCTGACAACTTAATGTTAAACCAAATGTCAGTGTGTGGAGAGACATGCCCAAGAGTGTTAGGACGGGCAGCATAAACCACCGATCAAGCTTTCAAAACCATTTTCCTACAATTAGTCAATGGGAGAGAGGAAATGGGACCGCGTTACGACAGGTTTTGCAAGACCTCATAGGAGCCTAAACTGGAAAACTCCAACACCATCGCAGCCTTAGAATCGTCTGTAAGTAGCCAGTTATAGGCATGTGCCTGAAAACATAAAAATGCAGGTAAAAGCTTCATTTTAAATAAATGTATGCGTTCAAACAGGGAGAGAGGAAGATGCGACCAGGCCTTCAATTTAGTTTTCAAGTGTTGCACTAATGGGGTTATGTTTCATAAGTGCAATAATCAGAGGGTAAAGGAGTAACCACAATGCCATGGTATTTAATCTTGGTCATCCATACAAATGGGAGGTCTGGGTCAGCTAATCGCCTAGCCTCTGCGTCAATGGGCAAAATTTGAGATTTATCCCAGTTTCCTTTCAAGTCGGCATGATACCAGAAATGTGAAAGAATTAAGAGGTCCTTGTTAAGCGAAGGTTCTGGATCATTAGGAAAATGTATTAAATCATCCACACACGTGGCTAGCTTCTCTTCTATGGTGCCTACTCGAATACCTGCTACGGATTGTGAGCATCTTAGAGCTGTGGCCAAAGACTCCATCATCAGAGCAAAAAGTGCTGGGGACAGTGGGCAAACTCTTACCGCTCTCCACAGCAAAAGAAATAGATAGAGCCCCCCCCCCCCCAGTTTATTCTGGGCCATCGGAGACCTGTACAATATCTTGATCCACCTACAGAATTCCACCCCAATTCCCATGACCTCCAGGACAGTGAACCTGTATGGGCAGGCTACAGTATCAAATGTCTTCTTTATATCAAGTGCCACCATTACCGTAGCAGAGGAGTTGGCTGGGGGCAGTTTTAAGTGAGTGAAGACCCTTCGCAAGTTGATGTCGGTGGACTTCCCTGGCATGAAGCCAGTTTGGTCTATACAGTATTAACTAATAATGGAAGGACCATCAGCAATCTAGTCGCTAGCATTTTGTCAAGACTTGTAGACTTGAAGTCATAGTTTAGTAAGGAGATTGGCCTGTGGAAAGGGGGAAGATGGCCTGTCTCAATTTCCTTGACTGTAAAATCTTTGTCCAGAAATTCAAGATCAACTGTCAAAAGAAGGGGCAAATAAAGAGTACTGAGATGCTCCCGAAGAGCTGTGACTGACCCGCCTGGGGCAGCTCTATACAGGCAACTATAATAGGAGCTAAACTCGTTTAGGATGTCATTAGGATCCAAGATCATTCTTCCATCCCAGCAGCAGATTTCAGAGACCACAGTTTGGGTTTTTGATTCAGCCATAAGATTAGCTAGCAATCTTATCCCCAGACTCAAAGACACGGCCAGCCAAAGATTTTAACTCTAATGCCTCGTACACAGGTTCAGATAATCAGACGACTTATCGTTAGCATTTTGTTGCATGATACTAATATCGAATTCAACAATGCATATAAACGTAGGATTTTTTTCGTTAGATTCCAGAAAAGCTTCCTGGTTGCCTAGCTATGTATCAGATGGTGCAAAACAAAAGCAATGGCAGACAGGCTTTTTCCGTGCTTTTTTAGTGTTTCTGATCATGCGCGGTCTTTGTCGATCGATTTTTAGCGGACGCATACTGTACTGATTAAACTATTGTCGTTTGCTAGGCTATCGTAAGACAGAAGTTTTCGTGTTTGTCCCTTCGGATTTTGTTGGATGAACTGTCGTAATCGGCTGTCGAAAGCTGTGTACTAACGATCAGATTATCGTGCAATCAAGTCGAAAGCGATTATTTTCGTCCGATTATCTGAACGTGTGTACGAGGCATTAGTGAGCAGCCTCGGTAATAAGGCTTGTCTAGTGTCAGCGAGTTAACAAAAAGTTGTCAGAGTTTGGGGAATCAGAAAAGGCAGCTGCTGCTTTAGTCTTACTAGCTTCCAGTTGCTGGAAATGGGAGGATAATTTGTTCCTAACTGTTTTAATGGCAGGGATATATTCTCCAGGTGTATGGGCCTTCAAGTCCTCCCCACCACAGGGACTGTGGCAGTACCATCATTAATACTCCAATACTGCATCAGCGTAGGAGAAACCAGCTCCTCAACCTTCAGATCCTGTATCCACTTAGGCATTAAACGCCATGATGTCTGGCGCCTGCGATAACAAAGGGGACATGGTCAGAAAGACCAGATGGGAGGTAAGGTACCTCATTCACTGTCATTTACCAAAAGCCATCAATCCTGGGACCGGATTTGTGTGTGTAGAGAAAAAGGAGTATGCCCTGGAGGACTGATGTTTCCATTCCAGATTTCAGTGTATTAGAAATGCCCGAGCCCAATGGAGTAGGTCAGGAGTATAGGTCCTGTGTGGATTAGAGGAGTCTAAGCACGGGTCCAAAGTGCAATTAAAATCCCTGGCTAAATGTATTATGGAAAATTGCAACCTGGCTAACTTTTCATACATGAGGTATAATACCTGCTGGTTGAAGGGAGGTGGGACATATATATTGACTAGGGCATACACCACTGCCTTAACCTTGAATAAGGGCATGATCTATCTTCCTTCTTGATCTGTTATAAGGTGTAAAACTTTGCCTGCTAACAGCTTGTTTAAAAGAATGGCAACTCCCCTCGCGTAGCTGGAATAAGTCCCATGACATGCTTGTTATACCCAGGGTCTACACAGGGCCAAGATCTTTTTACCTAAGAGGTGGATTCATGTAAAAACAAGATATGAGCTTTATGATGACTCAAGTATTTGAACATTAATGCTCTTTTAAATTTATCATTTAGCCCCCTGACATTCCACTACAGTATTTTCAGTTCCATGTGGGATAGGTGTGAAAGATGAATAAGACCGGAAAGATAGAATACGGGAGCCAATTTCCACCAAACCACTGAGGGGAAGTGCCATTCTCTATTACCCTGAGTACAACCTGCATGTGATGATTATAAAACATGAACCTGAATGCAAGTGCACAATGAGAGTACAGTAACACAAACCATAGAAACAGAAACTCCCTACTGACAATCTATACCCCAACAACAATGAAGTCAATTTTTTTTTATCCTAAACCAGTGTTTCTCAACCTTTTTCAGTCAAGGCGCCCTTTAAAATTATAGACATTCTCAAGGCACCCTTTAAAATTATGGACAGTCCCGAGGCACCCCATTCTAAAATGTAAAAAAATATTCTTATAGTTTTACATAATGCAGCAACATCCACATGTAGGACACCAAGCGTTAGAGGTGATTTGTTATCCAAAGCAAATACTTTTTTTCACACTGGTACTGATTAGTATTCCATGTTTCTCTTCTCCCTTAATTTCTCTCCATCAGTCAGCTAAAGTGACCTAAACAGAGAAGGCAGAGGAGGGTCAAACAAGGATGCTGTGGAGGTAACAGACATCCTCCTTATGAACTGATGACATCATCGGTTGTTAGAATGCCATTATCTAGAAAGTCGTAATGGTGCATAATGAAAACCTGTGGCTTTGTGTAACTAAAAGGCAGGCTTCATCCACTTGCTGGCTTGTATAAAATTTTTGATACATTTTTTAGGAATTTTGCCAAGGCACCCTGGTTGAAAAAGGCTGCCCTTAATTAATAATCAAAGTCTTTAAGGTACGTCTAGAACCAAGTCTTCACATAAACCTAGTAAACTCCCTCCCGACTGGCAGCCTCAACAACTTTGCCAGTCAGTTTAGTACCCATAACTATTGGAATGGCTGTCTTCCTTGAAGTCTCTCCAAAGAGTGGCAAAAGCAGAACTTCCGATGCCGCAAATTCATAGAGGACCATAGGGCCTGCAGGTGCCCAGAGGCAATATGGGGCAAGGTGCCATGGTTAGGGCAACACAAAGAGGGCAACAACTACAAGGAGTGATCCATCATCGCCCAAGACAACACTCTGGGCCCCAGGCAGATACGTCTTGTTATCTGGAACAGAGAAGCAAAACACTAACAGGCCTGGTAATAAGGAAGCCTAATGAGCTGAATTATTTATCATTTGAACAGATAACATAAAGGAAGGATCTGAAGTAGAAAGGTTTCCCCCAGGACCCCAAGCAGGAACCAAACTTTAGGCAGGAGCAGGATGTTGTGCTTACTACAGGGTGTTCAGCCAATCATTAAAACTAGCCACAGAGTCAAAGAAGCAGACCGAAACTTCATATAGGACTTAAAGACGGCTAGGGTACAGCATGCAGTATTTGATATTTTTCTCACAAAGCATCCTACGAACATCATTGAAATCTTTCCTCTTTTGCTGTAGTAGGACAGACTTATTACCGTAGGGTAGCGTGGGGTGTTTGCGAGCTTCTGACAGGATATTGTCACGATCACGGTAGTTGAGAAAGCGGACTAAAAAAGGATGAGGATTCCTTCGAAGTATGGCGCGTCCTGTAGGTACACGGTGAGCACGTTCAAAGACGTAGGTTGGAGAAACCCCAGTGAGGCCCAGCAGGTTCTTATAGAACCCTTCCACAAACTCCACTGGTTGGTAACCCTCTTTGCCCTCCGGGAGTCCAAGTACCTGAACATTATTGTGCCTTAGTCTATTTTCAGCGTCGTCTGATTTAGCGACTAGCGCACTCACTGTGCATTGCAAGTCCGCTATGTGGAGTGGCTGTAAGGTCTTCAGTAGGGGATATTCTGGATTCTGTTTCGGTCAGCCGACCTCTAATCTTGTCAAGGACATTCCTTATAAGATTACATTCTTCTGTTTTGTGATCTATGCGCCCCCTGTAAGGAGGTCTCTCTCTCCAATCCCGCCATCCCTCCAATGGCGGGATTGGAGAGTGAAAGGTTCAAGGTCATGATCTACTCCTGGTCACCCCTAATGGGTTCAAACTGTGACATGGAGAGAGACAGGAATGGAGACTATTCATCTTTCAGACCGACCGTCTATGGGAACTGTGTAACACAAAGATGGAACGTTTCCCGCGTGAGATGTTCAAGAGAATTGTTCAAACGTAGTTTAACTGTAGAAAGTCATCAAAATACATAATACATTTTGGACCTATGTTCTTTTAAAAATAAGCTGTTGTAGCAATATGATATTGTATATAGATAAAACAACATAAAAAAGGGAGAGAAGTGAAAGGGGAGGTAAGGGAGGGGTCGAGAGGAAAGAAAGTCAGATAGAGCGGGAATGCGGGCTAGGGGAGAAAGGAGAAGAGTGGTGGGGAGTCCCGAGGACAGGGCGGGCGAGCACCCAGATGGTTTATGAGTTATTTTGGGTAGGGGTATTACCAAGAGAGTAGCACAGATTTGTTAAAATCTGGAGGAAGTACAAGAGAAATCCATGGCCTCCATAGGGAGTCAAATTTATTCAAAGTTTCATTGTCCAAGGCTTCCAGCGTGCAACATGGAGCGATTCATATGGTGTTTGGTTTCAAGAATGTTCAGAGATAGAGATTTCCATGTTTTGGCTATTGTCTGCTTTGCCGCTGTGAGGAGTTGGATAAAGAGTTTGAACTGCTTGAGTATGAGGGGGCCCGGCTTCGCGTTCAAAAACGCCATTTTTTTTTTTACATTTTGCCATGGTGTTCTCCTCCACATCCATACCAGACCCGAAGGAGATCTGCTTAAAGTGAATCTTACATTAATCAGTTTATATTCCTTCTTTTAAATTATAGTTCCCTGTAGCTTCCTTTGATCCCTTCTTGTTTAAGTTGTTCTTTAGTTGTCTTTGCACAAAATCAGAAAAGACAGACTGAAAATGCAATGAAAACAGACTACTTTTTTCAGGAGTTTCCCTTTAGATGGAAAGCAGGAAGATGAAAATGACAAGATCTTTTTTAAAAGGAAGGAGAAAACACAAAGAAAAGAAAACATGAATTTAACATTCATGTGGAGGGGCAGATAAAAATACCTCTTGCTCTCAGCCTCCTCCAAAACTCCAAATGTTATTTTTTTGCTGCTGTAATCTGACTTTCTGTTAGAGGGTGGATACGTTCAGTCTAATGGTCCCACTGAATGAATCGTTTTTGGGAATGTAGTGACCCTCTCTTGCTTGTTCCCAAGATGGGATTATGGGATGCATAATGTGCATAGGCAAGTGCACATGACTGCAACTAATGTGCACTGCTCATTCCAAACAAATGGAAGTGAGGGTAAAAAAGGAGAAGTCCTAGAGCTTGCACGAGTGTCCCCATAGCAAGCGACTTGCCATGGGGTGACTCGGCAAGGGGAAAGAGCCAGTAGTGCCAGCAGGGAAGCTGGGAAGAGGAGGATCAGGGCTGTGCTTTGCAAAACTATTGCACAGAGTAGGTATGACATTTTGTTGTTTAACAAAAAAAACTATTTTAGGTTTACAATCACTTTAAAGTGCTTTGTTAAGTATTTAAAAAAAAAAAAACATATACCTTAAGAAAGGCTGCATCCTTCATAGACTTGGGGATTTGAATTGTTCTGACTTGTGAAATGACAGGAGCACTCTCCGATGTTCCACAATTTCTTTCCACAGTCTGTTGTCCACAAACACTAATATTATGTAGCCCTGAAAAGACCGGAAATGTTATACTTATCGTGGACTGAAAATTCTAAGAAAAATAAATTCCTTTACTAGGTACCCACCCTGTGGAGGTTTCTTCTGATGGAAGTCCATAGTCCTATAGAAACAGAAAGCATGATTTACTGGCAGCAGAGCAGTGGTAAGTAATTGTACTTACATAGAAACCTGGAGCCAAGAAACTATTACAATATTATATCATTACAATACCCAGAAGACAGGCCTCTTGTACACTGTACTGATGTATGAACATTAGACATTCCTGGCAGAAAAAATGCAAGGAAGGGATGTATATCACTAGCGTGTATATGCGCAATAAAGGAAGTGTGGCATATGTGGTTATTTGCGCATATACACACAAACATCAGGCTTGTGAACAACACATGTTTATGCGCCTGTGTCTACAGGCATATCGAAAACAATGGTCTGCATTTACATCAGTAAAAATAAAAATGTCTGTATGTCTAAAAAGTTTTTAGGCAGCAGTGTGCAAGAAGCCTAAGTCAAAACAAGAAGCCAAGATGACCTGACAGCCTAAGAAGATACTGTATACACCCATTAACCCAAAAAAACTATTATACAAGGCATGGCAACTTTAAATAACAATCACTGGTCAATGACTGGATCACACATAAATCTTGAGGGGGGGGGGGGGGGAGGGGTAGATGTAACAAGCCCGGACCCACTATACCTTTACTGGCCTGCTTCAGAACCAAAAAGCTCCTCTTGTCATTGTTGAACACAAGTAATGCAGCCTATCTGTTCAACAAAGTATTCTCTTCACACCACTGTTTCTTTAATAGAATATTTCACCCCTAATACAGTGCCTTTTGTTCCCTTGCATCCTACCTTACCTTACAGTACCTTACAGTCAGTGTGGATGGGGAATTGAGGGATTTTCTCTTGCAGAAATTAAAATCGCCCTATCTATGGCTAGCTTAACACATTTCCCTCCCTCCAATACCACTGTAGAATAATTTTTTCTTTTTCTCAACTTCAGCTTTAATACATTATTAAAAAAAATGTAAGGAACACTTTGAAAACACATCAGATCTCAATGGGGAAAAATCTCATGCTGGATATCTATACTGATATGGCCTGGGTAATGTGTTAGGAACTAAAGGATGCCACATCGTTTGATGGAAATAACAATCATCAACCTACAGAGGGCTGAACATTAAGACTCCCCAAAAATCAAAGTGAAAAAAATGATGCAGCAGGCTAGTTCATTTTGCTGACATTTTATTGCAGCAACTAAAATGGTACTCAGTACTTAGTATGGCCCCCACGTGTTTGTATGCATGCCTGACCAAGTCAGGGCATGCTCCTAATGATACAATGGACGGTTTCCTGGGGTATTTCCTCCCAGATCTCGATCACTGAGCTCCTGAACAGACTGAGGTGAAACCTGGCGGCGTCGGATGGACTATCAGATGGACTGAAACATAATGTCCCAGAGGTGTTCTTTTGGATTTAGGTCAGGCGAGCGTGGGGGCCATTCAATGGTATCAATTCCTTCATCCTTTCCGAGCAGTGTATACCAACGTAATCTCAAGTAATTAAGCTGCTGTATTTAGGTGATGTACATTTTTATTAGCAAATATGAAGTTGCCTTACTACGTTGGCGCCCAATTGAGGCATGGCGGGAGAGTCTGTTATGTAGTTTATTCATATACGGTATTTAATTTGTGCAATACTTGTTTTGTATATCATCATCGAACAGTTGAGCCCAGGGTTTAAAAAAGATTGAACTGTTGAGCCCAGAAACTTAAAATAAATCAAACAGTTGAGCCCAGATCTAAAAATAGATTGAACAGTTATACCCAGGATGTAAACATCAATTGAACAGTTGAGCCCAGGATCTAAAAATAGATTAAACAGTTGAGCCCAGAATCTAAAAATAGATCATACTGTTGAGCCCAGGATCTAAAAATAGGTTGAACTGTTGAGCCCAGAAACTAAAAATAAATCAAACTGTTGAGCCCTTGATCTAAAAATAGACCGAACAGTTGAGCCCAGAATTTAAATATGGATTGAACTGTCAAGCCAAGAAGCTAAAAATAGATCAAACTGTTGAGCACAGAATGTATAAATATTTTGAACAGTTGAGTCCAAGATCTAAAAATAGATTGAACTGTTGAGCCAATAAGCTAAAAATAAATCAAACAGTTGAGCCCAGGATCTAAAAATAGATTGAACACTTGAGCTCAGAATCTAAAAATAGATCGTACTGTTGAGCCCAAGATCTAAAAATAGATCAAACTGTTGAGCACATATTGTAAAAATATTCTGAAAAGTTGAGCCCAGGATCTAAAAATAGATTGAACTGTTGAGCCCAGGATCTAAAAATAGATTGAACTGTTGAGCCCAGAAACTAAAAATAAATCAAACAGTTGAGCCCAGGATCTAAAAATAGATTGAACAGTTATACCCAGGATGTAAACATCAATTGAACAGTTGAGCCCAGGATCTAAAAATAGATTAAACAGTTGAGCCCAGAATCTAAAAATAGATCATACTGTTGAGCCCAGGATCTAAAAATAGGTTGAACTGTTGAGCCCAGAAACTAAAAATAAATCAAAACAGTTGAGCTCTGGATCTAAAAATAGATCGAACAGTTGAGCCCAGAATTTAAATATGGATTGAACTGTCGAGCCAAGAAGCTAAAAATAGATCAAACTGTTGAGCACAGAATGTATAAATATTTTGAACAGTTGAGTCCAAGATCTAAAAATAGATTGAACTGTTGAGCCAAGAAGCTAAAAATAAATCAAACAGTTGAGCCCAGGATCTAAAAATAGATTGAACTGTTGAGCCCAGGATCTAAAAATAAATCAAACAGTTGAGCCCAGGATCTAAAAATAGATTGAACAGTTGAACCCACGATGTAAACATAAATTGAACAGTTGAGCCCAGGATTTAAAAATAGATTGAACAGTTGAGCCCAGAATTTAAATATGGATTGAACTGTCGAGCCAAGAAGCTAAAAATAGATCAAACTGTTGAGCACAGAATGTATAAATATTTTGAACAGTTTAGCCCAAGATCTAAAAATAGATTGAACTGTTGAGCCAAGAAGCTAAAAATAAATCAAACAGTTGAGCCCAGGATCTAAAAATAGATTGAACACTTGAGCTCAGAATCAAAAAATAGATCGTACTGTTGAGTCCAAGATCTAAAAATAGATCAAACTGTTGAGCACATATTGTAAAAAATATTCTGAAAAGTTGAGCCCAGGATCTTAAAATAGAATGAACTGTTGAGCCCAGGGTCTAAAAAATAGATTGAACCGTTGAGCCCAGAAACTAAAAATAAATCAAACAGTTGAGCGCAGGATCTAAAAATAGATTGAACAGTTGAACCCACGATGTAAACATCAATTGAACAGTTGAGTCCAGGATTTAAAAATAGATTGAACAGTTGAGCCCAGAATCTAAATATGGATTGAACTGTTGAGCCCAGGATCTAAAAATAGATCAAACTGTTGAGCACAGAGAATGTATAAATATTTTGAACAGTTGATCCCAAGATCTAAAAATAGATCAAACTATTGAGCCAAGAAGCTAAAAATAAATCAAACAGTTGAGCCCAGGATCTAAAAATAGATTGAACAGTTGAGCCCAGAATCTAAAAATAGATCGTACTGTTGAGCCCAAGATCTAACAATAGATCAAACCGTTGAGCACATATTGTAAAAATATTCTGAAAAGTTGAGGCCAGGATCTAAAAATAGATTGAACTGTTGAGCCCAGGATCTAAAAATAGATTGAACTGTTGAGCCCAGAAACTAAAAATAAATCAAACAGTTGAGCCCAGGATCTAAAAATAGATTGAACAGTTGTACCCACAATGTAAACATCAATTGAACAGTTGAGCCCAGGATTTAAAAATAGATTGAACAGTTGAGCCCAGAATCTAAATATGGATTGAACTGTTGAGCCCAGGATCTGAAAATAGGTAAAACTGTTGAGCACAGAATGTATAAATATTTTGAACAGTTGAGCCCAAGATCTAAAAAAAAGATCGAACTGTTGAGCCAAGAAGCTTAAAATAAATCAAACAGTTGAGCCCAAGATCTAAAAATAGATTGAACAGTTGAGCCCAGAATCTAAAATTAGATTGAACAGTTGAGCCCAGAATCTAAAAATAGATCGTACTGTTGAGCCCAAGATCTAAAAATAGATCAAACTGTTGAGCACATATTGTAAAAATATTGTGAAAAGTTGAGCCCAGGATCTAAAAATAGATTGAACTGTTGAGCCCAGGATATAAAAATAGATTGAACAGTTGTACCCACAATGTAAACATCAATTGAACAGTTGATCCCAGGATTTAAAAATAGATTTAACAGTTGAGCCCAGAATCTAAATATGGATTAAACTGTTGAGCCCAGGATCAAAAAATAGATCAAACTGTTGAGCACAGAATGATTAAATATTTTGAACAGTTGAGCCCAGGATCTAAACATAGATTGAACAGTTGAGCCCAGGATCTAAAAACAGAATGCAGTGTTGAGCCCAGGAACTAAAAATAAATCAAACAGTTGAGCCCAGTATCTTAAAATAGATAAAACATTTGAGCCCAGGATCCAAAAATAGAGCGAACACTTGAGGCCAGGATCTAAAAATTGATTGAGCAGTTGTATCCAGAATTAGTGATGGGCTCTCTGTTCAAGTCGAACATAAGTTTAATCTTGAACATGAGCTGTTCGTGTGTACGCAGAACAATCACAGCACAATGTCCTTTTAGAGCCATGATTGGCCAAAGGCAGGGTGCCTTTGGCCAAACATGGCTCAGGGGCCAAATCCACGCCCCACACTATATAAGGCTGTTGCCCTCACAGCAGCCCTGTATAGTGTGTGACAATAGAGACTAGGCTGGAAGTAAGTGGATAGTGAGTTCAGACAGTTTAGTGCAGTCAGGGTAGTGTAAAGGCATACCCCACTTTTAAATGTATGGATATGTTGTAGTCCTGGGTCCCCTCTCGTTGCTCCCCAAGTTTTGTGTCCATCACTTATAGTTCGGGGGCAGTGCCATGCCAAGCAGACCAAGATTTCCCATAGATGCCAATGTTAAGGACAGGTAGCAGTGCCATGTCAACCTGACCAATATTTTCCATAAACAACAATGTTCAAGACTGGGAGCAGTGCCATGCCAAGCTGTCCAATATTTTCTATAGATGCCAATGAGCACTGAAAGCTGAAAATTGGTCTGGGCAGGAAGGGGGTGAAAGTGCCCTGTATTTAAGTGGTTAAGGGAAACCCTATGACAGAATTTTAAAACAAAATGGCATGGGGTCCCCCCCCAAATCTATACCAGGCCCTTTGGGTCTGGTATCGTTTTTAAGGGGAACTCCACGCCAAAATTAAAAAAAAAAAAGGCGTGGGGTACCCCCCAAAATCCGTACCAGACCCAAAGAGCCAGACCCTTATCCTGAGCATGCAGCCTGGCAGGCCAGGAAAAGGGGGGGGGGAGGCAAGTGCCCCCCTCCTTCTGAACCATACCAGGCCGCTTGCCCTCAACATGGGGAGGGGGCTTTGGGGTGCCCCCCAAAGAACCTTTTCCCCATGTTGATGGGGGACAAGGGCCTCTTTCTGACAACCCTGGGCTGTGGTTGTGGGGGTCTGCGGGTGGGGGGCTTTTAGGAATCTGGATGCCCCCTTTAACAAGGGTGCCCCCAGATCCCGCCCCCCCTATATGTGAATGGGTATCGGGTAGATAGTACCCCTACCCATTCACCAAAAAAGTGTAAAAAAGTAAAAACCACAGAGCACAGTTTTTGACAAGTTTTTATTAAAAAGAAAAAAATAGTGTCCCTCAATGTAAATCCAACGTCATTCACGAGGCCCGCCGGACCCGAAAAATAGAAAAGAATTCAAAAACTGTCCATCTGTCTGGACTTTAGCCTTGACAGTTTGCTTATAGGCAAGGGGCGGGGCCACCCAGTTATGTCACTCGGTGGCACAGCCCACCTTCTGATGTCACGTGACAGAAAAACATTACAGCCGCGAGCAAGTTTAAATTATCAAAGTGTCATTTTTACAGTAACAGTGCATATGTATAGCACTAATTACTGTAGTAATGTCACTGGTACCCCCAAAAGTGTCAAAAATGTCAGTCAAGGGTCTGATCTGTCTGCCACAATGTTGCAGTCCCGCAAAAAAAGATCGCAGCTCACCGCCATTACTCGTTAAAAAAACCCAATAAAAATGACAAAAATCTTTCCCTTAGTTAGTAAACGCAATAACTTTTGCGCAAACCAATCAAAATACGCTTATTGCGATTTTTTTTACCAAACATATGTAGCAGAAAACAAATTGGCCTAAAATGTTAAAAAATTTAGATTTTTACATTTTTTTTGGGGAATTTCATATAAAAAAAGTGAAAAATATTTGTTGTTTTTGCAAAATTGTCGCTCTTTTTTTGTTTATAGCGCATGATCAAAAAATCGCACAGGTGATCAAATACCACCAAAAGAAAGCTCTGTTTGTGGGAAAAAAAGGATGTCAATCTCATTTGGGTACGGCGACGCACGACTGCGCAATTGTCCGTTAAAGTCACGCAGTGCTTAATCGCAAAATACCCCCTGGTCAGGAAAGGGGTAAAATCTTCCGGGGCTTAAGTGGTTAACTGTTGAGCCCAAGATCTAAAAATAGATCAAACAGTTGTGCTCAGTATGAAAAAAATACATTGGACAGTTAAGACAAGGATCTAAAAATAAATTGAACTGTTGAGCCCAGGATCTAAAAATAGATTGAACAGTTGAGCCCTGTTTGATCAAAAATAAATCAAACAGTTGAGCCCAGGATCTATAAATAGACAGAACTGTTGAACCCAGAATCTATTGGAAGTGCATCCTGCCATACTACATATTTTCTTTCTCCTTAGCCTAACCTTTAGATCCATTATATAACACTAAGGCCCCTTTCACACAGGCGGACCGTTCAGATCCGCCTGTCAGTTTTTTGGGCTGATCTGAACGGTCACCCCATGCATCCCTATGGGGCATCGGATGTCAGCAGAGACATGTCCGCTGACATCGGATCTGATCCGTCAAATCTGGACGGATGGAAACCCTATTTTCCATCCGTCCAGCGGATGGGATCGGATAAGAACGGACAGACGGTCTGACTCTGTTCCCATCCGATTCCCCCAGCTGTCATCCTCCTACTCAGCGGGGGATCGGCGGATTGATCCCCCACTGAGATAAACGGAGTCCGTCCGAAGAACGGACTGTGTGAAAGGGGCCTAATATTTGTTGGGTTTAAGCGTATAAAACTGATGAACAAAAAATGTAATCTGTTATCAGTCCTTAGACAAATGGGCTGATATCTTACTTTTTGAAAATTCACTGTACCTAATTGCATGATACTGCGGTTCCATGCGATCTGATGCAAGCAAATGCACTGTGTTTGCAATCTGTATTTGGGGTGTTGTTAGGAATACACTGGCACCCGCAGCAGATTGCACACCCGCTGCGTTTTGAACGTGCTGCACGAAAAGCGCACAGAAAATAGGTTTCCCGCACTGCATGTTTCCCAGCCCTACACACTGGATTTTTATTTTATTTATATTTGTAATGCACTACATATTAGTCAATTGTGAAACAAAATACAAACAGAAATATCCCATCACCTTTTCTATTAATAATGATAAGATGATGGTAAGTGTCCTCACCTTCCTGACTTGCTCTGGCATGGCCTGACATTTAAGGAGTGAGACCCAGATGTGGAATTGTGTCTGTGGCTGGGTGGAAGTCCCTCCATCCTCAGAGCTCAGGCCGCTCTCCAGGAATATACGTCTCCATGGTTATCCCCACACTGGGGACATTACTGCAGCATCCTCAAAGCATCTGCGCATGCGTACTACATTATTCAGCTGCTAAGATTTTTTTTAGCGCTAACATTGTCCGTACTGTTATTATAAGAATTAGAGGCGTAGTATTATTAGTCATGACTTAAACTGCTACAAGAATATCGTTGTTGTACGTGTGTTCATTTTGTGGTACGGGCGCGCTGCGATGACGAGGAGTTGTTTGGGCCATGGTGGCCTCCGTCCAGATCCCGGAAGTAGGTCACGTGTAATGTAGTGTTGGTGCGGGTCGGGGTAGCGGGAGGTGATCATGCCTCGCTATGCGCAGCTGGTGATGGGGCCGGCGGGCAGCGGGAAGGTGAGAGTATTACATGACATGGCTGATGGAGAACAGACCTTCCCAGCCTTTACTTCCTATCTAATGTTGTGATCAGGGGACATTACTGTCATCTGAATATTCTACACTACAGTATATGATGTATCATGTACAGTATTGTTCATCACCCTTCTTCTATACGCCAGAAAAATCTACCCCTGCAGTGGGCCCTCAGCTCCCCCTACACTACAGGGGTATGGGCCCTTTAACCCTGGAGCACCCACTCAGTTTGAAATAGGAATGGAAGGCAAAACATTTGTGTATAGATTTAACCACTTAAAGTGGAGTTCCACCCAAAAGTGGAACCTCCGCTTTAAATACTCCTGACCCCCTGACATGCCACATTTGGCATGTCATTTTTTTTTTTTGGGGGGGGGGGGGAGCGGGTACCTAGATTTTGATAGGTACTTGCTCCCACTTGGGCCGCCTAGGGTAGAAGTCCCCCTCTCCCCCTCCCTGCACTGCAATCTTCTGGGACACGTCACAGGTCCCAGAAGATTGCTTGGCCATTCATGTCGTGCAGCGGGACTCGCGCATGCGCAGTGCGCACCTGGCTGTGAAGCCGCAAGCTGTCACAGCCGGGTGCCCACACAAGTGATGCCGCCGAGAGGAGAGAGTGAGGCTTCGGGTGGCCGCATACCTGGATCGAGGGACAGGTGAATGTTTTTTATTAAAAGTCAGCAGCTACACTTTTTGTAGCTCCTGACTTTTAATAAACACAAAAACAAGCTTTAGGCCCCTTTCACACAGGTGGACCATTCAGATCCGCCTGTTCGTTTTTTGGCAGGTCTGAACGGTCCCCTCATGCATTCCTATGGGGCATCGGATGTCAGCGGAGACATGTCCGCTGACATCCGATCCGTCAAATCTGGACGGATGGAAACCCTATTTTCCATCCGTCCAGCGGAGCAGATCGGATTGGATGAGAACGGACCGACGGTCCGTTCCCATCCGATTTCCCCCATAGAGATGCATGGGGAACTGACAGCTGTGTCTCCGCACACAGCGCGGAGACACAGCTGTCATCCTCCACCACTTCCAGACCACCCAGCGTGTATATACATTGCTCTTTTTAGGTTTAATACCGGGATTATGGCAGCAGATAGCTGCCATAACTCTGGTATTTTTTTAAACGGCAGGCGGATTCGCCACGGGATCACTTTAATGGGCGGCAGGAGAGGTGCCCCCCCCTCCCGCCGCTTCCCGGTTGTTTCCACCGCTTACCGGAGGGATCCGCAACAGCGGAAACTATATGGTGTTCCGTGAAAATTCCCAACCCTCGTCACTTCCTGTGCACCTACTTCATTGAACAGCTGAGCAGCTTCCCACTGCGCATGCTCACAGCTCCGGAGGGTAGGGAATTTTCACGGGGTAGTGTTTTTTAATGTTACACCGCATCAGCTGTTGCCGCGGGTACATTAAATCATCTCCGCTGCAACATTAAATCATCCCCGCTCCAACCCCTCTGACTTCACTGATCTCGGCTCCAAAATATAAAAGCGGTGGCGGGTCTTTGAAAATATAACTCACGGAGCCGAGATCTCCGTGATTTATATTTTCATAGACCTGCTGTCGCTTTTTCATTTTGGAGCTGAGATCAGGGAAATCAGAGGGGTTGGAGCGGAGATGATTTAATGTACCCGCGGCAACAGCTGATGCGGTGTAACGTTACAAAACACTACCCCGTGAAAATTCCCTACCCTCCGGAACTGTGAGCATGCGCAGTGGGAAGCTGCTCAGCTGTTCCATGACGTAGGTGCACAGGAAGTGACGAGGGTAGGGAATTTTCACGAGGTAGGGTTTTTTAACGTTACACCCGTCCTGTTTACAGATGGGCAGGAAGTCGAGTGAGGGAAAGATGGCCCCCACTCGACTCTATGCTCTTGGAGGACCGGAGAGACGTCAAACGTCACTTTCGCCCTCCGGCCTTAACCCCTTGGAGCCTAAGCCTTTTTCTGACATGTTTCTTACAAGTTAAAATCAGTATTTTTTTGCTAGAAAATTATTTAGGACCCCCAAACATTATATATATTTTTTAGCAGAGACCCTAGAAAATAAAATGGCAATTTTTGCAATATTTTATGTCACACGGTATTTGCGCAGCGGTCTTTCAAATGCAATTTTTTTGGAAGAAATACACTTTCATGAATTAAAAAAAAAAAGAACAAAACAGTAAAGTTAGCCCAATTTTTTGGGTAATGTGAAAGATGATGTTACACCGAGTAAATAGATACCTAACATCTCATGCTTTAAAAAATGTACACATCCCTTGTGACAGTAATAGCCATTGACAGGTACTCTTTAGGGCAGGATCTGGGGTCCAAAAGACCACCAAACCCCTCCTCTGCACTTCAAAGCATTCAAAATGCCAAGTTTGCTGTTTTGAATGCTGTCACTTTTTTTTTTTTTTTTTTTAAATCTGGTACCCACAGCGGGTGGGATCTTAAACGCAAAGAGGCTGCATATACATGCAGCCTAAATATAAACAATTGTGTGCTGAGATTGTGCACCATACGTACTCCCAGCACAGTTGCCGGCAGGAACTGGGAAGCTCCCGATGCCTATTTGCGATTGGGAGCTTTCTGATCTTATAACCGCTGTGACAGCCTCAGCCCCAGGCATTTAAAACTCTTGGGGGGGGCGCTAAGGCACTCCCGGTCTCAGTCATGCACTTATCTTGTCACATACAATGTAAGACTCAACTGTAAGATGGGCAGAAAAAAACGCTGCATTTAGATGCATACAGCAAATAGTTTTTTTTTTTTTACACATCTAAACACAGCACTATTGTAATCAATGAGCCCGCAACAGATGCGTCTACATATGAAAATATGTACAGCTACAGATTTTACATGCATATATACGGAGAATCTATCTTCCATGCAAAAAATGGGTATACCCTTTGAACAAGCCCTAAGCCTTGGTTCACACTTGTGCAGCTGTAGCATGATGCCTTTTCAGTGGGTTTTTGTAGTGCGACTTTGTACATTTTTGACGCATTTTTCATTCTCTATTTGAGAAGCAGACTTCTGGAGACTGGGTTTTATGCCGGGTTTACAGCCTGGGTCCAATGCGTTTCTGTTCACCGGTTCAGGTCCAAAATTTTGCCTGAATTCACACCTGAACCAGACCCAAAAACTCACAGGACCCTTTTGGAAACTACACTGCAGCCGCCCTGGACGTGTGTGGACCGGCTTCATTGAGAGCCGGTCACACTCGCATGTCATGCAAATTCAATGCGATGAAAAACCGTATCCAATTCGCACATGTGTGAACCCGGCTTTGTACACAAAACTCACTACAAACACATGTACATGTGTTTTGGGCGTGATACCATTGAAGTCCGTGGGGCCAAAAATGCGCTGCAATTGCACATAATAGCAGCTGCACTTTTTCAAAAAAATGTGCAGTTGCGCTGCATTCATATGAACGAGCACCATAGGAAATAATGGGATTTCCATTGTCGCGCCATGCAGCAGCTGCTTAAGAATACGCACTAGTGTGAATAGGGGCTAATAGTCCCACATTATTTGTGAGGACACCGAGAGATTGCCCAGAGCAGAGGAGAGCACTGAAGTGAGGAATATGGTGGGTAACATAACCTTTTCCTCGACTCTTTAGAATTAATGAGCATTTTGCCCTTGAAGTGTGGGTAGGCCCCACTGCAGTTGTTTTATTTTTTTTGTTCTGTTCCCTTACAGTAGTAGTTAGTGAAGACATGCCTTGTTACATTGGTGGTAAGTACAAGAGCCCCTTCCATAGGCGGCCTATGAGGTAGTCCCAATTAAAAATAATTGTGGTCAGTGTAGTTCCACCTTTACATAGGTAGCTCTCCCTTTACATTGGCAGACACTATCGTGTACCTTTTAGATTGGTGGTCAGTGTAGATCTCCTTTACCTTTTGTGGTCCATGTAGATCGCCTTTAAATTGGCAGTCAGTGTAATTCCCCCTTAGAATGGCAGTCAGTGTAGTGCCCTCTTGCATTGGCAGACACTACTGTATCCCTTTACAGTGGTGGTCGGTGTAGTTCCCCCTTACATTGGCGGTCAGTGTAGTTCCCTAGAGCCTGGCACAGAGAACTTCAGCAGCCCATCTAGTTAAGGATGCAATGATGGTAACTATGTTGCAGCTGTGCCATAGTACACATTATAGAGGTAAGAAATTTTGCGCTTGTGGACGGGAAGAGAAGGCTGCAGCCTACCTCAAAATATGGCCAAAAGGCTATATCAGGGTATATGGGCAAGGTGAGGTAAAGTGGCGCTGCCTGATTATAAGTGATAAAAAATGGATGTTGCTAATTAAAGTGCTATAGTGTTAATTGATAAATAAAAACTCAGTGTAAGAACAATATCAAAATTGGTACATAAATTAATCTCCTTAGTAGGGGTGTTGTAAAGTGTTTTTAGTGCAAACAGTACATAGATAATATATGTGCCAGTGGAAAAAGGTATGTTTAAAAGCACACTTTATATAATGTGTGCCTTGCCTGTACCGGTGGTGATCCGTGCACTAAATAATATAGATAAAATACAATAAATTCACATCTGTGCTTATAACGGATAAATACAACAATAAATAGTGCTCATGCAGTGAATAAATAGTCCCAAAAAACCAGATCAACAGTCTGTTTTGTTGCTGGGTAAATCAGTGATTAAAAGAAATATATTCAGTAATCGGTGAAAACGGCTAATCAGGTGTTGTTTAAGTGCTTCCGGGGTGATGTGGGTGATGGGTGAAACACACAGGTGCACCCCTCCAATTGCTCCCGCACTCACCGGAGGTATGTACCCCTACAGGGGTAACAAGCCTTATTGCAGCGTTGTCTTGTAAGGCTCCTGAGGGAGGGGGAGAGGATGTCCCCCTTTTTGTGCCAGGTAATAGGATCTCCTCTTAAATGCAGTCGATGATAATATGTAAGGAAGAAGTACTAATATAGTGATGTACCGTTTACAAAATAGCTTTATTGCGAAAGATAAAAGTCAGGTACTCACATAAAATACAATGGTAACGGGCATCCAAGCAGTAGGGGCCGCGAGTCCCTCGTTGGCGGCCGCTTCCGGGACGCTGTGCGGGTCAGCGACCGGATCTGCGTTGCAGTGGGGCGGAAATGACGTAATCGCACACGACGCGTTTCGTCAGAGCTGACGTCATCAGGTGCGTGCCGTAAGCGGCCGCCAACGAGGGACTCGCGGCCCCTACTGCTTGGATGCCCGTTACCATTGTATTTTATGTGAGTACCTGACTTTTATCTTTCGCAATAAAGCTATTTTGTATACGGTACATCACTATATTAGTACTTCTTCCTTACATATTATCATCGACTGCATTTAAGAGGAGATCCTATTACCTGGCACAAAAAGGGGGACATCCCCTCCCTCAGGAGCCTTACAAGACAACGCTGCAATAAGGCTTGTTACCCCTGTAGGGGTACATACCTCCGGTGAGTGCGGGAGCAATTGGAGGGGTGCACCTGTGTGTTTCACCCATCACCCACATCACCCCTAAAGCACTGGAAGCACTTTAACAACACCTGATTAGCCGTTTTCACCGATTACTGCATATATATTTCTTTTAATCACGGATTTACCCAGCAACAAAACAGACTGTTGGTCTGGTTTTTTGGGACTATTTATTCACTGCATGAGCACTATTTATTGTTGCATTTATCCGTTATAAGCACAGATGTGAATTTATTGTATTTTATCTATATTATTTAGTGCACGGATCACCACCTGTACAGGCAAGGCACACATTCTATAAAGTGTGCTTTTAAACATACCTTTTTCCACTGGCACATATATTATCTATGTACTGTTTGCACTAAAAACACTTTACAACACCCCTACTAAGGAGATTAATTTATGTACCAATTTTGATATTGTTCTTACACTGAGTTTTTATTTATCAATTAACACTATAGCACTTTAATTAGCAACATCCATTTTTTATCACTTATAATCAGGCAGCGCCACTTTACCTCACCTTGCCCATATAGTACACATTATAAAATCCTAATCCTATCTGAAATAATGATCTATTTTCAAGTTTCATCTTTGTTTTTACTCATATAATATACACAATACATATACTGTATATTCTACTTTGTTTTTTGTAATCACCTATCTGTGATGTGTTTCATTCTAGAGCACCTACTGTTCTACAATGGTTCAACACTGTGAGGCTCTGAATCGCTCTGTTCAAGTGGTTAATCTGGATCCTGCAGCAGAGCACTTTGACTATCCTGTTATGGCAGGTAAATGGATACTTGACTGTTTTTAGGTAGCTTAAAGCAGGATAAAACCAAAAATGTAATATATTGCAGCTTACATTAGAGGTGATGGATGCATTAATTTTTCTTTTTTAAGGTGTTTTTCCCCCTCTGTTATTACCTGGTGATTTGGCCAGTAACACACCTTCTGTGCAGTGTTAATTTCGTCGACTAAAACCGACTAAAATGTTTTCGTCGACTAAATTAACACAATTTTAGTAGACTAAAATACGACTAAAACAATTCAGATGACTAAAATACGACTAAAACTAAAATGGCATTTTAGTCAAAAGACTATAACTAAAACTAAATCGAAATTTGCTGCCAAAATTAACACTGGTCCATGCTCAAAGCTTAATACCATAAATAATAACATATTCGATTTTTCACTCCAGGACCAGCAGTAGTATATAATGAGTTTGGAAATTGTAGAAAAATGCGTAAATAATGCATTACAAATTACAATTGAACTACACCCATTTGATTATAGATGACTAAAATGTAGGACCTTTTAGTCGACTAAAATGTAGGACCTTTTAGTCGACTAAATACGACTAAAACTAAAACACTTGCAGAAGACTAAAATGGGACTAAAACTAAAATGCCATTTTAGTCCTAAGACTAAGACTAAAACTAAATTGAAATTTGCTGCCAAAATTAACACTGCTTCTGTGTTGGAGTGCCCACATTCTGGATAAAGGAGCATTGGAGACACCTTTGAACAGCAGCATTGTAAGTCTGGGGGAGGGGGGGGGGGGGGAGTGTTGAATGTACTAACAAATTGAAGCCAAACTCCAGCTAACACTTTATAAGCAGTTACAATAACGGTTTTCCTTTTGGGATAAAGGTTTTCAATAACTAAAAGCTGATCATTGTAAGCAACCCCATCGGTGGTAATTAGTTTGTCTCAACCATGGAACTGCTACATGTGCAGGCCGGTTCAGAAGGTACCAGGCCAAATTTTGATCCATGAATGCTTGTACAGAAATCAATCTACTGATCAATTTCTGAACAACTGCCCTGTTGGCATTTCCCCACTCGATCAGCACTGCAGACTACAGCCTGCAACACTGATCAGTGTATTCTGATGGCAAGGAAGTGTACCTGCTGTCAGAATACAATAGCTCAGCGGGGAGAATTCCCCCACCCAAGTAAAGTTTGGATGGAGAAATTGTGTATGTTTACTTTGTTCAACCCACTGGTTGAACAAAAAAAACAGCCTAATGTATGGGCTGCCTTACTGACCAGATCACAAGGTAAAAATAAAAGCCTAAGAAAGGAAAATGAATGCAGCCATCACATGTAAGAATTCGTAAACTGCAATATAATGTTCACTTTTGGGTTTTAATACTGCTTTAAGTGTGTAACAGGATTTAATAGCGTGTGTGTGTGTGTGTGTGTGTGTGTGTGTGTGTGTGTGTATAATATAATTATTATTATTTTATTTTTTTTATTAGAACTTTATAGTTTTACAACTACAACTTTTTTCTGTGTGTTAAAGTCCTGGATTCCTGGTTGTTATGCTGATCCACTTCAGTACTTTCAGTCACTAACCAGGACATCTGTCTCTTCTAAAATTCCCAAATCGCATATTTGTTCCAGGTCAGTGATTTAAAAGGCACTAAAGCCAGTGCATCAACACTGCAACAGCCAGGCGACAAACATTTTCAAAAGAGTTCCACACTGCAAATTACCCCTAGAGTCTAGTTTAGAAGTTCAGCTCACACAGCACAGGGAGATGCCCACCAAAGTGGTCACTACAGCCTGTCAGCCCCCCCCATATATAATATATATAGGCGGCACAGGTTTAACAATGGGGTCCTGATTATAGTACATCTGAATCCTAGTCCACACTTACAGGGCAGCACAGGGTTACACCATGGGGCTCTGTCTAGCCTAACAGATGGGATGTATGGCACATAGGCAGTACAGGGTTAACCTGATTAGCCAATCAGGAGGTATCTCTCCCTTGCAGGCAGCACAGGGAGTAATGATACCTCCTGTGTGCAGACTCCAGGCTCTAGCTAAAAAGTGTTTAGCCTGTCTGCACACACAGCAGAGATGATTGAGGTGGAGGAAAGTCCCAAGAGGGAAGGCATGGCCAGCGACACACTGACCTTCCGGGTCTCGGTTAAATCTTCACGTGGAGGGCTGAGCAGTGGAAAGGCTGACGACGGAAGCATTCCTGCATGCCCACTCTCCCCTGCCATGGTACGTCCAGGCTGTTCCTCCCTCCATGCATGGCAGACTCCATAAGTTAGGCTTCTCCACAGACACTGGTAGCTAGCGGCAGCTGCCCCTGGTTCTGTTTACATTCATCTGTCAGCAGGAACCCCGCTGACAGATTAATGAGTCATCAGTTGTTAAGAGAAGTATGGCTTTGTTTTTTTTGAGAATTATACTTACCCAGGTGGATGGAGCATCCATTCGACGCTGCATCTGGCCCCTGGCGCCTCTGCACTGATATCCGAGCAATTTAACCCACCGATCGCTCGGTTCTGACAGCTCCCAGTCAGCAGCTCTCTGCTCTGCCCCCTACTCGTCATTGGAGCGCTGAGCCGTGGAGTGGCGGGCAGCAGCTGGCTCAGGCTCTCAGTGGCTTGCTGAGAGGCTGACCCCGGTGTCAGTCCAGGCACCTGGCGGATCCCAACTTCCATTGTCATGATGACGTGGGCCCTGGACTGACTTCTGTGACGTCAGCAGAGAGTGGACTTCAAACTGCTCTCTGCTGAAAACGGGTCACAGCAGTGCAGAACGAACTGCATTCCTGTGATCCATAGGAAATGTACAGCTAAACAAGCTTTGGCTGTACATCTCCTTTAAGGATGGAGTGGCCCGCTCCTTAACAACCGATCCGCTGACAACTGAGCCAGAAGGTATCGGTTTTAGGTATTGGTGCATTTTCATGAGTACCGATACTTGTGTAAATGCCTAGTATCGGCATCGGTGCAACCCTAGTATCTCGACTGAAAAAAGGTTGACTGTTTGAAATGTTTCTTTTTTTTTTTTTTTTTAAAGTGGGAGTAAACTCTCCTTAACATGCACCATTTTGGAGATATTTGCTGTACATGCAGCCAGTGACCTCACCAGTGCTTGTGCTCTGAAGGAATGGCCCGGCCCAAGCTGTTCCTTCAGAGTCCTGTGCTATAAACTGCAGCTCCTACGCGCATGCCCGGGAGCGAGGTCATCGCGGCTCTGGCCACTCACACAGCCTGAGTCTGTGAAGATAGAAGCCTTGTCAGCGGTGACAGCTTGTACTAGTATGCGATGCATATTAGAACTTTGTCTTACAGTTTAAAAAAAAAAATAATAAATTGCCGGCGGTTTACTACCATTTTAGATACTAGTTTATTAAAAGTATGCAGAATCATTCATTAGGTTATTATTGCTTTGTAAAATTTGCTTATACTGTACCTATACATTTACATGTATCGTTAAAGCGCTCGATAACAGTGTTTTACTTGCCTTCCAAAAGGCTTGATGTTGCTAAGCATGCATTTAAAATGTGACTTTTTTTTTTCCTTTTAGTAGTGATAGATAGTGTAAGGAGGAGACATAACTACTGTTTTTATTGCGATCTGGTCCCCATCGGGAAGATTTCCCCTTACTTCATGTTCCTGTGACAAGCTAAATCTCCCCAACAGGATTGCTGACAAAAATAAAAGCCTAACAGAGATTCTTACCCTTCCCCACTCTACTTGTTTTCCATCCTTGTGTCCCTGTTTGAGAGATTTACTATCACTTCCTGTCTTGATGAAACTGTTATTGAGATGGGGAGAAGAGTCAGTTCCCTCCTTATTTTTATTCAAACTAAAAGATAAAAATGTTTTGGCTTGGGGTTCACTATAATGAGTATGCTATGAATTACTTGTTGCTTTGATGAAAAATGTATTGGTTTTGAGACTTTAGGTTTTTTCTTTGTTACAGATATCCGGGAACTGATAGAAGTAGATGATGTAATGGAAGACAGCTCTCTCCGATTTGGTCCTAATGGGGGACTTGTATATTGTATGGAATATTTTGCTAATAACTTTGACTGGCTGGAGAGTTGTTTGGGGCACACTGAGGATGACTATATACTTTTTGATTGCCCGGGTAAGCATCAAAAGTTGTGATTGACTTCGCCTTTATAAAAATACATGTCTGATGTCCATCAAATCTGCCCTTAGGTCATCATAGCACATAAATGCAATGTCATGTCACACCTACTTGTGAATGCAGTCCACATTCTAAAATGTATGAAAGTTTTTTAAAGCTATATGACTGTTTTTAAGGTTTTTAAAGTAGCATTGCTTTGCAGAATTGAAAGGGTAACTAAAGCCAGAACTTCTGTCCTGCAGACACAGAAGGAATGGAAATCTTGCCAAAATGAGAGAACTGCCTTCCTAGACCGTTTTCACCAGAACATATGCCCCTACCCCAACACCATCATTGGAAACCCAAAATGTTTGATTTTCCACAATTTGCATCCCGGTGACATTAGTTCCCAGGACAAATAGGCTAAATCTTTGTAAAGTGGACACAAACAGCAATAACAATCTGATAGAGGTTCTGTCCCCTAACCTCCCTATCCAAAACTAAGAAAAAGGTTTTGGCTTTAGTTACTATAGTTATATTTTTGGCTTTAGTTACTATATTTTATATAGTTATATTTTTGAGATTTTCATATGTGCTCCTTGTTATTGGAGTTGCATTAAATGCCACTAAAACAGGATAAAAGGATCTTTTTTGTTTTCCACCACTACCATATACTATAGTTCAAGTTTGCGTTACAATTGACTTTTGTTTTCCTAGGTCAGATTGAGCTGTACACTCACCTGCCGGTTATGAAGTACCTGGTAGAACAGCTCCAGCAATGGGAGTTTAGAGTCTGTGGTGTCTTTCTTGTTGATTCTCAGTTCATGGTGGAATCTTTCAAGGTAAGGTTTCCAATCAGAGATAAATACAGAATATCAACGGTAGGGTTCTAGAGCTTTACTGTCCAGTATGGGAGCCATAATATACTGATACTGTTCATGGAATTCAAGCATATTTACTTAAGTAAAAATTCAGCCGTGTTGGCAAGTTGCATCCTGGCTTGTCTGGCCATATTGGTTTAGATAGGGGAGACAGTGAGCATGGCCCCAAATTGAGCCCCTTCTCAATCCATCATAAGCATGACCAAACAGAAAAATACAATCATTGTTCTAGGTACATGCTACACTAAAGTAAAAGTGCACCTTTTTTTGAAGGCTAAGTTCACCTTTTGCAAAAAAAAAAGAATAAATACTTATTTTTTTTACAGGTAAAAAATATGCATGTAAAGTGTGGCTGATCGTGAGTGTAATGTCAGGCTCCAGCAGACTGTAGCTGTCTGCCCGTACCTCTGATACAGCTGGCAGTTATTGCATGACAGGAAGATCAATGAACTACCTAGAGTTCTCACCAGCACCCTGGTAGTTCATTGAGAACTAAAAGCTGCACAACCATGCTGAATTCTGACAGTGGGTATAGGGAGAAGATCCCAGCCCACTGGCAGGCAGGCATTTTTTTTTTTGCAAGTTATTGATCAATAAGTAACCTTTCTAATTGCAATTAGGCCCCTTTCACACCTGCGTGATTTTTTTGTGTGTTGCGTGACAGCATAGGACGGCCTGAATTTTTGAATAGGCCGCCCTACATGTGGCAAACATGCCAAAGTAGCTCCTACACCTTTTTTTGACAGTGAGCCTGGTGCGGTTTTGTAATGTGCATTTTTCACGCAATAAAACACCCGGCTGCTAGCTGCGTTTGAGGTTTCATTAAGAAATAATGACACTGCAAGTGTGATGTGTGTTTTTGGTTACGCATGCAGAAATGCATGTTTATGTGCACATTCCCTGTAACACAAAGGTGTGAGTTGGGCCTTGATATAGACCATATAAAAGCTGATGACTTTTATACAGGCCTCTTCTTGCAACTTTCTCTTCAGAAGGCTTCTAGTGTTTGGGTCCATGTGTGACTTTATTCTACTTTAAAATACATTGTAAATCTTGAATGGCACAGTAGAGTACTGTAACAAAAGGTTGAGTCCAGGTAGAAGAGAACCTGATCTGCAGCAGTACACAGTGCCTGGACCGCAACACTGTTGTCAATGTAGGCACTTTCTAGACTGGGTCAGATCCATTTTAAGTGTCCTGGATTTCCCATGCTGTTGTATTGCTCTATTATTACTGTGTGGGGTTTTTTTTTTTTTTGTTTTACATATGTACAAACATCTAAATACACTCTCATAATCAATCATAGGTAGAAGATAATTGAGGTAAAGGAATTACATTATGTGCCACCTTTCCATATGAAACTTGCAAATTGTCAAGTGAGCCAGCTCAAACTTCTGTCTGCATTGCATTTTTCATTACCCATAAATTCCATTTTGTATTTTATGCTTACTGCATACTCCTTAGTTTTCCAATATATAAATATGAACTTGTGTTGAGGTTTTGCAGTAAACATCTAAGATTTGCTCTGTATTTTTTTTCTTATAGTTTATTTCTGGAGTAATGGCCGCCTTAAGTGCTATGGTATCTTTGGAAATTCCACAGTGCAACCTCATGACTAAGATGGATTTACTGAACAAGAAAGCTAAAAAGGAGATTGAGAAGTGAGTTTACCACACTTGTTCAAAGATATAATTAAAAACAGGATTTTTAAAAAATGTGAACTATAATTGTCTAAATTTCCTTGCAGTGGAGCAGCTGATGCATTTTCCAGGATCTGAGAGCATAAAAAAAAATTACATCTGTGCTTTACTACTACGGGGCGGCCACGCTGCGCAGGATCACTTCCGGAGTATCTGGCGCGAGTGCGCATCGGCAGGCGGCTCACTCCCGATGTGATTTTACATAACGGGAGCCAATCAGCAGGTCCCACTGACTGTTCACCGGCACCCGCTGATCACTTGGTACACAGGCAGATTGCCATTCTGTCAGTACAGAAGGCATGGATCCTGTGTCTCTGCAAAGCAGGGACACCAATCTATGCCTTCCACTAGTAAAAGCACCTCCCACACTACACTAAAACTCTAGCTAGGCACACAGTTAATCCTTTGATCGCCCCTGATGTTAACCCCTTACCACCCAGTGTCATTAGTACAGTGACCGTACATATTTTTCCAAATTGTCCGCTCCAATATTGCAGTCCTGCTAGAAGTCGCTGATTGCTGCCATTACTAGTAAAAATAAAAATTTCCATAAATCTATCCCATGGTTGGTAGATAATAGAACTTTTTTGCAAACCAATCAATATACGCTTATTGGGATTTTTTTTACCAAAAATATGTAGCAGAATACGTATTGTCCTAAACTGATGAAGAAATTTATTTTTTTTTTTTACATTTTTTTTTATTGGATGTTTTATAGCAGAAAATAGAAAATATTGTTTTCTTTTTCAAAATTGTCCGTCACTTTTTGTTTATAATGCGAAAAATAAAAAACACAAAGGTTATGAAATACCATCAAAAAGAAGCTCTATTTGTGGGAAAAAAGGACAAAAATTCTATTTGTGCTCAGTGTCGCACGGACACACAATTGTCAGCTGAAGTAACAGCAAAAAATGACCTGATCATGAAGGGGGGGGGTAAATCTTCCAGAGCTGAAGTGGTTAAAGAAATCCTTGCCTATGTAGGGTATGGGACTCTTCCCCCCCCCCCCCCCCCCGACCATTTACCTGGGAAAAAGATGTTTATTATATTCTCCTTTTTTTCACATAAGATTTTTAGACCCCGATATGTATTCTATGATGGAAGATTCAACCAACAGACTAAGAAGTAAAAAATTCCAGAAGCTGACGGAGGCAATTTGTGGATTGGTGAGTTATTGACCAAAAAGTACTATATTTGAGAGAGCGGGACATTGTTACTTTCATTATAACTATTGCATACCAGGCACATGATAACAGTAGGTATTGCTTTTACACACAAACACTGACAGGGTGTTGTGCTCTCACACCTGTACACCGCTTATAGGCCAGAGCCAGCTATGGGTGTGTGCATCTCGAGGGCAGGCAAGTAAGGGTGGCTACGTACTTACATGCCATTGAGAACAAATGTAACTACCCTCTAACACAGTGTTTCTCAACCTTTTTTCAGTCAAGGCACCCTTTAAAATTTATGGACAGTCTTGAGGCACCCCATTCCAAAATGTAAAAACTATTTCAATTGTTTTACATATTGCAGCAACATCCACACGTAGGACACCCAACATTAGAGGTGATTTATTCTTCCAAAGCAAATACACTTTTGCAAACTGGTACTGATTAGTATTCCAGTGTTTCTCTTCTCCCCCAGTTTTTCTCCATCACTCAGCTAATGTGACCCCAACGCTGATGGAGAGGGGCAGGGGAGGGCCAAACAAGGATGCTATGCAGGCAGCTGACATCCTCCTCATCAACTGATGCCATTGGTCCTTAGGACGCCGGCAGCTAGAAGGTTGTAAGGTTGTAGAGTGAAAACCTGTGGCTTTGTGTAACTAAAAGGAAGGCTTTATCCATACTCCAGCTTGTATACAATTTTTGGGTAATGGTTAGGCATTTTGCCAAGGCACCCCTGAAGAAACCTCAAGGCACCCTGGTTGAAAAGGGCTGCTCTAAAAGGTGATATAAGTTTTTTTTTTTTTTTTTTTTTTTTTTTTTTTTTTTTTTTTTTAATGATTTTTTTAATTTAACTGCCAAAATGTAACATACATGTGGCAACTTTGGTCTCCAGTTTTTAAGGTCCTGCTTGGAACAGGATAACACACCAAAAAATGTTTGCGGTACCAATTCATACCCAGGTCTGATGCTTTATGTAATTACTTTGCTGTTCATGGGAAGGTTGATTGATTATTTCAGATTGTACCACATGCTTTCCAGAAACGCATTGATATTTACAGAAAAAAGCTAGTTGGCAAAGCATCCTATTGTTATGTCTAAAATCAGAGAGGGTTGTATACCTTCCAGTTTCACAATCTAACCAATGCTGTAAATTGCTAAATCATAGGATGATTGTGGGGAAACATTGACAAACTTTCAGCTAATGAAAATCTTAATTGACAGTGTACGAAGTAACCAGCTCAGTGTATTGCACATCAATCATGTCTCTGTTTGGTTTGCTAGATCGATGATTACAGCATGGTCCGATTTTTACCATTTGATCGCTCAGATGAAGAATGCATAAACATTGTGCTCCAGCATATAGACTTTTCTATCCAGTATGGGGAAGACCTGGAGTTCAAAGAGCCAAGGGTGAGTGAATTTCAATCAAAACTAAAAACTGTATTTTGATTATTTCATATATAGATGTCAACATACACCTTACTGCCTGACAATCTTATTTACAACCAACCTTTTAGATTTTACCAAAACTATGAAATGTGAGGGACAATCTTATCTATCCAATTATTTGTACCCAGTCAGGCAGGCCCATAGTTGTTGGTATATCTAAAGGAGGTTGTACAATCAGATTTAGTGGACTCTTAACAACCAAATACATCAACCAGATCGTACAGTGCAAGTGTAAGTGATAAAACCTGCTACAATAAATTTCAGTAAATATATCTGATGCTTAATAATATACATAGAAAATGTATTTTCAGTGCTCAATATTGTGCAATTCAAACAATAGGTGAAAAAAAAGTTTCTTAATCCTTACACAGTGCTCCAAAATAGTCTTTTAAATTAACCAATGTTTTAACTACAAAATATGACTTCAAAACCAACTTAGAGAAACGAATATCCCCAAAGTGCCAGTGCTATAGTGCGCTTCTTCCCTAGTGCTGTCTTTTCCTCTGCATCACCTCTATTCTACTCCTCAACTCCAAACCATGTCTAAAAACAAGTAAAATCTGTGTGTACACTCACATTAAAGAGTGTCCTCCTTGGCACTTCCGTCAATTGGAACATCTTGTATGCAGTAGCAGGTGGGGCGGTGCCGTCATCCAGGGCACCAAGAAGGACACTGTTTTTAATGTGAATGTACACACCGATTTTTTTTTTTTTTACATGTTTATAAACCTTTAACCAGTTCCCATCCGCGCTACAGCCTATATACGGCTGCAGCGCGGACTCGAATTTTCGGGAGGCCGTTTTTAAACGGCCTCCCAGTGACACGCCCCCCGCGCGCTCCCGCGAGCGCGCAGCGGGGAGAATCTGTGTCGGCCGTGTCCCTTGGACACAGCCGATCACAGATCGTGGTGAATGGCCAATCACAGCGGCCATTCACCACGTGATCGGATCATCCAATGAGAGATGATCTCATATGTAAACATATGAGATCATCTCTCATCGCCGGCGCTCCTTCCTCACACGGAGCCTGCAGTGTGAGGAAGGAGGGAGAGCTGCACAGCGCCAGGGACAAAGAGACATGTAATCAGGGCACTGATTACCAGTGCCCTGATTACTAAAAGGTAAAAAACATACACAGTGCCCCCCCATCAGTGCCCACAGTGCCCTCCATCAGTGTCCCCCATCAATGCCCACAATCAGTGCCCATAGTGCTGCCAGTCAGTGCCCATCAGTGCCTGCTCATCTAGGCACTGATAAGCACTGACTGGCAGCACTATGGGCACTGAGTGTGGGCACTGATGGTGCTGCCCATCAGTGCTCATCAGTTCTGCCCATCAGTGCTCATCAGTGCCACCCGTCAGTGTCCATCAGTGCCATCCGCCAGTGCCCATCAGTGCCGCCTCTCAGTGCCCATCAGTGCCGCCCGCCAGTGCCGCCTCTCAGTGCCCAGCAGTGCCACCTCAGTGCCCAGCAGTGCCACCTCTCAGTGCCCAGCAGTGCCGCCTATCAGTGCTCATCAGTGCCGCCTATCAGTGCCGCATATCAGTGCCACCTATCAATGCCGCCTATCAGTGCTCATCATTGCGGCATATTAGTACCTCCTCATCAGTGCCCATAAGTGCCACCTCATCAGTGCCCATCAGTGCAGCCTATCAGTGCCCATCAGTGCCGCCTCATCAGCGCCCTTCAGTGAAGGAGAAAAATTTATTTTCAAAATTTACTCACAGAAAATAAGAAAAACTTTTTTTTTTTTTTCAAAATTTTCTGTCTTTATTCTTTTTTTTTGTAAAAAATAAAAAACCCAGAGATGATTAAATACCACCAAAAGAAAGCTCTATTTGTGTGAAAAAAATGATAAAAATTTCAAATGGGTACAGTGTAGCACGACCGCGCAATTGTCATTCAAAGTGTGACAGCGCTGAAAGCTGAAAATTGGCCTGGATGGGAAGGGTGTTTAAGTGCACAGTAGGCAAGTGGTTAATAACATGTATTATCAGTGTTATGCAATATGAGCTTTCTTTTATTTATATATATATATATATATATATATATATATATATATATATATATTACACACTCCAGCACTGCCTTAACCCTCTTGAACATTAAGTTCACCAGAGCATTACAGGTTGCCACTTTTGTAGGTTGTTGGTACCTCAGGCCAGTGAGAAGTGGGACTTTTAAGGCAGGTAGGGGTAACACGAAAAAGTACAAGCAAAATAGGTGATAAATAATAAAATGGTATTTAACCCTTAAAACATATGTACAGTTGAGTACATTAGAGTGATAGGGTTATAGACCCTTGTGAAAGTGTGTGGTAGATAGAGGGTTTGTGACACGTGGTAAATGGTGACTTTAAGAGTATATCTCTGTCATTCCCTGCTGTTAAGGTTGGGTTGCCCAGATCAGGGATGTCTCCTATATCCTACGCGTTTCGGCCCCTTAGGGAGCCTTTTTCAAGGTTGATAGTCACCATTTCTGTGGGTAAAATACAGATATGGTGTTAGATATTTATAAATTTCACCACTTTTTTTAAAAAATTGTGGTGAGTCGTTCAAGTGTGGTACATACATATTATTTTCTTTAAATCCTTGTATGCTGGAGTGGCTCCCCTTTTAGCACAGCACTTTCACAAGGGTCTATAACCCTATCACTCTAATGTACTCAACTGTACATATGTTTTAAGGATTAAATACCATTTTATTATTTATCACCTATTTTGCTTGTACTTTTTCGTGTTACCCCTACCTGCCTTAAAAGTCCCACTTCTCACTGGCCTGAGGTACCAACAACCTACAAAACTCTTAACCAGGGACGACTGCAAACCCGACTACATATAGGGTCATAGAGATCAAAACCCCTTTACAGGTTGCCACTGGAATCCTCTTCCACTCCTCCATGATGACATCACGGAGCTGGTGGATGTTAAGAGACCTTGCGCTCCTCCACCTTCCGTTTTGTGGGTGCCCCACAGATACTCAATAGGGTTTAGGTCTGGAGACATGTTTTGCCAATCCATCACCTTTACCCTCAGCTTCTTTAGCAAGGGAGAGGTTGTCTTGGAGGTGTGCTTGGGTGGATCGTTATCATGTTGGAATACTGCCCTGTGGCCCAATCTTCGAAGGGAGGGGATCATGCTCTGCTTCAGTATGTCACAGTACATGTTGGCATTCACTGTAGCTCCAGTCCCAGTGCTGGCAGCACTCATGCAGCTCCAGACCATGACACCACCACCATGCTTGACTGTAGGCAAGACACACTTGTCTTTGTACTCCTCACCTGGTTGCCGCCACACAAGCTTGACACCATCTGAACCAAATAAGTTTGTTGGTCTCATCAGACCACAGGACATGGTTCCAGTAATCCATGTCCTTAGTCTGCTTGTCTTCAGCAAACTGTTTGCGGGCTTTCTTGTGCATTATCTTTAGAAGAGTCTTGGGTCTGGGGTGACAGCCAAGCAGACTAATTTCATGCAGTGTGAGGCGTATGGTCTTAGCACTGACAGCCTGACCCCCCCCCCCCCCCTTCAACCTCTTCAGCAATGCTGGTAGCACTTATCTGTCTATTTCCCAAAGACATCCTCTGGATATGAAGCTGAGCACGTGCACTCAACATCTTTGGTCAACCATGGCGAGGCCTGTTCTGAGTGGAACCTGTCCTGTGAAACCGCTGTATGGTCTTGACCACCGTGCTGCAGCTCATTTTCAGGGTCTTGGCAATCTTCTTATAGCCTAGGCCATCTTTATGTAGAGCAACAATTCTTTTTTTTCAGATCCTTAGTGAGTTCTTTGCCATGAGGTGCCATGTTGAACTTTCAATGACCAGTATGAGAGCGATGGCACCAAATTTAACACACCTGTTCCCCATTCACATCTGAGATCTTGTAGCACTAACGAGTCACATGACACCGGGGAGGGAAAATGTCTAATTGGGCCTTATTTGGACATTTTCACTTAGGGGTGTACTCACTTTTGTTGCCAGCGGTTTGGACATTAATGGCTGTGTGTTGAGTTATTTTGAGGGGATAGCAAATTTACACTGTTATACAAGCTGTACACTCACTACATTGTAGAAAAGTGTTATTTCTTTAGTGTTGTCCCATGAAAAGATATAATAAAATATTTACAAAAATGTGAGGGGTGTACTCACTTTTGTGAGATACTGTATCACTTGTAACAAAAAGCAAACATAGACCTATATATTACTTTAAAGGATAAGTTCACCTTTGTATAAAAAATAATAGATGGACATCTTTTTGCAGGTAAAAAATGTTTATTATTTTTTGTATTAGGAGTCTGTAGAGCATTGCACTGATTCCATGCAGGTCTCTAGCACCATGTCAGTGTAATTGCTTCCCTGTACATCCCATAGCCCCGCACGCCCACACTGCTTTCAAAAATTGACAGCTAGTATGGAGAACTTGTCCCAGTACAGGGAGGGAGACAGACAGGCGGGGAGTTTCTTTAAGGAGTCTATGAATCTGATGAGTGCATTGTGGAGGTGGGAAATAAGTGAGCACTAGGGTGGAGTGTTCAGGGGGTATTGATTTCTCTAAGTTGGTTTTTGAAGTCATGGTTTAGAATTAACAAATTGGTCAGTTTAAAGGAGAGACTATTTGTAATGTGTACGGTTTGAACAACACTTTTTTGTTTGAATTGCACAAAATGTATCACTGAAAAAAGTTTTTGTTTATATTTTATTGAACATCAGATATATTTACTGAATTTTATTGTAGTAGGAGGTTTTATCACTTTTTATCGCTTGGTTTGGTTAATAATTTGAATATCCAGACAGATTTGCGAGTTCTTCTGCTGTGGAAAAAGGGGCGCATATACGTTATTTTGATGAGGGCAGAAAGCCTGATATTCTTTTTTTTTTTTATTATAAAATCCAAATATACCTAAGGTTGGGAGAGTCTCTCCAGAGTTAAAGTAGTTCTCAAGGCAAAACATTTTTTACCTTTTGATACATTCCCTACAGTAAGGTAAAAATGTTCCAGTGGAAATGTTGCCCCCCTCTTTATACTTAACTGAGTTGTATCTCAATCCAACGCTGTGCCGTGGTTTGGGGAAGACCGAGAACTATAGCGAACATATATAGCCCCAACTCTGCACAAGTTAGCTTCTTTCGTGACATTTTACTGTCCCTTACGTCCTTCCAATCAGGCATTCTAATCCTCGGAGGAGATTTCAATGTTCCCCCTGAACCCAATTGTAGACATTTCCTCAGGAACATCCTCTCCACCATACAAAGCCCTCCGGCAAATCAAACTACAACTACACGACTTGCTCCTTCGTGACACTTGGCGAACCCTCCACCCTAGATTAAAAGACTTTACCTTCTTTTCCCCACCCCATAACAGCTAATCAAGAATAGATTATCTATTCATTGCTCAAAAAGATCTTCCACTCCTATCCCAAGCAACCATCGAACCCATGTTCATCTCCGACCACCATCCTGTCACCGCTACTGTAACTTTCTCTGAACAAATCCTACTTACAAAAACATGGAGACTACACGCATCTCTACCCACTGACTCCTCCCACAACAACACAATCACCCAAAACATCTCGGATTTCTTCATAAACAATGACACATCAGACATGAACCCCATGTTTCAATGGGAAGCCCACAAATGTGTCATTAGCGGCACATTCCTAAAACTAGCCGCCATACGTAAAAGAGCCAAACAAGACTACATCAACTCCCTCCTAAAAAAAATACAAAACTAGAACAAACACCCAAATTAAACAGAGCCCAAAACACCCAATCGGAATTAAACCAAACCCGTATTCTCCTGAGAGAGCAATTAGGGAAAAAGGTCAAAAACTATGCTCTTTCCCAAAAACTCTTCTACCAACATAGCAATAAAAGCGGAAGTTTGTTAGCCAAAGCCTTACAATCCAAGAAAGCAAATACGTTCCATTCGTCCACCTTCAGGCCAACGACTATCCAACAATGATGACATTGCCAATCACTTTGCCCAGTTATACACAGAACTATATAATCTTACCCCAGAACAGAAACCAAAAAATGTCAATAGACCGCAATCCAAAGCTGTGCCCATCTGCAGTGGCGCTGGTCTCTCTCCTTATAGGACAGTGGCTCTCACTGCTGTCCATCAAATCCTTTAAGGGATGAGGCTGAGCCATGCTGTGTGTGTCTACAGAGGCACACAGCCGGATTGGGAGGGAGCCCACATGTGCGCCCCCATAGAAAGCGGCTTCCTATGGAGGCACACTGAGAAGACGATGTTCAGGGATGCTCTGTGCGATACCATTGCACAGAGCAGGTAACTGTTTTTTTTTTTTTTAAACCCCCAGCCTTCTCAAATGCTCTAATGTAATTTTAGCTTAAAAGGTTTTTGTGACATTTCGAGAAGATATGTTTATTCTGCCTTTTTAGAAAATGTGGCAAAACAAAAATCAAACAGTCTGTAGCAATTTTCACGCCACAATTTTTTTTTTCTTTAACATCGCTGTCTTTGTTCTATTCTTGACGTTTATAATTTTTATTTTTATTTTTTTTTGCTTTTATTAGGAACTTGAGGAGGATAAATCACAGAACTTTGATGAATTCTTCCAGGAACAGGCGGATGAGGACTAACACCTTCAACCTTCAATGAAATATAGGGAAATGATGTGCTGGGAAGCATATAGCTTTCATTACCTCAAGATATATTATGATGAATAGTGGAAGTTGGATTCTCGGTACACATACGGAGACTGCAGCGCCGAAACATGCACGTGATGGACTTTACTAGCTGTGTGCGGATAAATTGGCAGTGTGTTCTAGATAACCGGAGTCTGCACTGCATGTTTTCACATGCATACAGAATAGGTTTTTCTATCCTGTGTAGAGGAAGGAAAAAAATGTTATTTTGAAATAACTGACATCCTAGTTTCAGTTGATTGCATAAGCAATTTTTTTTCAGACATGTTTAGTAAACAGTAAATCAAAGGCAGTTTTATTCTGTATAAATGTAAGTTTTATTTTTTATTTAAGTTTGCCTATTTTTCACATTCTGTTAATGGAATGGTTTTTCTGGCTTTTAAAATGTCCTGCACCAGATTCAAAAAAGGGAAAACGTGACCGATTCACATGGTTCTTAAGAGCATGGCTTTTAGGGTCCATGTACACGGGACGCTGAAAATGGCCGTTTAGGAGCAGTTGGGCGTTTTTTTTCAGAAGCCCCTGAACCCATCTACATTTTATCTTATTTGTCCATGTACACCAGGTCGTTTACAGTCATTTGCAGGCAGTTGCGTTCAGGGACTTTTTTTAGAACGCAATTATTTGCGTTCGAATGTGTGTTTCCCGGCGTTTCAAACGCACAAACGCGTCTGAACGCGATGACCCGCGTTTAGCGTTCGCGTTTTTTCCATTTTAAAGGGGAATCATTTTTTTGACCTCTAGGAACGCTTCTAAACGCAAACGCGGGTACAAACGCGACCGAACGGACGTTTCAAACGTCCTAAAAATTCCAGCATTCAAAGGGACTTTTAACAACGTCCCGTGTACATGGAGCCTTACAAAGTGGTGCTACAGCTGCACCAAAATCAAAAAGAATTACTCCCAGTTTGTGGGTAACAAAACAGGAGGTAATTAAGACTAACTCTAAGTTGGCATACAGAGATTGGCAGAGTGCATGTTTCTGTACACTGTGTCAAAGACAATGTTTGTTTTACAGCTAGCAGGCTCCTAGCAGTAGGTGAAACTTTATGGGGAAGTTGAGTGGCTAGTTCCCTATCAGGTCCACTTCCTTCCTGTGATTGACTGCAGCGATTGGGTGGACTTCATAGCCAGTAGCAGGCTATCTATTGGTTGTACAATCCACCCACTGCCTGCTGTCAAGCACTAAAAGAGTGGACCTGATTGTAAACGAGTGTATCTAAATCCCAATTAGTTTCTGCCCATCCAGCTACAAAACTCCTTGGCCACTGCACTGTTTTTGTGACTGCAGCAGGGGTGGGGAGGGAGTTTAGCTATACTGAGGACAGAATGTCAGGCATCTGGCACTAGTGTGCTTCCGGATGACAAATGTCAGCGCTTCCCCTAATTCATGTACCTGAATCCACCAGGTACATGAATTTAGGGCAAGCAGAGAGACAAAGGATTTCTAAAGTGTGTCATAAACACTCTTTATGAATTCGGCAGGTTGTCTTCTGTTCTGTAGAACATTTGAGTCCCTTAGAAAACACAGTTACATGGACTAATATCTCATAATTGTTCAAAAGTTTCTCAGACATCAAACGTGACCTTAAATTTACAATTGGTATTACTGTTTCAGGTTAAAACCTGTGACCTTAATGACCTTTCAATTGAATTTCAAATCTATTTCTCTCTCTTAGTTCCTATTCACATGGGCAAAAAGTACCCTCATGAGCATTCCTGTTGCAAGTATACTGTGGATACTTGTGGCCAGGATGCCAGGCTCAGTGGCGGCCAGGATCAGTGGTGGCTGCTTAGCCTGTACAACTGAATTCAGCAGTTACCTGCATTCAGATATGCAGCAACAGCAGTTGTACAGGCTGAGCATCTGCTGGTCAGAACACCTGGGATTCTGGCCGCAAGCATCCACCGTATACTTGCTGCAGAAATCTGCTGGGGGCACTTTTGCCCATGTGACTGGGGCTTTAGAACAACTTTGTAGTAGCTTCTCTTGTCAGACGGAAGGATAAGGATTTTGATTGTTAGGCAATTTCATCAGTAACATCTCTTCCCTCAACAGACTTGTCAGCTTTTAACCACTTCAGCCCTGGAAGGTTTTACCCCTTTAATGACCAGGCCGTTTTTTGTGATTCGGTACTGCGTTGCTTTAACTGACAATTGCGCTGTCGTACCATGCCGTACCCAAATACGATTGATGTCCTTTTTTCCCCACAAATAGAGCTTTCTTTTGGTGGTATTTGATCACCTCTGCGGTTTTTTGTTTTTGCGCTATAAACAAAAAAAGAGAGTCAATGTGGAAGAAAACACCAATATTTTCTACTTTCTGCTTTAAAACATTCCCGATGAAAAAATTGTAAAAAATCTAATTTTTTTTATATCAGTTTAGGCCACTTTGTATTCTGCTACATATTTTTGGTGAAAAAAAATCCCAAAAAGCATATAATAATTGGTTTACGCAAAAGTTATAGCGTTTACAAACTATGGGATAGATTTACAGACTTTTTATTTTTTTTATTAGTAATGGCGGCAATAAGCGTTTTTTAGCGGGACTGCGACATTTCGGCAGACAAATATAACACTAAGTGACACTTTTTGGGGACCAGTGACATTAATACAGTAATCAGTGCTAAATAATATGCACTGTTACTATAAAAATGACACTGGCAGGGAAGGGGTTAACACTGGGGATGATCAAGGGGTTAAATGTGTTCCCTATTTGTGCTTACTAACTGGGGGGGGGGTGGATTTAACAGAGGCAGAGAGAGATCGGTGTTTCAGCTTAGCTGAATCACTTGATCTTTCCCTGCCGCTCTGAAAGGAGAGCCGTCTTGCATTGTTTACATACCAGATGGCTCTCCTGTCAGTTTTGCCGAAGATCGCGGAAGGCCGGCGGTGATCGAGCCCGCTCCTCCCGCGGTCTGCCTTACCGCTGTGTCTAATCAAACCAATCAACCGAAACAGAGGCAGAGAGAGATCGGTGTTTCAGCTTAGCTGAATCACTTGATATTTCCCTGCCGCTCTGAAAGGAGAGCCGTCTTGCATTGTTTACATACCAGATGGCTCTCCTGTCAGTTTTGCCGAAGATCGCGGAAGGCCGGCGGTGATCGAGCCCGCTCCTCCCGCGGTCTGCCTCCCGCTGTGTCTAATCAAACCAATCAACCGAAACCACGTGCACATAGTCATGTAGATCTAAGTGATTATGTGCAGCCGAGCCGCCCTGCCGCAGTAAATCTGCGTGGGGCAGTCGGCAAGTGCTTAATAGGTGATCTCATAGAATTTACTGGACCAGATATTGTGGGGCTTAGGGGTAAGGAAAATACTCGACCCAAACTTACTGCACCTTTGTCACACCCTTCTGGGCAAAAAGTAAATGTGATCGTGTAAATTAGACTAGCCTTCTTTGGGCCCCAGCAACTTGGTTTTTCACTCTGGAATACAAATGGGTGAATTTAGGTTTGAACTTAGTAACTGTATTTCCCTTAGTTCTTGTGGACAGATCACAAAAAATGCACTAGGTGAGACTTTAAAACAGCTTTTATACTGTCATGTCTAGACAATCCTCTTTAAACCACTGCTATGTGTTCACTAAGAGACACATGTGACATGCTCAGGCTGTCAATGTACATTTAGAGTACTAGCTTAAAAGAAACCTTTCATTTGTAGAAAATTGCTAAGCTATTCAATATTTCCACTCTTAAACCCCAAAATCTGCTTACCTGTTGCAGATCAAAAAGTATTAAGCCAGGGAGTGTAAGTCTATGAAAAAGCCTTGTCAAACGGAGGTGCGTAATGGCAGTGTACATATTTCTTGTGTGACAAGTTGACTGTAAAGACTTTGAGTTGCAGAGTTTACTTTGAAACTGAACTCAAGGCGGATACTAACCCCTAGGCGCCGAGCGCATGCAAATATGTGGCCTCTCAGCAGCCGAATATTTACGCGCATTAGCGCCCACAGAGCTGTGCCAAAAGCCCACGCCCTGCCCGCTCTTGGCACAGTGACTGGCGGGTCACAATCGCTCCTTGCAATCAGTTTTCCGATCATGTGACAGCCAATCATGACGGTCACATGGTCTCAAGCCCCGACCCGTCTCCTGCAATTCCAAACCCCTTAAAGGGCCGATGGGAGCCGGCACCAAAGTGTTAAATACCTAAATAATGCAGTCCTGTAATCATAATCCTTAAATGTATGCAGTGTGCATATCTGAATTGTACCTGGTATATGCCTTCACTGTACAGCAGAGCTCAGATTGGGAGAGGGAGAAGCAGCACAAGGAGTGTTTAAGTTGTGCTGCAGTGCTCAAGTGCTAACAAGGAACATGCTATCAGAAAAAGGAGCAGAGTGACAGTTGAGATGAGCTCATCAGTGTGCTGTTTCACCTTTCACTGTCCAGTCATAGGCTGGGGAGAGGTAAAACCTGTGTTTATCTGCAGCAGAGAAAAACCAGGCCAGACGGGGCTATGCTGTGTGGCTGAGATGTAGAAATCTCAGAACTGGGTGGACAAATTCCAATCCTTTGGAAAGAAATGCAGCTCCCAAATATGTTTTTAACCACTTCAATACAGTGCACTTTCACCCCCTTTCTGCCAAGGCCAATTTTCAGCGCTGTCACACTTTGAATGACAATTGCGCTGTCATGCTACACTGTACCCATATGAAATTTTTATAATTTTTTTCACACAAATAGAGCTTACTTTTGGTGGTATTTAATCACCACTGGGTTTTTTATTTCTTACAAAAAAAAAGATAAGACAGAAAATTTTGAAAAAAAAAGTTTTTCTTATTTTCTGAGTAAATTTTGAAAATAATTTTTCTCCTTCACTGATGTGTGCTGATGAGGCGGCACTGATGGGCACTTATGGGCACTAATGAGGTGGCACTGATGAGGAGGTACGAATATGCCGCACTGATACGTGGCACTGATGGACCCTGATGGGCAGCACAGATGAGCAGGCACTGATGGGCACTGACTGTCAGCACTATGGGCACTGATGGTGAGCACTGATTGGCACTGTTTTTCACTTTTCTGTAATCAGGGCACTGATTACCTTTCCTAGTCTCCCCTTTGAGGATGAGCCGCTGATCGGCTCTCCTCGCCACACACTCTGACAGTGTGAGGCGAGGAGAGCCGATAAACGGCACTTCCTTATTTACATGTGACCGGCTGTGATTGGACACAGCCGATCACATGGGTAAAGAGCCATGTTATTGGCTCTTTACCAAGATCGGGGTTGCACCGTGCGTGTCCTAGCAACGCGGGCGCGCGAGAGGCCGTTCTGGTCCGCCATCATATGACTGCGTCCCAGAACAATAGCTGCACTGCGGCGCCGTCATTTGACGGTGGGCGTGCAGTAAGTGGTTAATCTGTGTATTTAGCGGTTTGTTCTGAGTTCAGCTTAAATGCTGATTTCCTTTTTATATCAAACCGATAGGAATAAGAGTTTTAGCATTTTAACCACTTGCCTACTGGGCCAATTCTGACACTTCTTTCATATATTTAAAATTCTGTGTTTATTTTTTTTTGCTCGAAAATTACTTAGAACCGCTAAACATTTTATATATATGTCACACGATTTTTATGCAGTGTTTTTTCAAACGCAGTTTTTTTTCTTAGAAAATATACTTTAATGAGCTTAAAAAAAAAAAAACACAAAATAAAACCCAATTTTTTTTCTAAAACATGAAAGATAATGTTACGCCGAATAAACAGATACTCAACATATCATGCTTTAAAATTGCGCATACTTGTGGAATTGTGTGAAACTACGGTACCTAAAAATCTCCTTAGGTAATGTCTACAAGCTGCCAGAATTATTGCTCTCTGATGTTCGCGACGATACCTTGTATGTGTGGTTTGAACACTATATACATATGTGGGCATGGCCTACATATATGTTCACCACTGCGGGTGAACACAAGGGGACAGGGGTACTTTACTTTTATTTTTTTTTATTACTTTTATTCAGTTCTCTTTATTTATACACTGTCCCTTTTTAAAAAAAAAAAAATGTGATCACTTTTATTGCTTTCGCAAGAAATGTAAACGCCTCTTGCGATAGCAATACAGCATGTCAGGTCCTCTTTATAGAGAGATCTGGGGTCTATAGGACCCCCAAATCTCTCCTTTACGTTTTTGAGCAATTTTTTTCATTTGCTTTCACAAAAAAAAATTCTTGTTTACATGCTTGAGGAACCAGAAGTGGTCATGGCGTCGCTCCGGTCTTCCAAGGCCATAGGGATGAGCGGAGGCCATCTTGCCTTCACTCCTCTCTATTGCAAGCCACCGGCCTAGGATGGGTCCCAGGCTACACTGATCGTCAGGTAAGCGGGGACGGGGGGGCACCCCTCCCTCTACTTCTAAAAGTGATCCAGTGGCAAATTTCCACTAGGACCACTTTTATCTTGTAGAAAATTGGCAGCTGAAAAAAAAAAAAAAATACTGGGGTTATGGTATATTGCTGCAGCCATAGCCCCTGTATTCCACCTGCCACCAGGACATCATTTGTCTGAGGACCAGTCAGCAAGTGGTTTAAGGCTCGGTTTCCACTAGTGCGACTTGCGGTGCGACTTGACACATGTCAAGTCGCATAGCAAGTCAAACCCCATTGTTTTCAATGGGGCACGTTTCCACTGCCGCGGCTTCAGTTGCCGCGACCTCAAAAGTAAATCGTGTACTACTTTTGAGCGCGACTTCCCTCTATATATGAGGGACAAGTCTAACTGAAGCCGCGGTTTACTTTTGCTACGAAGTCGTGCTAGAAGTAGCACGACTTCGTAGCCGCACTAGTGGAAACCTAGCCTAAAGCCAGATTGTTAAAGAAAACAGTTGTACAGCGATCTGTATCTGTTCTAGACAGACATTTGAATTTACAGAGGTAATATGTGGTCATGGAGAAATGAAAATGGTTTATACCAAGGTTTTAAAATTGCCTGTGTAATGGCATCATCTGTGCTGGGTTGCTGTGATATTTAACTGATCATTTAAAAAAAAAAAAAGAATGGAGTTACTTCTATATCTGCAATAAATGTATTTTTGTACCAAGCTAATGTGATCGAATTGATTTTTGTTTCTGCTTTTGTAATTTTGATAATAGAAGTATTACCCAAAGAGAGGCAAGTAGTCACTGATTCCAGAAAGTAACTTGGGTAGAAGACTTCTGAGAGGTCTACTGGGACATTTTTTTTACCTTAGAGTGTTTGTAAACCCTTCATCTACCCAGTGAAGTAACTGGCCTCAGATGATAAAGACGAAACAAATCCTCCTACATAAGTTGTATCTGTTTATCTACAGCCATTCAAAGTGCTGAATTTTAAGGCTGGGTTCACACTAGCGCAAATTGGATGAGGGTCTCCCCGCATCCAATTCGCATGACAGGAGAGTGAGCGGCTCTCAATGGAGCCGGTTCACACATCTCCATGGCAGCTGCGGAACGGATTGCACAGGGGTCCTGTGCATCTTTGGCTCAGTTTCAGGTTCGAATTCAGGCAAAAATATGGGCCTGATTCATCCCTGAAATAATGAACCGGGACACACCGGACCCCTGCTGTGAGCTGCGTCTGCACACAGTGTGAAACCAGCCTAAAGTTTTGAGAGTTAAAAAAAAAAAAAGGGGGTGGAAAGCTGAAGTTACACTCTGCTGCTCAGTGAGGAGAGCTCTGACAGCTGATTGGAGGGAAGGAACACACCCACTTCACACAGCACAAAGGAACAGAGGTGAGGCTATTAATCTGCTGAAGAATCCTTCCCCGTCACTATTTTTTTCTCTCAATGTCAGGGAAAACTTGTCACAAGTGATTCTTGCTGATAGAGAAATGAAGGAACAGACAGAAATGACACTTAGTGCTCTTGAGACAAGCGCACACCATAGAAGGATAAGCTTTGTTCGTATTTCCTGTCTGAGCTTTACAACCACTTTAATGCAGAGAATGTATAACGGTAAAAAATGTCTTGCATTTACAAAAAATAAAATAAAGATATTAGGGGATGCTCATACACCAGCAACGTTGGCCTGCATTGCCCAATGTAAAGAAAAGGCAAATGATGCATTTTCTCTTTCGTTCATTGACAGACACAGCTCCAGAATCTTCTTAAACCATTGGGTTATGCTGCCCCCTACAGGAGTAGGAAACTAGGCAGGAAAAAGCTTTACCACGCCTATGGGGCAGTCCCAGGGGATATACTCCCACTTCCTGCTATAGGCACTCAGTTTGATCTCTGGTCGTAGCATTTTTTTCTTTTTAAACTGAGTTTTTTTTTTTTCTTTTATTATTTTTTGTTCCTGTGGGAACTACAACTCAACTGCCGGACTGGAAATTCTAGATCCTTATGATCTCCCAGCGCAGGCCTTAGCTCTGTGCTAGGTCGGCTGTGACATAGCCCCACTGGACAAGGGCTGGCCGGTGAGTTAAACGTCTCGCGAGGTGCATTCAACCTGGTCACCGTCTGAGTCGCAGCGTGCCTCTGGTCCGCAGCACCCCCATTTCAATGGTACAGTGGTCTGCCTGGAGTGGTACCCACTCGGTTCCATGGTGTGGTAAGTAGTGTCCCCCCTCTCTCCCCTGGTTACCTTTTTAGGGTGGACGTGGGCCCTTCCCTGGGATGTTTGGACCCCTGGGTCCCCCCCCCCCCCAGCTCTTCTAAACGGTCACTGTGGGTCTTTCGATTTTTAACAGGACTGTGACATTGCGGCGGACAGATCGGACCCCCTAACTGACATTTTTGACACTTTGGGGGGGGGGGGGGAACCAGTGACATTGCTACAGTGATTAATGCTAAAAATATGCACTGTTCCTGTACTAATGACACTGGCAGGGAAGGGGTTACCACGAGGGGCGATCAAAGGGTTAAATGTGTGCCTAGGGGATGCTTTCTAACTGTGGGGGATGGGCTCACTGGATGAACACAGAAATCTGTGTTCCTAAATAGGAGCAACACAGAATCTCGGTGTTCATCACTGACAACAGCAGCCTGCCATGTATACATCGGCAGACCGCCGTTGTGTCTCCATGGGGATCGATTGCGGGTGGCCGTGAGACATTCTGGCCGTCGGACCCACTGATTGGCTCCCCCTCTAGCCAATCGGCGCGTGCGCGCCCACACTGACTGCTACACGAAACGACGTACAGGTATGTCGTTTTGCGTAACAGCCGACCTGACACAGTATAACTACGGCGCCTGGTCGGCGAGTGGTTAAAACCCAGTTTAGTTTGCACACATTTGCAAATACATGCGTAAGCTGCAGAGCCACTTTATGGCACCCTGGTATTATCTGCAGTCCTAACTATACATTTTTGAGAACCTCCACAGTGGAAGCACATGCATTATAATGGATAGATGGAGGGCATTGGAGCCTGGAGGGAGCCCACCCCTCCTTAACCACTTTAGCCCCAGAGGATTTTCCTGCTTTACGTCCAGGCCACTTTTTTCAACTTGGCACTGCGCGACTTTAACTGACAATTGCGCTGCCATGCAACGCTGTACCCAAACAAGATTTACGTCCTTTTTTCCCCACAAACAGAGCTTCCTTTTGGTGGTATTTGATAACCTCTGCGCTTTTCATTTTTTGCGATATTAATTGAAAAAGCGAAAATTTTGTGAAAAAATTGACATTTCCTACTTTGACCGTTAATAAAATATCCAATATATTCAATTTTTGTCATATATTTAGGCTAAAATGTATTTAGCTACATGTCTTCGACAAAAAAATTCTCAATGAGCGAATTTTTAACCACTTGAAGACCGGAAGATTTTACCCCCTTCCTAACCAGGCCATATTTTGCAATTCGGCACTGCGTTACTTTAATGGACAATTGCTCGGTCGTGCGACACTGTACCCAAATTGAATTTATGTCCTTTTTTTTTCCCACAAATAGAGCTTTCTATTGGTGGTATTTGATCACCTTTGCGATTTTTTTAATTTTTGAAAAAAAGAACGACAATTTTGAAAAAAAAAACTATATTTTTCACATTCTGATATATAACTTTCCCCCCAAAAAAATTTACAAATCAAAATTTTTTAACATTTTAGGCCAATTTTATTTTCTGCTACATATTTTTTGTAAAAAAAATCACAATAAGCGTATTTTGATTGGTTTGCACAAACGTTATCCCGTTTACTAACTACGGGAAAGATTTATGTCATTTTTATTGTTTATTTTTTTTTTTTACTAGTAATGGCGGCGATCTGCGATTTTTTTTTTTGCAGGACTGCGACATTGCAGCAGACAGATTGGACCACTAACTGACATTTTTGACACTTTTGGGGGGAACCAGTGACATTAATACTGTAATCAGTGCTATAAATATGCACTGTTACTGTAATAATGACACTGGCAGGGAAGGGGTTAACACTGTTGGTGATCAAGGGGTTAAATGTGTGCCTCATGCTTACTGACGTGTGTGGGGGTTCTTTGACACAGATCGCAGGTTCAGCTATGCTGAATCCTGTGATCTGTCCCTGCCTGTCACAGAGAAGATCCGCCTGCTTTGTTTACACAAGCGGGCGAATTTCCTCAGTCTTTCCCCGACGATTGGCGAAGAGCGGCGGTGATCACCGCCTCTCCTCCCCTGGCCCGACTCCCGCTGTGTCTGAATACAGCGGGAGCGAGCCGCCGAGAGAGGGAGGAGTCCAGCGACATAGGTCTACGTCGCTGGACCCAGCCGAGCCGCTCTGCTGCAGTAGCAGCAACGTGAGCGGTCAGCTAGTGGTTAAAGGCACAGGGGCGCACTGGACACCCAGCAATATAGCACCATGGCAGCAAAGGTTTCAAGCATGTTCCCTCACCAATATATCAACAGTACAAACAAATGGCCAATGCCCTCACCTATAACTTGCCTTTGCAGTAAGTAGCACATGGAAGGGCAATGCTTGTCAAAACCAAACAAAATTCCCGGCTCAACTTACCAACCAGCCTGCTGCCAACCGAATTATCCTGTCTAACAGAGTAAAGCCTCGTACACACGTAACGAATTTCCGCCGACCGGTCGTCCGTCTTTTGTCCAGAGTGGTGTCTGTTGGTTGGAATGTGCTCTAGACTGCACACGAATTTTCCCGCACGACAGAATTCTATTTTAGAAGTGATGTCATGTGTTGGATTGCTTTCTTTGTGTTCTTTCATCTCTGAGCATGCCTAGTATTGCTCATAAGATTTTTCCCCATCAAAATCTGTACTAATGAGACAAAAATCGGACGTGTTTTGATGATCGACAAAAATTATATAGCCTGCACACCAGGATTTTTTCGCCCGAAAAGTTGGAGTCGGTTGTCGGAAGCACCATACTAACAATCCGAAAATCGGCAGATCGGTCGTCGGACGAAATTTCCTGGCAGAATTTCTACTCGTGTGTACGGGGCTTAACTCTACTGTTAGGATAATTTGGCTGGTTGGTAAGTTGAGCTGGGAATTTTCTTTGGTTTTGTTAACCCCCCTAGCGGTATTCCTGAGTGTGGCTCGGGGTTAACTTTCAGTGCCAAAAGCGGTAACCCCGAGCCACACTCGGGATTACCCCACAATGTTACTCACCTTCCCTGCGCTCCCCCGCCGTCCTCCCCACTCTGTGCACGGCTGATTGCCGGCACTTGCCTTCCGGTTCCCTCCTGCGAGCGTTGCGACGCAGGGGGGTGGAACCGGCATCAAATTCAAAAGTGTAAAAACACAAATGACATGATACAAAGCTGTGATCCTAACGGATTACACTGTATCATGCCATTTTAGCACAGGATTTCACCTGGTGACTTTTCCAGTACCCTGCCTGTGCTTTTCCAGTGCTTTGTTCTTGGAAAATTTTGAACGACCATGGCGTCCAAAAAGTGTTCTTTTTGCGCAAAAGCGCTTTTAGACGAACTAGAAAACAGCAACAGCAAAACGGAGTTACTTGAAGAACTGAGCGATAGCGATTCGTGGGAAAATTAGTCATCCGGTACGGAAAGTGACGACAGCGATGATTCTGATGTCTCTTTCTTGCACATGGTTTGTGGAATTTGGGAAATATATCAAATGATTCTTCACAATTTCCAACGGAGCAATGTGCCAGAAACACATCAGAATCGTCGCTGTCGTCACTTTCTGTACCTGATGACGAATTTTCCCACGAATCGCTATCGCTCAGTTCTTCAAGTAACTCAGTTTCGCTGTCACTGTTTTCCAGTTCGTCTAAAAGCACTTTTGTGCAAAAAGTTGGACGCCATGGTCGTTCTCACTTTTCCAGGCACAATGAACTGGAAAAGCACAGGCAGGGCACTGGAAAAGTCACCAGGTGAAATCCTGTGGTGAAATGGCATGATACACGAATCGCTATCGCTCAGTTTTTCAAGTAACTCAGTTTCGCTGTCACTGTTTTCCAGTTCGTCTAAAAGCACTTTTGTGCAAAAAGAACGCTTTTTGGACACCATGGTCGTTCTCACTTTTCCAGGCACAATGAACTGGAAAAGCACAGGCAGGGCACTGAAAAAGTCACCAGGTGAAATCCTGTGGTGAAATGGCATGATATAGTGTAATCCGTTAGGATCACAACTTTGTATCATGTTATTCGGTGTATTTACATTTTTGAATTTGCCGCCGGTTCCATCCCCTGCATCGCAACGCTTGTAGGGAAGGGAAGCGGAAGACAGGTGCTGGCAACAGCCGAGCACACAGCGGGAGGACGGCGGGGGATTGCAGGGGAAGGTGAGTTTTAAAATATAAAGCAACAGATTTCTATACAAAACAATGTACCACTTTTAGCACAGAAATCCTGACATAATCAGACTGCCAGGGAGGTTAAAGAAGCTCTTGTACCTTTTTTGGACATTCAGCTTTGTGTGTTTTCCTGTGCACTAAAAACATGCCTGCTGGCTGCGTTTGGGATGCCATTAACAGTGAATAGCACCACAAAGGTAGTGTGTGTTCTATGAACGTGTACAAAAATGCATCCATGGAACACTTACAGGTAAATGGAGCCTAAAGGCCCGTACACATGGTAAGAAAATTGGAAGTCAAATTTCATACGACCAACAATCTGCCGATTTTCTGAATAAGTATAGTGCTTTTCGACAGCCGATTCCGACTTTTCTGACGACAAAAGCTGAAGGTGCAGGCTATAAAATATTTTTGTTTAACTAGTACAGTTTTCGGCTGAAAAAAAAATTGTAAGAGCAAGACTAGGCATGCTCGGAAACAAAAGAATAAATACAAAACAATTCAACACATGACATCACTTCCAAAGTTGTATTCTGTCATACAAAACTTTTCGTATATTGAGCAACCTCTTCACTTTCGGTATGAGACTAGCAACAAAAAACTGACGAATATTTGTCCAATCTAATCATGTGTACGAGGCTTTAAAGAGTAACTCCACTTTTGTTAAGAAATAAAAACATTCCCCTCTGGGTGATCTATGTACGTTACAAAGATTATAACAACCTTTGTTGCACATTCCTACCTTTTGTTATTCTGAAGAAATAGGGTTTGCATCAGTCTGGATTTCACGGACAGGATCTGATTGGAAATCGGTGGGTGTCAGTGGAGATGTCATCGCTGACATCTGTTGCTCCATAGAGTTGCATGGAGCATCCGATCAGGTCCGCCTGAAAAAAACTGACAGGCGGACCTGATCGAAAAGCCCGTGTGCAACATCCGAACATGTCTGAAGGGATGCAGGCTCAGCAGCTTTCCTCATTAGAAGCCTACAGGTGCACAGCTGATTGATAATTATAAAACCACTACTGTTAGGCTCCTTTCACACTATCCGTCCATCAGACGGATTCCATTTTTCTCAGTGGGGGATCGAGCCGCCGATCCCCCGCTGAGCAGGAGGATGACAGCTGTGTCTCCGTGCTGTGTGAAGAGACACAGCTGTCAGTTCCCCATGCATCTCTATGGGGGAAATCGGATGGGAACGGACCGTCGGTCTGTTCTCACCCGATCCGCTGGACAGATGGAAAATAGGGTTTCCATCCATCCAGATTTGACGGATCGGATCGGGTGTCAGCGGACATGTCTCCGCTGACATCTGATCCCCCATAGAGATGCATGGGGGGACCGTTCAGATCCGTCAAAAAAACGGACAGGCGGATCTGAACGGTCCGCCTGTGTGAAAGGGGCCTTGGACCCACTCAGCACAGGGGAACAAACAGTGATTTTCCATCCATCTGGAGGATCGGATCGGATGAAAACAGAGAGGCGGTCCATTTTCATCCGATCTCCCATAGAGGGGAGCGGGGATCTGACAGGTCTGTCTCCTTAGAGTAAGCAGAGAGGGAGCTGTCATCCGCCTGCTCAGTGGGGATTAGCGGATCGATCCTCACTGAGCGGAACAGAGTCCGCCAGGCGGAAAGCCAGTGTGGCGGGACCCTTACTATTGGGAGTATCTCACCAAAAATGACATTTTTGTTGCAGGGGATGCCAGAAATCTGACTTGTATCTTAGGCAGACTTCTGAGAAAATTGGTGAGCCAATCACACAAGCAGGAAAAGACGTTTCTGGGGTGTGGTCAGTATACATTCTGTGTACAGAACAGCTCCAGGTAGCCATATTGCATTGCATTTTTAGAAACTTACAGCGCCTACAGATAGAAAGGGAAAGGTAATATTTAATAACATTCAATTACAGTATGACTTGTGCTGTAATTGTATGCGCTATATTATTTATTTATTTTTTTGTTTGCTACTTTGCCCCCCCCCCCACTAAAGTGGAGTTAACCTTTAAGTCCCATACACACCATGAGAAAATCTGAAGAAAAATTCCATACAAGGCAGGATCGTTCGATTTTTGTATAGTGTGTACACAACTTTTGACATCCGATTCTGACTTTGCAAAATAAAATTTCCGAAGGAACAAACTTTCTCATACGGAACAGAATGAACGATTTTCGTTTATTGTGTACCGTTTTCGTACGATTTTCATACAAGAAAAATCAGAAAAGAAAGACTGCGCATGATCAGAAACAAACAACATAAAAAAAAAAAACATAGTTGTAAGAGAATTTTCATACATTAATTTCACAGCGAATTGCTGTGAAACAACAAAATAAATCAGATGAATATTTGCCCAGTTTTATAGGGTTATGGTTTCCATCCATCCGGATTTTACGGACAGGATCGGATGTCAGTGGACATGTCTCCGCTGACATCCCATGCCCCTTAAGCCTCGTACACACGCATCAAAATTCGGCCGGGAATTTTCGTCCGACGTCCGATCTGCCTATTTTCGGCTTGTTAGTATGATGCTTCCGACAACCGACTCCGACTTTTAGGCCGAAAAAATTCTGGTGTGCATGCTATAAAATTTTTGTCCTCCGTCAAAACACGTCCGATTTTCGTGCAGTCAGTACAGATTTCGACAGGGAAAGATCTTATGAGCAAGACTGGGCATGCTCAGAGAAGAAAGAACACAAAGAAAGCAAACCAACACATGACATCACTTCTGAAGTAGAATTTTGTCGTGCGGGAAAACTCGTGTGCAGTCTAGAGCACATTCCAACCAACAAAACACCACTCTGGACAAAAGATGGACGACCGGTCGGCGGAAATTCGTTGCGTGTGTACGAGGCTTTAGGCTCCTTTCACACGGTCCGCTCCATCGGCGGACTCCGTGCTGCTCAGTGGGGGATCGATACACTGATCCCCGCTGAGCAGGCAGGTGACAGCTCCGTCTCCGCTCTGTGTGCGGAGAGGGAGGTGTCAGAGCCCCATGCATCTCTATGGGGGAATCGGATGAGATCAGACTGCCTGTCCACTTTCATCCGATCCCATCCAATCCGATCCCCTGGACGGATGGAAAATAGGGTTTCCATCCGTCCGGATTTAACGGACAGGATCGGATGCGGGGGTCAGCGGACATGTCTCCGCTGCCCCATAGGGATGCATGGAAGATCCGATCAGATCCGCCTAAAAAATTGACAGGCGGATCTGATCGGATCGTTCGTATGAAAGGACCCTTTGCTAGCAGGCTTCAAAAATCAGGAAGAATAGACTCTGCTCAGGTGTGAAGGCAGCAGGCTTAGCCTCATACTTCCTTCTTTCAGTTCTGTAGCACTGTAAGTGTGGATCCATGCGCCCCCCAGTGGACACAGGACAGCATCGTTCTAGTCTCTTCTACATGTCAGCAGTCGCTGCCTCTAGTGGTTGCCGGCGGTATTGTCACGCGTCCGGTCACTTCCTGCTTCGGAGTGTCAGGGTGGGACAGCGGAAGTATCTGAACAGCATCGCTTACCTGGGAGCCTCTCCTCACCCGAACACCGTCATCATGCCGGTAAGTGATCGGAGGGGAGCAATCATCGGTGGCCACCTCTTCTATGTCAGTGGCGGCTTCAGGTAGCAAGGGACTCCCGGAGATGGATCATCCAGCCAGGAAGTGCCGGGCGAGGCCCATCTCTATGACCGAGCACACCCCATGGGTGATCGGATAGTGTGTGTACCCCCCTTCAAGTACTATGACAGGCCATGTTCTCTCATGTAATAAGAGTGGATCTAATGGATTCTCTTTAGGTGATCTCTCAGGATCTGCTTACAGAGCAGCCTTAGGCTGGTGTCAGATGGGTGGCAATGTGCTGAAATCTCCAGCCCAGGAGTCTATCCCTCTGTAGATGAGATGTCACTTCCATCATCACTAGCCATAGAGATTCCTCACTGGCCATAGAGATTCCTCACTGGCCATAGCGATTCCTCACTGGCCATAGCGATTCCTCACTGGCCATAGAGATTCTTCACTGGCCATAGAGATTCCTCACTGGCCATAGAGATTCCTCACTGGCCATAGCGATTCCTCACTGGCCATAGAGATTCCTCACTGGCCATAGCGATTCTTCACTGGCCATAGCGATTCCTCACTGGCCATAGAGATTCCTCACTAGCCATAGAGATTCAGCAGCATTAAGGTCAATGAGAGAGCGACATCTCCCTGAATCTGTCTATAGAGGGCGCCGTTCTATAGGGATGCACAGGAATGCTCTCAGGGCTCATTCACAAGTGCAGCACGCACTACCGCCCCTCTTAAATGCGATCCATGCTTGGGTTGCTTTTCGGAGGTGAGGACATATTTCACCTCCTCACCACCTGATTTAACCCGGTTACTGCTCCCCAATCACACGTGTTGCATGTGGTTGCAGTGCAGTTCTGGTGTGGCTCCATAGATGTTTTGCAGCGACACAACCTGCCAGAACGTAGATGCTGTTTATGTTTTGGCGCAGCGTGTGTACAGCCATGACCAGCTATATGTTAGTGTTCAGGTAGGGCGGTAAGGGGCTGCTTTCATAAGCTACTTGAAAAATCACATTTTGTTGAGCCCAGGTGGTGCCAATTATGGAGCAAATTCTGGCCAATTCTGCAAAAATCTGCAGAAATTTGATGTGTAAATAGTCGTCTTTAGTGTTCACACAGATCTGGCAGAAAGGGGAACCTGATGTGTCAGGCAGGAAATGATTCTCACTGTGTCAGCCTTCTGCTTTATATTCATCTTCTCCAAATATAGTATCCACTCCTTTTCTGAGCACACGTTTACACAGCTCCAAATCTGTTTAATCCTACAGATGATTCCAACAGGAACCCATTAGACCGGGTCTCAGAACTGTCAGTACACATTTAGTACCATGTGATGTACACAACATGCCTATGGCTTTGAAGGTGCAAAATAGCTTTTTTTTTTTTTTTTTTTTATTTAACCACTTAAGCCCCGGAGGATTTGGCTGCTAAAGGACCAGGGGTTTTTTTGCGATTTTTTTACTGCGTGACTTTAACGGACAATTGCGCGGTCGTGCGACGCTGTACCTAAACGAATTTGACGTCCTTTTTTTCCCACAAACAGAGCTTTCTTTTGGTGGTATTTGATCACCTGTGCGATTTTTTGATCACGCGCTATAAACAAAAAAAGAGCGTAAATTTTGCAAAAATAACAATATTTTTCACATTTTTTTATATGAAATTCCCCAAAAAAAAAAGTAAAAATCAAAATTTTTTAACATTTTTCGGCCAATTTGTTTTATGCTACCTATGTTTGGTAAAAAAAATCGCAAAAAGCGTATTTTGATTGGTTTGCGCAAAAGTTATCGCGTTTACTAACAAAGAGAAAGATTTTTGTCATTTTTGGTGTTTTTTTTTTTAACGCGTAATGGCGGCGATCTGCGATTTTTTTTTTTTTTCGGTACTGCGACATTGCGGCGGACAGATCGGACCCTTGACTGACATTTTTGACACTTTTGGGGTTACCAGTGACATTACTGCAGTAATCAGTGCTATACATATGCACTGTTACTGCAAAAATGACACTGGCAGGGAAGGGGTTAACTTTATTGGACAGGGAGGGGTTAAGTGTGTCCTAGGGGCGTGCTTTCTACTGTGTAGGGACATTCCTATTGGTGTAAAAGCAAAGATCAACCGTTCTACATAGTAGAACGGACAGATCTTTACTTTTACACAGGGAGAACTGACAGGCAGCTTGTTTACACAAGCTGCTCTGTCTTTCTCCCTTCACAGTAGCGATCGCAGTGTGACTGGCGGACATCGAGTCCGCCGGTCACACGCACTGACTTGCCTGTGAACGAGCCGCGGCGGGCACGCGCCCGCCCGCGATAGGCTCGCAAGTCAGTGACAGGCGAGTGACGTACCGATACGTCACTCTGCCTGGCCGGGGCTGACCGCCGCAGTATATAGTCGTGCGGCGGTCGGCAACCGGTTAATGACACAAACCATATTTAAGACACAATAAATAAAATAAACCTATATTTTAAGTGTACATAAGTATTCACCCCCTATTATTATTATTATTATTATTATTATTATTATTATTATACAGGATTTATATAGCACCAACAGTTTGCTCAGCGCTTAAAGCCTCGTACACACGCAACGATTATCGGCCGACCGATCGGCCGTCTTTTGTCCAGTGTTTTGTTGGTTGGAATGTGCTCTAGACTGCACACACATTTTTTCGGCCAACAACAACCAACTGCAGAAGTGATGTCATGTGATGATTTACTTTCCGTGTGTTTTTTCTTCTCTGAGCATGCCCGGAAAATCGGCCGTTCTGTTGACGGCCAACAAAAATTTTGTAGCCTGCACACCAGATTTTGTTCGGCCGAAAAGTCGGAGTCGGTTGTCGGAAGCATCATACTAACAAGCCGAAAATCGGCTGATCGGACGTTGGCCAAAAATTCACGGCCAACAATCGTTGCGTGTGTACGAGGCTTTAAAATATGAGGGAAGACAATACAGTTACAGTACAATTCAATACAGGAGGAATTAGAGGGCCCTGCTCGTTAGAGCTTACAATCTAGAAGGAAGGGTCAAGTGAAACAAAAGGCAATAACTGTGGGGGATGGGCTGATGGAGAAAATGGAGGTACAGTTGTTAGGTGTTGGTAGGATAGGCTTCTCTGAAAAGGAGGGTTTTCAGAGATTGCCTAAAAACTAATAGAGTAGGAGATAATCAGACAGATAAGGGTAAGGAGCTCCATAGGATTGGAGAGGCTCTGGAAAAGTCCTAGAAGGGAGCATGGGAGGAGGTGACGAGGGAGCTAGAGAGCAGGAGGTTTTGAGAGGAACAAAGAAAGCGATTGGGTTGGTATTTTGAGACTAGGCTAGTGACGTAGTTGGGGGCTGTGGATGACTTTGTAAGATGTTGTTAGTATTTTGAATTTAATTTGTTGGGTGAGCGGAACCCAGTGGAGGGCATGACAGAGAGGAGTAGCGGACACTGAGCGATTGGTAAGATGGATGAGTCTGGCAGCAGCATTCATGATGGATTGAAGGGTGGATAGCCTGTGTATAGGTAAGCCAATGAGAAGGGAATTGCAGTAGTCGAAGCGCGAGATGACGAGGGAGTGAACTAGGAGCTTTGTTGTGTCTATGGTTAGAAAGGGGTGTATTTTGAAGATGTTGCGGAGGTTGAGGCAGCAAGATTTGGACAGCGATTGGATGTTGGGCTTGAAGGAGAGTCCAGGACAACACCTAAGACCTTGGCATGTGGGGATGGGCTGATAGTTGTGCCATCGATAATGACAGAGAGACCTTTACTATGAAACCCCTAAATAAGATGTGAGAAAACTAGTTAACTTCAGAAGTCTCATAATTAGATGATTGGGTAAAGCTCACCTGTGTGCTAACAAAAGGTCACATGATCTGTAACCTGATGTAAGTAGAAATACACTTGTTCTTAGAGCTCCATGGTGAAGCATGGTGGTGGAAGCATAATGCTGTAGGGACACATTTCCTCAGCAGGGACTGGAAAACTGTCAGTTAACTGTCAGAGCTTAAATAAATGCTTTTACCACATTCATTTGGGGTCCTTTGAGTGTTGAGCACTTTTACTAAATATGTTACAGAGCTCTGTAGTGTAAGCTGCAGTTTACATATGACCGAATGACTCCTTGCACTGACTCTGATTCCTCATCAGCCACCTCAGTCCAATGCTCAGTGCTGTTTTTTTAGCTATCCCATAGTGCTATGGGAATCTTTTGTAACATTTTTTTTTTTTTTTTAAACAAAGATCATGTACACAAAGTAGATAAAAACATCAGTATATAGTTTTAGGCCTCATGCACACAGGGTGTTTTACAGCTGTTTTTAGGAATTTCAGACTTTTTTTTTTTTTTGCTTAAAAAACGCCCCTCCATGCTATTCTATGGCCTCATGTACACACAGCCTTTTAGGAGCTGTAAGTGGAATAGGTGTTTTTAATCCGTAAAAAACCCCAGGACCTGTGCATTCTGGAAAAGCAGCGTTAGGCCACGTCAGAAGTTTTTAAGCTGTAGTAGTTGGATTTGAGGTTGGAAAATAGAAGGGGGCAGAGAAAGGCTCCCAAACATGCATTAACGCCAATACAAAACGCTCCTAAAAGCACGTTTTTACAGCTGCTTCTTCCTGGCGTCGGAACTGGCTTTTCAAACGCCCTGTGTGCATGAGGCCTAAAAAGAAACAAAACTGCTCACACAAACTAATTGTACAATCTTGGCTCTACAAACAACTATGTAAAGCTAGTGCCTAGATGATTTAGGCCTCTTGCACATGTTACTGTTTGCACATCCGCATTTTATACATAATTTCAGGTGTTTATGTTGGACATATTTGCACATATTCGCATGCACATATGTGCACGTTATCCTAATTTCACGTTCTGGCTCCCAGAATGTTGTATTTATGCTTATTCGGGCGTACCGGCACAAATAACTGACTGGAAGCACAGATTTTTCTATTTTTTTTTTTTTTTATTATTTTATTCGTGAAAACACAGCTCTTGAGTACACACCCGTGTGTACAGGCACATTATAAACAATGGGCTGGATTTTAGATTAGTAAAAAAAAAAAATGCTGTACTGAGCTTTTTCAAGCTGCAGTGTGCAAGACGCCTTTAATAAGAAGTATGGGCTTTCCTGACGGCTCTGCAATGAGAACTGGGCGATCACACACTGCTGATCGCCCAGTTTCCCCCTCTGCTCTACACAGAAAGCTGAGACTATCATCAGCTCTCTGCTCTGCCCCAGTCCATTCACTGGAGCTCTGGACTGTGGAGATGGCAGGAGGGGCTGACTCAGGCTCCCAGCGGATTGCAGAGAGGCCGAGCCAGGTGGCGGTCCAGGGTTCTGGGTGGATCCTGACCATATCCTGGACCGGCTCTGTGATGTCAGCCGAAAGTGGGTTGTAGGCTGCTGATGGCTGAAAACGGGTCACAGGAGTGCAGAACAAACAGCACTCCTGTGATCCATAGAAGTACAGCCAAATTAGCTTCAGTTTTAAGTGTTCGTGTGTGTGTGTGTGTGTGTGTGTGTGTGTGTGTGTGTGTATATGTATATATATATATATATATATATATAATATAAATATGAAAAAAACATTTGTTTTTGCATAGTTATATTGGTCCAGGTTAGTGCGTTGCTAGTTTGCATATATCATACCTGACCAATCCTGTGGAATATAAACTTACTGTAGTAGTCACTGCTACTATAGTGTTAGCAGTAATATTCTGGGTTCAGTGTCAAATGGCTGCATTTTTGCTTACTAACCACGGGGGTTCACTGGCTCTGTACTGCTACCAGTCACCATTTCACCCCACCTCATCTAATCAGAGAAAGTCTTGTCACTTCCCCCCCCCCCCCCTCCCAAATCCCTCTGTGGTTAGTATTCAGAAAGGAAACTGCTGCTATCACTGTAGTAGCCGAAACTACTACAGTAATTTGCAGCTTAGGTATGAGATATACATACCTACATTGGTCTTTGTTTGCAATAAAAAATCATACCTCCAAAGACATGCTGGTAGGTTAACCACTTTAGCCCCAGCCCTATTTCGGACACTTTTTGTTCACAAGTTAAAACCAGTATTTTTTCCTAGAAAACTACTTAGAACCCCCAAACATTATATATATTTTTTTAGCAAAGACTCTGGAGAATAAAATGTCGGTCATTGCAAAATTTTTTGTCACGCGGTATTTGCGCAGCGGTCTTTAAAACGCCATTTTTTTGGAAAAAATTTGAAAAATCACATTTCACTGCATTTAAAAAATACTAAACAGTAAAGTTAGCCCATTTTTTTTGTATATTGTGAAAGATGATGTCACGCCGAGTAAATAGATACCAAACATGTTACGGTTTAAAATTGCGCCCCCCCGTGGGATGACGACAAACTACGGTCAATAGAGATCTCAATCTGCGACGCTTTAAATTTATTTAACGGTTACCAGTTTAGAGTTAGAGTGTAGCTCTTTTTTTTTAATTATTGCCCACGCTCTGGCGATCGCGGCGATACCTCACATGTGTGGTTTGAACAGCGATTTCATTTGCGGCTCGACTTGCGTATACGTTTTTTTTTGTGCGCGAGCTAACGGTGACGGGGACGGCTAAATTTTTTTTTTTTTTTTTTTTCCTATTTCTTTTTTCTTTTTTTTTAAACTTTATTACAGGTTTTTTAAAAAAAAAAAAATCTGATCACTTTTATTGCTGTCACAAGCAATGTAAACATCCCTGGTGACAGCAATATGTCGTGACAGGTACACTTTATGGAGGGATCGAGGGTCTAAAAGACCCTAGACCCCTCCACTACACTTCCCTGTATGCAAAACGCCGAAAACGGCATTTTTGCATACAGCCGTTTTTCAAATCTGCCGCCTTTTGCAGCACAGTAACCCGGACGTGACGTCATGGACGCCGCCTCCGGGTTACGTCATCGGAGACCCGATCGATGCCGTTTCCGGCATTCATCGGGACTCCATCCAGCCGGCGGACGTGCCGGCTGGGTGCTCGGGGCTCCCGGTGGGACGGTAGCCCCGAGCAAAGCCGCGGAAGGCGGCGGGAGGGGGGGGACGTCCCCTCCCGCCCCCCCGGGTAACGATCGAGCGGCTCCCGAGCCGCATCGATCGTTACCGACGGAAAGCCGACCGTCGGCTTCAAACAACGGTACCGGGACGATGCCTCTAGCTAGAGGCATCATCCCGGTATAACCACTCAAAGTCAGCCGACGTAGAGGTTACGTGACTGGTAGTAAAGTGGTTAATTGGATCCTGTATAAAAAAAATTGGCCCTACTGTGTATGTATGTGAGTTAGGGACCTTAGATTGTAAGCTCCTTGAGGGCAGGGACTGATGTGAATGTGCAATGTATATGTAAAGCGCTGCGCAAATTGACAGCGCTATATAAGTACCTGAAAAAAATAAATAATACCTAAACTTCAGCTTTACTATAAATTAAATTGATTAAAGAGGTCTTTGCATGTATAGTTGTTGGCAAATTTAACCTCCCTGGCGGTATTCCCGAGTGTGGCTCGGGGTGGAATTTCAGTGCCATTAGCGGTAGCCCCGAGCCACATTCGGGGTACCGCCAGGGAGCATTGCTGGATCCTGGTAGAGGTTACTTACCTTGTCCCCGGGATCCCGCGATGTGTCCCTGCTGCATACGGCGGCCGGATCTTCTGCCCGATGCTGTGAGCCCCGTCTCCTGCGACGTGGCAAATTTGAAAAGCAAAACACACTGATATATTGTAATCCTATTGGATTACATTACAAAATAAAATAAATTGACATTCGTTTGCCCCCCAGTGCCCTTTCCTGCAGTTTTACTGTTATATATATATATATATATATATATATATATATATATATATATATATATGTGTGTGTATATATATATATATATTTATTATATTATAATTTATGATTTTGTGTTTCAAACTTTATCATACCCGAGATGTTATAAAGAAGAACGCACAGTAAAAAAAAAAAATCATATGTAAATAGTTGGTCTGTGCTGCTCGTCCTTAAGAATTACATGCAAAATAATGGTACCACTTTCAGCACGTAAAATTGGAAACAATCATACTGCCAATGAGTTTGTACTTCTAAATTGTAATTTGTAGCTTTGGAGACTTCTGTACACGTTCATAGCCTCTACTACATGCTTCCATTTTAAAAAGAGAGTAACATAAATGTCAAGTTGTAAATAAAAAAAAAAATAAAAAAAATGAGCACTAGTGGACAAGGACTTCTTAAATGTTTATATCATTTCTGTTTGTTACAGGCTTACCATTCCACATTAATGGAATCCGATATCAAGCTAATAGGAAACATGGCATTGCTGCCAATTAGAAGCCAGTTTAAAGGACCTGCCCCTAGAGAAAGTAAGTATTCAAAAGCATTTCAAAGATTTCCTTCACATTCCTGCTCCACTATTGTTTCACGTCTCAGCTTGCTTACTACATCGTTTTTTTTTTTTTTTTTTTTTTTTAAATAAGAGGAACAGATTGTGGTTCCATTCCATGCATGGGTTTGCTCTTGTCATTATTGTTATCAGCAGTGTGATTATTATTGTGGCTCTTATTGCAGAAAATAATGATCTTTATGGCAAATAAAGACTGTTGTTCCATTGTGCATTGAATCCTGTGTATATAATAAAGATTATATGTATGATATATCACATAAACCTGCTAGATAGATAGAAAGTCCTGTAGAAGAAAACTCTGAGTCCTGCTAGTCACATAGAAAATTATCTATAATATATCCCTGAGTCCTGCTAGCTACTGTATATAGAGCGCTCTTTTATAATATACAGTGCCTTGCGAAAGTATTCGGCCCCCTTGAACTTTTCGACCTTTTGCCACATTTCAGGCTTCAAACATAAAGATATAAAACTGTAATTTTTTGTGAAGAATCAACAACAAGTGGGACACAATCATGAAGTGGAGCAAAATTTATTGGATATTTCAAACTTTTTTAACAAATAAAAAACTGAAAAATTGGGCGTGCAAAATTATTCAGCCCCCTTAATTTAATACTTTGTAGCGCCACCTTTTGCTGCGATTACAGCTGTAAGTCGCTTGGGGTATGTCTCTGTCAGTTTTGCACATCGAGAGACTGAAATTTTTGCCCATTCCTCCTTGCAAAACAGCTCGAGCTCAGTGAGGTTGGATGGAGAGCGTTTGTGAACAGCAGTTTTCAGTTCTTTCCACAGATTCTCGATTGGATTAAGGTCTGGACTTTGACTTGGCCATTCTAACACCTGGATATGTTTATTTGTGAACCATTCCATTGTAGATTTTGCTTTATGTTTTGGATCATTGTCTTGTTGGAAGACAAATCTCCGTCCCAGTCTCAGGTCTTTTGCAGACTCCATCAGGTTTTCTTCCAGAATGGTCCTGTATTTGGCTCCATCTATCTCCCCATCAATTTTAACCATCTTCCCTGTCCCTGCTGAAGAAAAGTAGGCCCAAACCATGATGCTGCCACCACCATGTTTGACAGTGGGAATGGTGTGTTCAGGGTGATGAGCTGTGTTGCTTTTACGCCAAACATAACGTTTTGCATTGTTGTCAAAAAGTTTGATTTTGGTTTCATCTGACCAGAGCACCTTCTTCCACATGTTTGGTGTGTCTCCCAGGTGGCTTGTGGCAAACTTTAAACGACACTTTTTATGGATATCTTTAAGAAATGGCTTTCTTCTTGCCACTCTTCCATAAAGGCCAGATTTGTGCAGTATACGACTGATTGTTGTCCTATGGACAGAGTCTCCCACCTCAGCTGTAGATCTCTGCAGTTCATCCAGAGTGATCATGGGCCTCTTGGCTGCATCTCTGATCAGTTTTCTCCTTGTATGAGCTGAAAGTTTAGAGGGACGGCCAGGTCTTCGTAAATTTCCAGTGGTCTGATACTCCTTCCATTTCAATATTATCGCTTGCACAGTGCTCCTTGGGATGTTTAAAGCTTGGGAAGTCTTTTTGTATCCAAATCCGGCTTTAAACTTCTCCATAACAGTATCTCGGACCTGCCTGGTGTGTTCCTTGTTCTTCATGATGCTCTCTGCGCTTTAAACAGACCTCTGAGACTATCACAGTGCAGGTGCATTTATACGGAGACTTGATTACACACAGGTGGATTCTATTTATCATCATTAGTCATTTAGGTCAACATTGGATCATTCAGAGATCCTCACTGTACTTCTGGAGAGAGTTTGCTGCACTGAAAGTAAAGGGGCTGAATAATTTTGCACGCCCAATTTTTCAGTTTTTTATTTGTTAACAAAGTTTGAAATAGCCAATACATTTTGTTCCACTTCATGATTGTGTCCCACTTGTTGCTGATTCTTCACAAAAAATTACAGTTTTATATCTTTATGTTTGAAGCCTGAAATGTGGCAAAAGGTCGAAAAGTTCAAGGGGGCCGAATACTTTCGCAAGGCACTGTATCTCTGATTCCTGCTACCTACATGGATTATTCAATATACTATATCTCCTAAGCCTGCTAGCTACATTGGAAGTTGGTTATAATGTATCTCTGACTCCTGCAAGCTATATAGAAAGTTCTGTAGAATAGATCTTTGAATCCTGGTCAGATGGAAAATCCTGTATGCTATATAGAACGTTCTGTGTAAAATATCTCTGAATCCTGCTAGCTACAGTGCCTTGTGAAAGTAGTCGTCACACAGTAGTTTTCCGTCACACATAGCGTTTTACATTTAGGCCAAAAGTTCAATTTGGTCTCATCTGACCAGAGCACCTTCTTCCACATGTCTGTTGTGTACCCCACATGGCTTCTCACAAACTGCAAATGGGACTTGTTATTGCTTTTTTTCAACAATGGCTTTCTTCTTGCCACTCATCCATAAAGACCAGATTTGTGGAGTGCACGACTAATAGTTGTCCTGTCTCCTGTGGACAGATTCCCCTTCCTGAGCTGTGGATCTCTGCAGCTCCTCCAGAGTTACCATGGGCCTCTTGGCTGCTTTTCTGATGTTCTCCTTGCCCAGCCTGTCAGTTTAGGTGGACGGCCATGTCTCGATAGGTTGCAGTTGTGCCATACTCTTTCCATTTTCAGATGATGGATTGAACAGTGCTCTGTGAGATGTTCAAAGCTTGGGATATTTTTTTATAACCTAACCCTGCTTTTAACTTCTCCACAACTTTATCCCTGACCTATCTGGTGTGTTCCTTGGCCTTTGTGATGTTCACAAGGGTTCTCTAACAAACCTCTGAGCCCCCGTTCACACTGGGGCGACCTGTCGGGCGACCTGGTCGTCTGACAGGTCGCCGTAGGTCGCCTGCCATAGAGAAGCTGTGGACCCGTTCTAATAGGAGCGACACAAGTCGCTCCGACTTAGAAAAAGGGTCCGGAGCTTCTTTGGGGCGACCTGCATAGACTTCAATGTTATGAAGTCCGTGCCGGCCGCTCCGAGGTCGCCCCGCGACCTATGAGGTCGCCCGGCAAAGTAGCGTCGCCCCAGTGTGAACGGGGCCTGAGAGTTTCACAGAACATCCGTATTTTTTCTGAGATTACATTACACGCAGGTGGACTCTATTTACCAATTAGGTGACTTCTGAATGAAATTGGTTCCAGTAGATTTTAGTTAGGGGTATCAAAATAAAGGGGGCTGAATACAAATGCCACACTTTTCAGATATTTGAAAAAAAAATTGGGAAATCTTTTTTATCATTTTCCTTCCACTTCACAAATATGTGCCACTTTGTGACGGTCTATCACATAAAATCCCAATAAAATACATTTTCATTTTTAGTTGTATTATGACAAAATGTGGAAAATTTCAACGGGTATGAAATTGAATACTTTTCAATACAATTTCAAGGCACTGTTTTTGTCTCCTGCTAGCCACATAGAAAGTTCTGTATAACATATCTCTGAATCCTCCTATCGAAGATGTTCCGTGTCTGTATGTCCTGTTAGCTACATGACAAGTTTTTTATCATATCAGTATGAACTATAATAGCAGGTTTTTTCTATGTATCGAAGTTTGGTTTAGCATCATAAAAGGAGTTTTTGATACCCGTCAGTGAAAATGTTATATATCCCTTTGCTTTTATCTCATTATGTTGTATGACAATTTTTTGAAAACTTAAAGATGCCATTTCAGTCATTTAATGTTACTCTGTTTTTGTTTTTAGCCAAGGACACTGATATCATTGATGAAGCTATTTATTATTTCAAGGCAAATGTTTTCTTCAAAAATTATGAAATTAAGGTAAGGTATTTGAATGCAAGTTTTGACATAACATTTTCAGAAATGTCTTGGATTATTTTTTAATTATCTGTGGAGTTTGGTGAGCCAAATCACATTCGGGGTCAGTTCATCTAACTTCTTGGCTCTTTGGCTACCACAAAATGAGTGCTCTCCATTGAGTGTTTCTGCTAATCCCCTTGTAGTTTCTAGGCCTCATGTACACTGGTTTATTGTAATAGCTGTTTTTTTAATGACAGGAGAAAAACCGTGTTAACCACTTGCCGACCGCCAGCAGTACATATACTGCAGCAGGTTGACTCTGTCCCACGAAACGGCGTAACTGTACGTCACTTCGCGGGACCGCAAACATGGTCGCGCGCATTTCCATTCGCCACAGGGGAAGGTGATCCGCGGGTCCGGCGGCCGAGATTGCCACTGGGTACCCGCGATCGCTCCCCGTGGAGAAAGAATGGCGGTCTGCCGTTGTGAACACAGGGATCCTGTGTTCCTCCTATTTAGGAACACAGGTCTCTGTGTTCATGCAGCAAGCCACACAGTTAGAAAGCACCCCTAGGGACAAATTTAACCCTTTGATCGCCCCTGGTGTTAACCCCTTTCCTGCCAGTGTCATTAGTACAGTAACAGTGCATATTTTTAGCACTGATTACTGTAGTAGTGTCACTGGTCCCCAAAAATGTAAAAAATGTCAGGTGTCTGATCTGTCCCCTGCAATGTTGCAGTCCCGCTGATCGCCGCCATTACTAGTATAAAAATAAAAACGACCTAAATCTTTCCCCTAGTTTGTAGACGTGAATACTTTTGCGCAAACCAATCAGTATGCACTTATTGTGATTTTTTTTTTAACCAGAAATATGTAGCAAAATACAAATTGGCCTAAAATTATGAAAAGATTTGAATCTTCATTTTTTTTTTTTTTGGGAATGTTATATAATGTTAGAAAGTGAAAAATGTTTTTTTTTATAGCGCAAAAAATAATCGCACAGGTGATCAAATACCACCAAAAGAAATCTCTATTTGTGGGGAAAAAAAGGACATTGATTTCATTTAGGTACAGCGTCACATGGCTGCGCAATTGTCAGTTAAAGTAACGCAGTGCCAAATCGCGAATGGCCTGGTCATTAAGGGGGAAAACCTTCCGGTCCAGAAGTGGTTAAAAACTGACCTAAGCTGCGTTTTTTTTTTTTTTTTCAAAGTAATATAGCATAGTTTAGCAGCATTCAGTGTTTGGGAGTTTATTTCATTGGCCAGAATTTTAATTTATTCTGGCTAATGAAATGAATAAATGCCGAAGTGCTAAATGCGCCTTTAGGCACGTTTAGCAGCGCCAAGTGTTTTTTTTTTTTTTTTCTGCCTCTAAACTCTCCTGCCTCTAAATGCCTATCTGTGCAAGGACACACAGGCTAACATGCAGGAGAGTTTAGGGGAAGGAAAAAAAATGTTAGAAGCAGCTGTAAAAACGTTCAGTATGCATGAGGCCTTTAGTTCATTATTCGGAGACTGTGGGATCCGCCTGTAGTTGTATGGCTCTTGAAAGCATCTGAAAGCTTTATTACTGGGGTTGAAGTTGTATTAATCCCTTATTGAGTATATATTCCCCGTCAACTGTTTGTCAAATATCTTACCCTAGCACTTGCAGCTTACAACTTTTTAATGCTACTGGCTTCTGCTCTCTCAGTGCTGCCTCCCTAAACTTCTGATCTTCACAGGAAAGAGTTAATTGTGCTCAATGAAGTCTGCAGCTAACCTATTAGTTTGCAGAAAGGAGGAGGAAAGTAGCCTTGTCATCCTAGGCTACTGGGCTGCGTGTTTCTCTTGATGCAGTGATGTAGGGAGACCACTCCAATCCCTGCATACAAGGATGGCTCCATAGGGATAGGGTGCTGCAATTGAAAAGAGCTACCCTAAAACAAGAAACCTGGGGCAGCTGTTTACATAGGCAAGGAATAAAAGATAAAGAAGCTGCATTTTTTTTTTTTTTAATTTTAATACAGATAATAATATAGCACCAACAATTTATGCAGCACTTTACACTTCTACTTTACAATCACATTAGTCCCTTACCTCAAAGAGCTTACAATCTAAGGGTCCCTAACTTGTATTCTTACACATACACATACTCAGTGAATAAAGTGATTGTAAAGTCTTGTGTTTTTTTTTTTTTCTTTAAAAATAACAAACATGTTCTACTTACCTGCTCTGTGCAGTGGTTATGCACAGAGCAACCTGGATCCTCCTCTTCTCCTTCGTCGGTTCTCCTGGCCCCTCCCTCCTCTCAAGTGCCCCCACGGCAAACAGCTTGCTATGGGGGCACCCAAGCCAAGCCGCAGCTCTGTGTGTCCATTCAGACACAGAGCCGGGGTTCGGTTCTGCCCCCTCTCTCTCCTCATTGGCTAACTGACTTTGACAGCAGCGGGAACCAATGGTGCCGATGCTGTGTCTCAGCCAATCAGGAGGGAGAGTCCCGGACGGCCGATGGACTCGTGGACATCGCTGGATAGAGATGGGGCCCAGGTAGGTATTAGGGAGTCTAGGGGAGCTGCTGCACACTGAAAGTTTTTTTTTTTTTTTTTTTTTTTTTTATCCTAATGCATAGAATGCATTAAAATAAACCTTCTGCCTTTACAACCACTTTAAAGTGATTGTAAAGTCTCGTTTTTTTTTTTTTTTATATATAAAAACACAAATGTTATACTTACCTCCTCTGTGCAGTTGGTTTTGCACAGGGCAGCCTGGATCCTCCTCTCTAGGGTTCCTCTTTGCTGCTCCTAGCCCCTCCCTCCAGTCGAGTGCCCCCACAGAAAGCAGCTTGCTATGGGGGCAAGCCGCAGCTCTGTGTGTCCATTCAGACACGGAGCCGGGGTTCGGTTCTGCCCCCTCTCTCTCCTCATTGGCTAACTGACTTTGACAGCAGCGGGAGCCAATGGCGCTGCTTCTGTGTCTCAGCCAATTTAGGAGGGAGAGTCCTGGACGGCCGAGGGACTCGTGGACATCGCTGGATAGAGATGGGGCTCAGGTATATTTTAGGAGGGCTGGGGCAGCTGCTGCACACAGAAGGCTGTTTATCTTAATCCATAGAATGCATTAAGATTAAAAAAACCCTTTGTTTTTATAACTCCTTTTTAAATCCGCTGCTGAAAGTGAATAAAAATGATGCTTTATTATCACTTTAAATCAGACCTTCACCCTCCCGAGGATGATCCCGTCTCTCCACCCCGCCTCTATTCCTCTGCATAAATAGGTTTTTTTTTTGGTTCTTTTTTCTTTTGTTTAATCCTTTTTTGTTTAAATTTTATTTAACCACTTTCCCACTGCTCACATTGCTGCTACTGCAGAAAATGTGGCTCGTTATTGTCCAGCGACAATAGACCTACGTCGCTGGACTCCTCCCCCTGTAGGCAGCGCTCGCGCGCAGCCGGAGGCGCGCTCCCGCTGTTTTCAGTCACAGCGGGAGTCGGGCCAGGGGAGGAGCGGCGGCGTTTTACTAACCCTTAGTTAGTAAACGCAATAACTTTTGCGCAAACCAATCAAAATACGCTTATCGTGATTTTTTTTTACCAAACATAGGTAGCAGAAAACAAATTGGCCAAAAATTAGATTTTTACATTTTTGGGGGGGGGGGGGAATTTCATATAAAAAAAAAATGTTAAAAATATCGTTATTTTTTCAAAATAAACGCTCTTTTTTTGTTTATAGCGCAAAAAGTAAAAATCACACTGGTGATCAAATACCACCAAAAGAAAGCTCTGTTTGTGGGAAAAAAAGGACGTAAATTTTGTTTGGGTACGGCGTCGCACGACCGCACAATTGTCTGTTAAATTCGCACAGCGCTGAATCGCAAAAAGTGGCCTGGACGTAAGACAGCAAAATCCTCCGGTGGTAAAGTGGTTAACGTCTGTCCAGCCTCCTCATGCGCGTCACTTGCCTTAGGCAAATGACATGCACGCTGCCCGCTGTGCCTCACTGGATATGTATGTCACATATCATAGGAGTCATAGCCTTTTGTTTAACAACAGGAGGAGGGTGTTGGTCTATCGAGAGGCCTGGCCGCTGAACCTGGAAGAGCGGGCAGGTCACTTGATGACGTCAGAGAGATCATGGTGGGGCAGGAAGCAGCAGTGGCAGAGCATGAGGATCTCAGCGGGTCAACACTGGATGGATGAGAATCAGAAATGGGCAGATACTACCTTTTAGGTAAGCATGGCCAAAAAAATTAAGAGGTCTGCCAGAGTTCCTTTTTTAAGGGGAGTTGAATCAGCTCTCCTCTTCAGTACACTGAATTTTACATTTTTGGTTGACTGATTCTTTAATAAAAATACTGGGACACTAGTTCTTGCTTTTGTCCAATATTAATGTCGACCTCAGGAAATATGGGAGGGACTTTGAGAGTCAGGCTTTCCAGTGTTATATGATCGGCAGATGTATGAGCCAGATAACATATACAGACTGCAGAGCATTGCTGACACTGGCAACCACACGCCTGTCTACTCTAGATCTAGAACTTTGCATGACATATTCAGTGTTCTCACAAAATATCTCATGGGTTTATCTCAAATTCACTAATATGCCTTCTAAATCCATGTTATGACTTTTTTATTCTTTTTCAGAATGAAGCCGACCGAACATTAATCTATATCACTCTGTACATTTCTGAATGCTTAAAGAAGTTACAAAAGGTGAGGAGTATATACAGACACAAACCACTTACTAACTAACATATATCCTAATATATTCATATATCCTAAGACATTAATTTGAAGATTCCATTCGATAATGAGTATAGGCTGTAACTCACTAGCCATTTGTTTTTTTTTTTTTTCTTTTGGAATCAGTGCACTTCTAAAGGCCAAGGAGAAAAGGAAATGTACACCCTGGGAATTACAAATTTCCCTATCCCAGGAGAACCAGGGTTCCCTCTTAATGCCATGTACATAAAGCCTTCCAACAAGCAGGAGGATGGTAAGACTGTGCTGATGGTGATATGTTTAATATCAGACCTTGTAGAATGAAACTGACTGATGAGTAATAAAGCTGAACTCCAGGATTAAAAAGACAAAAAGAAACCTCGGCAGCAGGGCCCTCTGTACTGAAAAAGTTCAATGTTTATTAAGTCTAGAAGTGGAGAAATAAAAGATAATAGTTCCCCTATTCCTAACTCTAGCAGGCTTCCAGTGCTCTCCTCTTCTTTCCAACAAGTCATCGGGGTTTGCTGTCCTCCATGTGCAATGTACATGATAATGTCAGACTGGAAGGTGGCGCACCGAAGAGAAGAGGCCAGTTTCACAGCGTGGAGGGAGGAGTGTAAAGGGGCTTTAAAGGAAGAATATACAGGCTGTCATATGACCATTTGTTCTGAAAATGATAGTTTTCTGGCTGGCATTCTGATCCAATGGTTTTAATTCTTTGAGTCACTGATCTGGAACAAGTGTGCACATCAGTAATGCTAACTTCATGTGCACAATGCTTGCCATAGCTCAGTGACTGACGAGATGATCAAACCATCAGGCAGGCAGTTTTGTTTTTTAGATTTGTCAGCAATGGCAATCTGCAAATTTCTTCTTTCATTTAGGCCCCTTTCACACTTAGGCGACACAATTTTGACGCGACTTTGCCGCGATTTTGAAAGCTATGGCTATATACCTCGAAACGCATTAAAATCGTGCCAAAGTAGTGCAGGAACTACTTTAACCACTTTACCTCCGCTCACATGGAGGCTACTGCGGCAAAGTGCCGCGTTCCCGTCCAGCGACGTAGGCCTACGTCGGGCGGGTTCACGGCTCCCAGAGCGCGCTCCCGCGCGCCGCGGGTCCCGATTCCAATCGGATTCGGTAGGGAACCGTTCAATCACCAGATACTGACCAATGATTTTTGGTCAGTGTCAGGCGATCGGTCCCCACCAATGACAATCTGTCCCCTGTCTGTGTAATGTAAACACAGACAGGGGAAGTGATGTCACTGTCCCTCCTGGAGTCCTTTCGATTCCAGGAGAGAGACAGAGACACACCAAAAACGTGAGTTTCCACCAACACTACACTGACACACCTCACATAGGCACATTTAACCCCTTCATCACCTCTGATCACCCCCAAAACCCCTCACAGTGAACACTATATACAGTGGTATACAGATAATTTACTGATCACTGTATAAGTGTCACTTGTGAGCGTAGTTTGCGCTTGCGCTAGGCCCAAATAGGGTTAGGGCACCCGCCACCTATCCCCTAATAAAGTTTTAACCCCTTGATCAGCCCCAGTTAACCCCTTCACTACCTATTACTCTGTGCACTAAATACAGTATATAGGTAAATACTGATCACTGTATTTAGTGTCACTAGTGACCCTAATTTGCGCTTGTGCTAAGCCCATATAGGGTTAGGGCACCCGCCACCTATCCCGTAATAAACTTTTAACCCCTTGATCTTCCCCAGTTAACCCCTTCACTCTCTATAACACAGTGCACTAATATAAACAGTAAATCAGATAACTACTGATCACTGTATTTAATGTCACTTGTGACCCTAATTTGCGCTTGCGCTAAGCCCGAATAGGTTTAGGCCACCCGCCATCTATCCCTTATAAAGGTTTAACCCCTTGATCTCCTGCAGTTAACCCCTTCACTCCCTATCACACAGTGAACTAATATATACAGTATATCAGATAACTACTGATCACTGTATTTAGTGTCACTTGTGATCCTAATTTGCGCTTGCGCTAGGCCCAAACAGGTTTAGGCCACCCGCCATCTATCCTCTATAAAGGTTTAACCCTTTGATCTCCCCCAGTTTAACCCCTTCACTTCCCTGTCACAGTGTTCACTATATACAGTGATTACCGATCACTGTATTAGCGTCACGGGTGACACAACTTAGGCTAGCTAGTTAGCGTCAGGGTCCCACTACACCACCGTTACTTAGCGTCAGTTAGTCAAGTACACTAACACACACACACCACCATTACTAGTATAGTGTTTGAACAGATCAATATCTGATCTGATCAGAACTATACTAGCGTCCTCATAATTTAGTGTTCCCCAAACGCAGTGTTTGCACAATCAGCACTGATTCCTGTTAGCACCTGCGTTTAGCCCCCTTGCCCAGACCACCTTACCCAGGCAAGTGTAGTAATCAATAGATTACTGACACTTCCAAAAAACACATCACACAAAACCGCTGCGTTAGCAGAGTCAGGCCTGATCTCTGTTAGCACTAGCAGTTTTTTTTTTGTAGCGACCAAATAGTCCTCGACAACCAGGTGCTTTTATTACCTAGTAGTCGCATCACTGTACGGGTAAATTTAGCTACCAAAATGACAAAACGTTCGTTCAGTGATGATGCTATATACAGTATAATGACCATGTCAAGTGAGAGCGATGGGAAAAGCCTCACTGGCAGAATCAGGGTCAATATACGAACCAGATGATGGCAGCGGCTCCCTGACAGATAGCTCCGACAGAGGGGTCCCTGCTAGGGTCAGGCGTACCCGACCCCATTCTGGAGTTGTTGACTTGCAAGAACCGGGGGTTTCTCGTATGCAGCAGAGTGCCAGTACTAGTGTCGCTCACACTTCTCGTGAACTGGCAAGCACGAGCGGCCTAGTACACCCTGGACCTTCAACCAGCGCTGCAGTATCACCTGGTGACGTGGCGAGTCACCTGAGTGCAGTTGAAGCTGGTGCGGTGGCTAGCACGAGTAGTGGCCCGCAGCCACCGCGTATCCGAAGACAGGCCCGTAGAGCCCATAGTGTCCTCCCTGAAGCGCTGGCATATCCTAATTGGCAGCCCACAGATTCCACAGCGCCAGTACTTCCCCCCATTCACCGCCCAACCCGGAATCCAAGTGGAAACAGCTGGTTTTAATCCCATAAACTTTTTTGAGCTGTTTTTCACTGAAGATCTTTACAGATCTATTGTGGACCAATCAAATTTGTATGCTCAACAATTTATCGCCGCCAACCCAAATTCACCCCTTGCCAGACCATTTGCCTGGAATCCTATTACGATTCAGGAGTTTAAAACCTATCTGGGCCTTTCCCTCAACACGGGCATTACAAGAAAGAATGAATTGCGGTTATATTGGTCCACTGACCCAATTCATCAAATGCACGTGTTCTCTGCTGCTATGTCCAGGACTCGATACGAACAAATATTTCGGTTCATGCATTTCAACGACAATGAACTCTGTCGTCCTCGGGGAGACCCTGCATATGATCGGCTCCACAAAATTCGGCCCCTCGTAGACCACTTCAATCAGCGGTTCGCAGCCTTGTTTACCCCCCAACAAGATGTCTGCGTTGACGAGTCCCTGATTAAGTTTACTGGCCGTCTTGCTATCAAACAGTACCTACCCAGCAAGCGTGCCAGATACGGGGTCAAGTTGTATAAGCTTTGTGACAGGGCCACAGGCTATACAGGTAATTTCCGTGTCTACGAGGGAAAAGACAGCACTGTGGAGCCCCCCGACTGCCCAGGCTACATAGGGAGCAGCGGCAAGATAGTTTGGGACTTGGTGTCACCCTTATTCGGAAAGGGGTACCACTTGTACGTGGACAATTTCTATTCAAGCGTGCCACTTTTTAGACACCTCTTTCAATTGCAAATTGGCGCTTGTGGCACCGTGCGATCTAATCGCCGGGGCTTCCCCCAACGGCTAGTAAATGCCCCGCTGAGCTCGGGGGAGAGAGCCTGCTTGAGGTGCGAGGAATTGCTTGCAGTGAAGTGGAGGGACAAACAAAATGTTTACGTGCTGTCCTCCATTCACCCAGACACGGCAGTCCAAATTTCTACGGTCACTGGTGTTGTTGAGAAGCCCCTCTGTGTCCACGACTATAACCGTAAAATGGGAGGGGTGGACTTCAACGACCAGATGATGGGACCGTACCTAATTGCCCGTAAGGCCAGACGCTGGTACAAAAAAGTGTCTGTATACCTATTTCAGTTGGCTGTTTACAACGCTTTTGTGTTATACAAAGCGTCTGCCGGAACATTATCCTTCTTTCAATTCCAAGAAGAGATAATCAGAGCCCTTCTGTATCCAGCTGGTGCTCCTGCCCCAATTCACCAACCAGATGCAGTGAGCCGGCTGCATGAGAGGCATTTTCCGAAATTCCTCCCGAGTACCCGTACCCAACGATACCCCCAAAAAAGATGCCGTGTCTGCAGCAAGCGCTGATTTAGGCGTGACACCCGGAATTATTGTCCTGACTGTCCTGACCAACCTGGTCTTTGCCACGGTGACTGTTTCTGTCGCTACCACACACTACTAGATTTTTAGTGTAGGGTACAGCATGGCACAGTTTAGGGCACATTTACACAGGGTCTCAAAAGATGTTCGATGGCTATCGTCATTTTGAGAGACCCGAACCTGGAACCTGGAACTCGACGTTTGAAGAAAAAAAAAAAAACATAAAAGCAAAAAATAGTTGTCGTCTCAGTCATTTTTTATGTTCTTCTGCACTTCCTATGTACTTTTAATGTACTTTGTTTGTTTTTCATTCTTTTGTGACCTGTTTCTCTTGCAGGTACTCGTCGGCTACCACGCATTGATTTTATATATTCTGACACAAACAGTGTTTGCGCTCAGCATATATGGATACCTTTGCTGATAGCAGCTGTGGTGATTTTCTGATTTCAGCACTGCAGTTAAAATCTTATTTTGGTATACGTGGATAGTGCCGTGTATACCCATCATTAAATTCAGTGGGTGGTTGTTTGGGCGGTTAATGATGAGTAATACTACGCATTATTCCTGTGCTGATTTCTGATAGGTTCTCTTTTTTTTCGTTCAGCCCACAGGCTGCATGAAAAAAAAAAAAAACCTATATGCCAAACAAAGACCAGCAATGTACTGGTACGTTGCTGGACTTTGAGTGGTTATACCAGGATGATGCCTGCAGATTTAGGCATCATCTTGGCATCGTTTTTTACAGCAAGCGGTCGGCTTACATGTAAAAGCAATCCTAGCGGATAATTGGCCGCTAGACTGCTTTTACATGCAGTGGGAGGGGACTCCCCCCCCCCCCCCCCTCCTGCCGCCTTCCGCTGCCTTCCACGGTTTTTCTCGGGCTCTCCTGTCCCACCGGTTAACCTGAGAGTGCAGCCGGTGGTTCATTTATCTAACCATAGAGCTGATTGGAGATGAGAATGGCTCCAATCATCTCTATGGCCTAAGGTGCCGGAGGCTACGAGCATTTCATGACTTCTGTTTCGCCAGAAATAAACAGCGCCATTGGGAAATTGGGAAAGTATTTTATCACACCAATTTTGGTATGGTCAGATGCGTTAAGGTCAGAGGAAAGATCTAGAGTCTAAAAGACCCCAATTTTTTTTAAAAAGAGTATCTGTCACTACAGATTGCTATCATAGGGGAAATTTAAATTCACCGTGATAACAATAAAAATGATTAAAGAAAAAAAAAAATTAAAGAAAAGGTGTCAAAATAACATAAGAAAGCAAATTAAAAAATAAAAATAAAAAAAAAAAAAATCAAGCCCCCCTGTCCCCCCATTGCTTGCGCGCAAATGCGTGCACAAGCGTTGGTCTAGTGTCATATGTAAACCGCAATTTCAGCATGCATGTGAGGTATCGCCGCGAACGCCAGGTCGAGGGCAGTAATTCTTGCGGTAGACCTCCTCTGTAAGTCCAAAGTGGTAACCTGTAAAGACTTTTAAAGGCTTTTAAAACCGTACATAGTTTGTTGCCGCGGCACGGGCGTGCGCAATTTTTAAAGTATGTCATGTTAGGTGTCTATGAACTCGGCATAAGATCATCTTTTAAATTTTACCAAACAATTTGGAATTATATAGTGTATTTCTGCATTAAATATAAAAAAAGTGTTTTTTTTACGCAAAAATTGCGTTTGGAAAATGTGTGCGCAAATACCGTGTAACAAAAAAAATTGCAACATCCACCATTTTGTTCTGTAGGGCCTCTGCTTAAAAAAAATATATAATGTTTGGGGGTTCAAAGTAATTTTCTTGTGAAAAAAAAATATTTTTTCATGTAAACAAAAACTCACAGAAAAGGCTTGGTTTTCAAGTGGTTAGAAGAGTGGGTGATGTGTTGCTAAAATTGAGCATAAAATGCCAGGACTGTTCAAACACCCCCCAAATGACCCCTTTTTGGAAAGTAGACACCCAAAGCTATTTGCTGAGAGGCATATTGAGTCCATGGAGTATTTTATATTTTGCCCTAAGTTTCAGGAAAATGACAATTTGTTTTTTTTTTTTTACACAAAGTTGTCACTAAATAATATATTGCTCACGCATGCCATGGGTATATGTGAAATGACACCCCAAAATACATTCTGCTGCTTTTCCTGAGTACAGGGATACCCCATGTGTGAGACTTTTTGTCAGTCTAGCCGCGTACAGGACCCGGAAAACCAATCCGCACCTTCTGGCGTTCTAAGGGCGTAAATTGTTGATCTCACTCCTTACTACCTATCACACTTTTGAAGGCCATGAAATGCCAAAATGGCACAAAACCCCCCCCAAATGACCCCATTTTGCAAAGTAGACACTCCAAGCTATTAGATGAGAGGCATGATGAGTCCATGGAATATTTTATATTTTGCCACAAGTTTCAGGAAAATTATTATTATTTTTTTTTTTTTTTTTTTTACACAAAGTTGTCAGTAAATGATATAATGCTCACACATGCCATGGGTATATGTGAAATGACACCCCAAAATACATTCTGCTGCTTCTCCTGAGTACAAGGATACCCCATGTGTGAGACTTTTCTGCAGTCTAGCCGCGTACAGGACCCGGAAAACCACTCCCCACCTTCAGGCTTTCTAAGGGCGTAAATTGTTGATCTCACTCCTTACTACCTATCACACTTTTGAAGGCCATGAAATGCCAAAATGGCACAAAACCCCCCCAAATGACCCCATTTTGCAAAGTAGACACTCCAAGCTATTAGATGAGAGGCATGATGAGTCCATGGAATATTTTATATTTTGCCACAAGTTTCAGGAAAATTATTATTATTTTTTTTTTTTTACACAAAGTTGTCAGTAAATGATATAATGCTCACACATGCCATGGGTATATGTGAAATGACACCCCAAAATACATTCTGCTGCTTCTCCTGAGTACAAGGATACCCCATGTGTGAGACTTTTCTGCAGTCTAGCCGCGTACAGGACCCGGAAAACCACTCCCCACCTTCAGGCTTTCTAAGGGCGTAAATTGTTGATCTCACTCCTTACTACCTATCACACTTTTGAAGGCCATGAAATGCCAAAATGGCACAAACCCCCCCCAAATGACCCCATTTTGCAAAGTAGACACTCCAATCTATTTGCTGAGAGGCATGGTGAGTATTTTGCATCTCTCATTTTTTTTTTTTTGGAAAATGAAGAAAAAACAGGAAAATGCATTTTTTTTCCTCTTTTTTTCAATTTCCAAAACTTTGTGACAAAAAGTGAGATCTGCAAAACACTCAACATGCCTCTCTGCAAATAGCTTAGGGTGTCTACTTTCTGAAAAGGGGTCATTTGGGGGGGGGGTTGTGCTGTCTTGGCATTTCATGGCCTCCGAAACTGTGATAGGTAGTCAGGAGTGAAATCAACAATTTACGCCCTTGGAAAGCCTGAAAGTGGGGGTTGGCTTTCGAGGACCTGTACTCGGCTAGACTGCAAAAAAGTCTCACACATGTGGTATCCCTGTACTCAGGAGAAGCAGCAGAATGTATTTTGGGGTGTCATTTCACATATACCCATGGCATGTGTGAGCAATATATCATTTAGTGACAACTTTGTGTAAAAAAACAAAAAAAAAAATAATAATAATATATTTCCCGGAACTTGTGGCAAAATATAAAATATTCCATGGACTCACCATGCCTCTCAGCAAATAGCTTGGGGTGTCTACTTTTCAAAATGGGGTCATTTGGGGGGGGGTTTGTGCTATCTTGAAATTTCAGGGCCTCCGAAACTGTGATGGGTAGTCAGGAGTGAAATCAACAATTTACGCCATTAGAAAACCTAAAGATGGAGATTGATTTTCGGGGTCCCGTACACAGCTAGGCTCCCAAAAAGTCTCACACATGGGGTATCCCCATACTCAGGAGAAGCGGCAGAATGTATTTTGGGGTGTCATTCCACATATACCCATGTCATGTGTGAGAAATTTATCTTTTAGTGACAACTTTGTGTTAAAAAAAAAAAAAAAAATTGTAATTTTCCCAAAACTTGTGGCAAAATATAAAATATTCCATGGACTCACCATGCCTCTCAGCAAATAGCTTGGGGTGTCTACTTTGCAAAATGGGGTCATTTGGGGGGTTTTGTGCTATCTTGAAATTTCAGGGCCTCCGAAACTGTGATGGGTAGTGAGGAGTAAAATCAAAAATTTACGCCATTAGAAAACCTAAAGATGGAGATTGATTTTCGGGGTCCCGTACACAGCTAGGCTCCCAAAAAGTCTCACATATGTGGTATCCCTGTACTCAGGAGAAGCAGCAGAATATATTTTGGAGTGTAATTACACATATACCCATGGCATGTGTGAGAAATTTATCTTTTAGTGACAACTTTGTGTTAAAAAAAAAAAAAAATTTTTTTTTTTTAGTCATTTTTCAAACACTTGTGACAAAAAAATTAAATATTCAATGAGCTCAACATGCCTCTCAGAACATTCCTTAGGATGTCTACTTTCCAAAAAGTGGTAATTTGGGGGGGGTCTTGTACTGCCCTGCCATTTTAGCACTTCATGAATTGAGATAGGCAGTCAGAAATTAAAGCTGCGTAAAATTTCAGTATTTACACCATAGTTTGTAGACGCTATAACTTTTGCGCAAACCAATAAAAATACGCTCATTGAATTTTTTTTTGTCAAAGACATGTAGCTAAATATATTTTGGCCAAAAAAAATGACATAAATTGAGTATATTGGATATTTTTTAAAAGACAAAATTTGAAAATGTCATTTTTTTGCAAAATTTTCGCTCTTTTTTTATTAATATCGCAAAAAATAAAAAGCGCAGAGGTGATCAAATACCACCAATAGAAAGCTCTGTTTGTGGGAAAAAAAGGACGTAAATTTCGTTTGGGCACCACATTGCATGACCGCACAATTGTCAGTTAAAGTCACACAGTGCCGAAGCACAAAAAGTGGTCTGGACGGAAGACAGCAAAATCCTCCGGTGGTAAAGTGGTTAAAGTCGGTGCGACTTCAAAACGCACAGATATGAATGTGGCTCATTGAAAATAATGGAAAACGACTTGTCATTCGATCTTGCGGTCCAAAATCGCGGGACAAGTCGCACTAGTGTGAAAGGGGCCTTAAATGTAACAGTGTGAGCCACACATATTGTACGGTACAAGGAATAGAGTTATCACAATACAGAATATCTGGCAGCATCAGTATTTTATAAGTCATGATCCTCCTTGGAACACAGACAATGTCATGCACATTGAAATATATCATCCTCCAACTGAATGAAAGGAGAAGCTGGCTGCTGTGGGGCAGCACAGGCATGTATTTTTATAGATTTTTGATAAGTAGTGGAGGAAGGTCAGGTTCAGGTAAGTATTAGGGGGGGCTGCTGCACACAGAAGGGGTTTTATCCTAATGCATTAAGATAAAAAAACCTTCTGCCTTTATAATCACTTTAAAGCCTTTGCTTTGCGATTTGCACAGTGAGCGTTTGGTGCACATCTGTATTATACAGCATTCCGTTATCAATTTCAAAGAGGGTTCGCCCTATGACAGCTGATGGGCAAATCCTGTTTGATTTTTTTTTTTTAACGTAATGGACGAATCTTGTTTTATAATTTAAACCTCTATATAATGTGATTTACTGATTAATGAATTTTGTTTGACTTTAAGTGTGACGTTATTCTTGTTTGGAATCTCTCAATTCTGTTGTATGCCAGTGTTTCTCAAACTTTTTTCAGTCAAGGCACCCATTAAAAATTATGGAGAATCACGAGGCTTCCTTTAAAAATTATGAACAGTCTCGAGGCAACCCATTCTAAAATGTAAAACTATTTTAATCGTTTTATATAATTCCGCAACATTCGCAAGTCCAAGTAGGACATCCAACGTTAGAGGCGATTTATTCTTCCAAAGCAAATCCAACTAGTATTCCAGTGTTTCTCTTATCCCTCAGTTTTCCTCCATCACTCAGCTATTGTGACTCAAACGCTGATGGAGAGGGGCAGAGGAGGGTCAAACAAGGATGCTATGCAGGCGACTGACATCCTTAACAACTGATGGTGCCATTGGTCGTTAGGACACTCGCAGCCTGATGATTTTAATGGTGCACAATGAAAACCTGTGACTTAGTGTAACTAAAAGGCAGCCTTCATCCACGTGCCGATTTGTATACAGTTTATGGACAATTTTTAGGCGTTTTGCCAAGCCACCCCGGTTGAAGAAGTCTGTTGTATGCTGGTGGGCAAATCTTGTGCTATTTTTATTTTTTTATCGTTGCATGTAAGGGCTCATGCACTCGTTGCATGTAAGGGCTCATGCACTCGTTTCATGTAAGGGCTCATGCTCTCGTTGCATGTATGGGCTCATGCTCTCGTTGCATGTAAGGGCTCATGCACTCGTTGCATGTAAGGGCTCATTCTCTCGTTGCATGTAAGGGCTCATGCACTCGTTGCATGCAAGGGCTCATGCACTCGTTGCATGTAAGGGCTCATGCTCTCGTTGCATGTAAGGGCTCATGCACATGGCCACCTTGGGCCGTACAAAATAACGTTCAGATATATTTTCTTGCAAAAATGCCACACGTGCTTACAGGCTAAAAACCTTGAACACAGACTGTCTGCTGTTGTGTTTTTACGCCTGCCCACATGCATAGGTTTATGCAAGTACTGACTCATACCTGCATACAGATGCGTACATCTTGGGGAAGTGCTCCTGAACTTTACTTTGCACTACCCCCAGGAGGCCATGTGCAATGAAACCTTGTATGCTCTTGGTGTTTTTATTAAGCCAACGGGGTGACTATTCGTTGAAGATCTAGCTGATTGCTTTCAAGCGGGGGCCCCCAAGCTGTCCATCGCGGGTAGGTGATGGGTATATCGCATTCCTTCTTTGCCGAACCCGTGGAACCTGGACAGGAGCGGTGGTGCCATTTACTGGAACTGATCCCCCTGTATTTTTATCCTGCAGCCACTGAAAGCCTGCTTCTCCTTCTTCCCCCTCCCACTGGCATTCAGCAGCTACAGGAGGAAAATACAGGGGATCAGTTCCAGTGTATGCCGCCCCTCCTGTCCAAGTTCTCACTTTCTTCTGCTGCCCGGGCCCCTGTGTGCTCTATCAGAAATGTGCTGTGCAAATCACAAATAGCATTTGTTTCTTTATTTTGTTCCACTGCAAATGTGTATGGGTTAAAGAAGTGCCCATGCAGTTTTCAATGTAAATGTGATTTTATATCCCTAATATACATTCTAAGGGTGGTCTGCTAAATAACTTGTAAAACACAAATTTATACTTTTATTTTTAACCACAGATCTAAAAATGCGCAGAAGTGATTTCAGTGTTAAGAGATGATTTAAAATCTACTATACAATATCATATAATTAAACAGTATTAAGAGATTACAGGTTTTTTTTGTTGTCCCTACAACACATATCAGCTTGTTCATTTTAATGTGGTCTTATTGTTCACTGCTCCTCCAGAAATTATGCGGGCCTATTTGCAGCAGCTGAGACAGGAGACAGGACTGAGGCTGTGTGAGAAAGTGTTTGACCCTCAGACAGACAAGCCCAGCAAGGTAAACCAACTAGTTCTACTTTCTGCAGTCATTTTGAAGTTCTATACCAGTCCTGGTGTTTGTTAAAACAGAACTAAAAGTAAAAAATACTTGCCTTAGTTCAAATGGTCCAACGTTTACCAGGCTTGAGTCTTCGATCGCCTTAATTGGCTGGCATGGGTTGACAACACCCCTACGCATGCACAGGAGTGCAGTCATCCCAGCACACAGGCAGTGTGCCAGAATGTAAACTGAGCTGTGTATGTGCAGTTCTGTTTACATTCTAAAGACGATTGCGAACAGGTAGGTAAGTGTATTTAATTGCAGAAGGGACATTGCATTTATCTTCTGGAATAAAGGCTCTGCCTGTTTGCAATTTTTTTTTTTACTTTAGTTCTGCTTTTAGTTTATCTGCGTTCCCTGCAGAAGTATATTTTAGTGTTGATTGTACATTAAGCCATGTTTGTTTGTACACTTTTAAAAAAAAATTAAAGGAACACTTTTTAATCAGAGTATTGTATCAATTTAAGTAAACTCCTGGGATATTGATCTGGTCAGTTAGTTAGTATAGGGGATTGTTAATCAGTTTCAGCTGCTTTGGTGTTAATGAAATTAACAGGTGCACTAGATAGGCAACAATGAGACAACCTCCAAAATAGTTGAAGGGCACTGACATTTTTTTTGCCTACTCCTTTTCTGACTATTTTTCGCTGGTGCAGTGGGCCCGGGGTTCCTCCTGGTGCACAACAATGCCTGGCCTCCTGTGGCAAGAGTATGCAGCCAGTTCCTGGAGAGGATGAAGGATTTGATACCACTGATAGGCCCCCACACTAGCCTGACCTAAATCCAATAGAACACCTCTGGGACATTATGCTTTGGTCCATCCAGCACTGTTAGATTGCACCTCATTATTTTAAGGAGCTCAGTGATGCCCTGGTCCAGATCTGGGAGGAAATACCCCAGGACACCATCCGTTGTCTCATTAGGAGCATACCCTTACATTGTCAGGCATGCACACAAGCACGTGGGGGGCCGTACAAACTGAGTACCATTTTGAAATAAAATTTCAGCAAAATAGACTAGCCTGCTGCATCATGTTTTCCCTTAGAATTTTGGGGTGTCTTTGAATTCAGCCCTTTGTAGATTTATTCTTTTTATTTCCTTCAAACGTGTGGCATCCTTGCGTTCCTAACACATTACCCAGTCCAGTTTTCCCTGTTTAGATCTGATGTGTTATCAAAGTGTTCCTTAAATTTTTTTGAGCAGTGTATATGTTTATTAACATGGGTAATATGGCAGTTAAAATAATTTACAACATGGCTCAGCAGGTCTAGTGCTGAATATCTCTGTCTTGCAATTCCTATAATTGTTCCACTTTCTTTGTTTTTAGTGGTGGATGTGCTTTGTGAAGAAGCAGTTCATGAACAAATCCCTGTCTGCTCCTGGGCAGTAAAGTTTTGGCATGAGAGGAGCTGTGTAACGGTGTTCAGACTGAGCTAAAAAGTTCCATTTTGAAATGATCTTTTATACTGTTGTATTATAAATGACCACCGCCAAACCAAGAAAAAAAATCTGGTGTGTGGAGGAATATTGAATGTTAAGCTGGAGCTTAATAAAAGTGATAAATTGTTTCTGGAATAAATTTTGTTTAGTGGGTTTTGTGCTTTCCCTGTAACTCCACTGGTTGGAGAAATTATCATTACACATCTTCTCCTGTATGCTAATAAATAACATGTTATCCTGATACTGTTTGGTCTCTTGAGAAATAGTCCCATCTGATAGCCAAAGATAAAGGACTCTTGTGAGTTCATTACAGGTATAGTGATAAAAAAAAAAAAAAATAATTACAAGAATAAGAGCCATTCCATCATGATTGTTCCTTTGATGTCAGTGAAGTTGACATCTAAAGCCATACTCCAGACACCACTTAGGTCACGTGATTTCTAGCTACCAGTAAATACTCTGGAGCAGCGGTTGCCAACCTGTGGTCTGAGGAGAAAATTTTGGTGGTTCCCAGGGGTTCTGCCGCAAATCAACATTGTGGTGGATGTTCTCAATGCGCGCTGACAGTCAATACTGTCAGCATGCATTGATACCCGATGCCTCCTCTGTAGTCCAGCTCCTGTGAACTCAGAGGGAGACGTCGGGAGTAGTGTAAAGATGGGGCGGTGAAGGAGGAGGGGACTTCCAATGGCAGCGCTGTTCAGACTGTGGGAGGAAGCTTGAGCACATTGCTGGATAAGAAGGTGAGATTCAGTGATAAGCCTGTGTAAGGCAGCAGTGTGATGCAGAGTGTGGGTGGAGGGGGGACAGAGAGCCAGAGCATTGTGTGTGTATAAAGCATGTAGAATTCATATTAGTGGTCGGCGGGATTCAAAATTATGAGTTTAGTGGTCCACGAGGTCCGAAAGGTTGGCAACCACTGCTCTAGAGTCTGTACTAGATGGAAGTAAGAGAATCAGAAATTCACCCCCATGTTCGTAGATAATTACAAACTATAAACAGCAACTAGGTTGGTAATAAATGAATACAAAGTGATACGGTCATTTACAGCATGTTCATTCTTTTTCATGAGAATAGCTTAAAAAATAAAGATACAATCTAGCCCTCTTTCTTTATCACACATTACGGGACACAGAGCAGCCATAATAATTACTATCTAGGTTATATGCCACTGGACACTGGCAAATCAAAAGACAGGAATCCCCCCCTCTATATAACCCCCCCCCCCCCCCATACAGGAAGTACCTCACTTTTTTCTTCAGTGTCTTGAAGGTGATGGTCATGGCTGTTATGCTCTCCAACAAAATGATGATCCCAGGAAAAGGGGCTATGTGATCGGATCCTTTCGCATGGCTAAAGGCCAAAATGGATGGTGCCCGAGCCTCGGAAAGGAAGGAGCGAGGTTTTGCCTGTAATGTGACCCTTTGGGCGCTGGACCCTGGATGATGGAACCCTGGGCTGTAATTCCAAGGTGTTTTTCCAGCTGGGTGCTGTACAGGTCCAGGGGTGTGGACCCCAAAGTATAAGGGGGACCCGGTCCTTGAAGGTCCATGGGTGAAGGCTGGATCATTTTCTTATAGCAATGTCCTGCGGAGGGACTGGTAAGTTGACTTTTTTTTTTTTTTTAAGAAGGGGGAAATATGCCTTTAAGCATATATATTGGTTTGTGCACTAAATCCCAGCAGCAGTTTGTCTGCCAGATACCAGTTCGAGTGCAGCACTGAGTCTGCCCACTAGATGGTGTCATTTGTTGGTGGTGTTGTAAGCATACCTGGCATTTTCTTTTCCATCCCTTACATACTGGAGGGGCAGCGGGCTGCAAGGCCAGTGATGGGCAGAAGCCGCCGCTGGGAGCGGGCATGGCGAGCATGCACGAGATACAGTGGTTATGCACATGGCATTATAAAATGAAGACCATTCCTTGCATGTAGAGCCCCTTTGAGTCGGCTGGAAGGGACACCAAGCAGGCTTTCTATGTGGGCATGTGAGTCATTCTCAGATACATGGACACAGGTATTGCAGGCACTGGTATCTGGGTTAAGGTTGTTAACCAAGATGTGATGGCTGCGGATGCTGGATCATAGCTTTGCTATGGGATAAATGTCCACAGGGGTTTTTACCTCAAATTTATGACTTACTTTTAAAAGTAAGCAATGTCTCCCAGAAAAAGGAGCGGGGGGGAAGGGATACAGCTGGAAGGGACGCAAGTGCGCCACCATCAGGATTAGAGGATCCTAGTCATGCTTCCACTGTGCTAACTTCCTCTGAAAGACCAGAAGCAACTGGCCAATCTGAGCCATTGTGCTTGTCAGGAATTGTTGCTTCTTCTAGTGCCTCTGCGTCAGCCTACATCACAAAGGACAACTTGGCATCCGCTTCAGCTGGCCTAGAGGGTAAAATAGCTGGTATGATTGCCTTAGTGTCACAAGGGGAAAAACGGGATGGATCTCTCTCTCCTGAGCCCGCTTGGTTGGAACCAGAGTGGACAGAGGATATGGAAGAGGTAGCTCTGAATAACCTGGAGGAGGGTCAGGCTGGGGACTCCGAGGAGCCATTTTCAGCCTCTCAATCCCAGAGATTGTTGATCCAGTCTCTCACAGAGATGGTCAGGTCTGGGTTTAAGTTACCTCAATTAGAAATTTTGGAGGCTTACTTTACGTCTTTGGGCTCATTACGCCCTCCGCAAAGTTCTCAGGCCTTCCCTTTACACCTGCTACTAGAGCAGGTAGTGTATGCTGACTGGGATCACCCTGATAAGATTTTTGTGCCTGCTAAAAGGTTCTCTCTGTTTCCCATGGAGGAAAAGTTTACAAGGAAATGGAGTATGCCAATGGTGGATGCTGCTATTTCATCTGTAAACAAAAACTTAACCTGTCCAGGAGACAATGTCTAAAGATGTTTAATGTTTAAATATCCAGCGGATAAAAAATTAGAATCTTTGCCGAAGGCTTTATTTGCGGTTGCCGGATTAGAAGTACAACTGGCGGTGGTGGCAATAGGAATTTGTCAGTCTTTAAAAGACCGCTTTAAACGGTTGGTTAAGAATCTTTGGGCTCAAGGGGAGGCTGCTGAATAATTGGCAGACCTACCTCATGCCTTGTGCTTGTAGATGCCCCTAAGTATTCAGCAGTTTTCACAATTTGTGCTCCTGTCAGTACAGTGCGCAGAATCATCTGGCTAAAGAATTGGTCTGCAAAAAGTTACAGACTTGTTTCCCTTTCATGAGGCACGTCTATTTGGTGAAGATCTGGATAAGTACATCAAAAGATTTCAGCTCCTACCAGTTATAAAAAAAGAATAAATGTCCTTTTAAGGTTTCCAACATTCCTGTACCTAGTATCTTTGCTTCCAGGCCATTTCGATGGCCTTAGCCGTCGGGCTCTAGAAGTAGACCTCAGGGACAGGAGCAGAAGAAGCCCTTGGTCCAGAGGCCTGCCAAACCAGCCTCTAAATCTACCCAATGAAGGGGTGGCCCCACTTGTTCTGGTGGGGGAAGGCTTCTACAGTTCTCAGAAGCTTGGAAGGAGGTGATTCAGGACAGGTGGGTCATTTCCACAGTGACACAGGGCTACAGACTAGAGTTCCGGGTATTGTCTCTCATTCAGTTTTTGACATCCAGTGTTCCCACAGAGCAGGGAAAAAAGAAGGTCTCTGTTCCAGGCCCTGGACCATTTAAGATCGCAGGGGGTTATTGTAGAAGTTCCAGCCAATGAAAAGTTCAAGGGCTTCTACTCCAACCTCTTCACAGTTCCAAAACCAGACGGAGATGTGAGACCCATTCTGGATCCTAAAGCTCTGAATCAGTTTCTAATGTCCGATCCTTTTCGCATGGAGTCAATTTGTTCAGTCGTTGTGTCTCTGATAGGAGGAGAATTTTTAGCATCCATAAACATCAAGCATGCATACCTGCATGTGTTGATTTTTCTGGCCTCATCAAAGTTTTTTTTGCTTTTCGCAGTGGAAGAGTGTCATTTTCAGTTTGTGGTCTTGCCAGTCGACCTAGCCACAGCTCCTCAGGCGTTCACAAAAGTCCTGACCCCGATATTGGGGATGCTAAAATCTCAGGGAATATCGGCAATAGGACATCTGGATGACCTATTACCCAAGGATAAATCGAGGTCAGGTCTAGGGCAGAATGTGACCCTAGCGGTTCAGTTCTTGGAACACCTCGGTTGAGTTCTAAACTGAAAGAAGTCAGCCTTACGGCCGGTTCAAAGCCTAGATTATTTGGGTCTGATATTGGACACAGTTCAGGCAAAATTGTTTCTGCCTCCAGCAAAGGTCATTGCCATGAGGGATTTTGTCCAGACCCTAAGACAAAAAAGGTACCCCTCTATATGCCTTTGCATGAGAGTGTTGGGCAAGATGGTCTTATTCGAGACAGTCCCTTATGTGCAGTTTCATTCCAGACCATTGCAGAACAATATTCTGTCGGCTTGGAACAAGAAGATCCAAGCTTTGGATTATCACATGTTTCCGTCCCCAATGGTGTGACAGAATCTCAGTTGGTGGATGGTACCCAGGAATTTGGAGAAAGGGGAAGTCCTTTCTACCAGTAGCCTGGAAAATAGTGACCATGGTCGACAGTCTCGCTGGCTGGGGGGCAGTTCTGAAAGAAGTCTCTGTCCAGGGGAAGTGGTCCTGAATGGAAAAGGACTTGTCCATCAATATCATGACGATCCGGACAGCTTGTTTGGCTCTAGTCTTCTGCACTACCAGGTTGCAGGGTTGCCCCATCAGGATTCAATCCAACAACACCACGGTGGTTGCCTATATCAACCACCAAGGGGGCACCAGGAGTCAGACAGCCCAGAACGAAGTGAGTTACATTCTGACATGGGCAGAAAGATATGTGCCGTTTCTATCGGCAACATTTATTTCGGGAGTTGACAACTGGAAGGCGGACTTTCTAAGTCACCAGCAGTTCTTTCCAGGGGAAGAGTCTGCGTCCTGAGGTCTTTTTATCGATTTGTCAAAGATGGGGTACCCTGGCCATAGATCTCTTGGAGTTCAGGCTCAACAACAAGCTGGACAGGTTTGTGTCCAGGACCAGGGATCCGATCGCAATTGGGACGGTAGTGTTACTTTGGGATCAGCTCTCCCTGATCTCTCTCTCCTTTTCCCCCAGTTCAGCTTCTGCCAGGATAGGAGGAAGGAAAGCCGGTGATACTGGTAGCCCCAGCCTGGCCCAAGAGGGCTTGGTACGTGGAAATTGTAAAGTTGGCTGTAGGGAGGCAATGGTCTTTTCCACGCCGTCCAGACCTGCTTTCTCAAGGTCCGATATTCCATCCTGCTTTTGCAATCACTAAATTTGACGGTTTGGTTATTGAAGCCAGGATCTTGAAGGATTGAGGGGTCTCTGGCCCTATGCTTGCTACTCTGCTGAACGACAGGAAGCCAGTTTCTAGAAACATCTACTACAGAGTTTGGAAATCTTACATTTCTTGGTGTAAAGCCAAAAAATGGCATTCCTGAACATGTTATTGGCAGGATTCTTTTCTTTTTTTTTTTTTTACAATTGGGGAAGTAGAAATTAGGCTGGCTTTGAAAATGATTAAGAGTCTGATCTCGGCCTTATCCGTTTTCTTTCACAGACCGATTGTGTCACATTAATTCGTGCTAGCCTTTCTGCAAGGAGTGATTCCCATGGTTCTGCCGGTCAGGCCACCCTTATGTCCTTGGGATTTATACCTGGTACTATGTGTCTTACAGAAGCAACCTTTTGAGCCTATTTTGCATGTTCCTTAGTTTTTTTTGGTTGCAGTAACTTCGGCTAGGAGGGTGTCTGAGTTGGCAGCTCTTTCTTTTCTCTTTCAAAAAACCATTTTTGATCCTACACCATGACAGAGTGGTGTTGCGACCCCCAACTGACTTTTTTTTGTAAGATGGCTTACAGTTTTCATTTAAATCAAGATATCACACTACATTGTTTTTTTCCCAAAATCCTAGTTCCACAGAGGAAAAGTTCTTACATTCTCTAGATGTAGCATGGGCAGTCAGTCTTTTTGAATATGTCAGCTGGCCTCTGCTCCTATATCATCCTTTATGGTTATCCTGCCAGAGCAGATCTGCTTCTTCCATTTATATGGACCTTCTCCTGCTTCCACTCTTATTGGGTGAGTCTGCCATCCACTCGTGCAATGTCCCACGGCAAGCCAAAACTGGGCTGGAACACGCCAGCCCCCAGTCACTCTTCCTCTCTGGCGGCCATCTTGGCCATGCGGTCAACTGCTACCACAGCCTCGCAGGCATGCAGATGGCTCTTGCAGATATAGGGGACACCGGACCATCTCCTGCTGACTTGCTATCAGCCGTTACCTCCTGGAAAGAGGCATTGACCACCAACATAGACTCCCTATCTACTGACTTAAGCATGATTAGACATGATTTAGAGAAATATCGCTCCAGGCTGTCTGAAGCTGAATCTCGCATTTCCCAGGTGGAGGATACAGTGCAAACAGACTCCAGGGAGCTGCGGGTCCTTCAGAGGCAGGTGAAGGCACTCCAGGATAAGACTGTTGACATGGAGAATAGGCTCTGACATAATAATTGTGGGTGGTGGGGATCCTTAAGAGGGCTGAGGGTGCAAAACCAGTAGAGTTTTCTGAAGATTTCCTTACCACCTTGCTTGGCCTTAAAGATCTCCCACCCACATTCATGGTTGAAAGGGCCCACAGGCTTCATTCTACTTCACCGATAACCGGGGCTCGATCACGACCCTTTCTAATTAAACTCCTTAACTACAGAGATTGGGACATGTTGCTCAGTATTGATCAGAAATGCCCTGTACACACGTGCAGATTATCTGAAGACTTTTGTCTTCAGATTTACCTTTTCTATGTAGTGCAAGGGCCTGCCGGATTGCATACAAATTGAAAGTGTTTAGGTTTGACCTCATATTATATGGTTTTGGTAAGTCTACAGACAAAAGTCTTTAGATAATCTGCACGTGTGTACGGGGCATAAGACTGTGCCATGTTTAATCGAGGAAGTCATCACTGATCCAAATGGGAGATTTATTGTGCTGGTATTGTCTGTGTATATGTCATAGTTAATATCTATTTGCCAATTCCTAGTCAGATGGCCCCTTTTTATCTGTTATTAGAGAAGTTAACTCCGCATTGCCCCGCTAAAATTCTATTCATGGGAGATTTTAACGCCATACTATCACAATCTCTAGATAGGCCGGTCCCTCCTACCAATTTTAATTCTGAACTGGTGACCTGCGCACAGGCTGCCAATCTTACTGAGATATGGCGATAGCTTCATCCCCATGACCGGGCCTTCTCCTGTGTTTCTTCAACGTTCAAGACCTCCTCCCGTATAGACTTCGCTATTGCAAATCCTGCTCTCCTTGGTGAGTTGCAGGAAGCCTGCTATCTTGGTGAGTTGCAGGAAGCCTGCTATCTCCCCTCAGGGCTATCTGACCACAGTCCGCTAAAGTTGATGATCCGAGTGCAACAGTCACTCAATAGGGCCCTCTGGTGGCTGACGCCCAAATGGATACACTAGGAGGTATCTCAAGAACGTATCCCCTCGAGCTTACGGGAGTATTGGGAGCACAAGGCGGAGTCGGTTTCCCAACAGTTTATATGGGATGCCTTTAAGGCCACTAGAAGGGGTCAGTACATTTCTGTCATTGCTGCCAATAAATCGGAGCAATCTGCACTTACCTCCATGCTGCAATCCAAGGTGGAGGAAGCCACTGCCCAGTACTCCTCTTCCTCTACTGCTGAAAACTTTGACCACTTGTCCTCAGTTCGCCAGGAACTACACTTACACATATCCGAAATTACTAGACTTGGTATACAAACTCAAAGACAGGAGTCTTTTCAATGAGGGGACAAAAACAGCAAATTGCTGGCAATGCTATCCCAACATGATAGGCCCCATGTGGTCATACCTGAATTCCTGCAAATGGGGAGGGGGTGACTTTGCAGGAGGCAATCCTGGAGGAGTTCACCCGTTATTATACCACCCTTTATACATCCTCCTTGTCATTGACTTCAAGCCCTCTGATATGGCTCCACAATTGGATACCCTGGCGCTGGGCTGGCTCCCACACTCCGAACGAAAATCTCTAGTGTTAGACATTACCCCTGAGGAGGTCACCCTTGCCATTAACTCCTTTCCTACTGGTAAAGCCCCTTGGCCAGACAGCCTACCAATCACATTTTTTGCAAATCTCACTTAGAATTGTTGGCTCCCAGGCTGGCATCACTGTACAAAACTTGTTTGCTTTCAGGTGCCCCATCTAAAAGAGGCCCATGTAATTCTTATACCCAAACCCACCAAAGACCCCAAGCTGTGTGCCACATACAGAGCTATACTCCTCAACTGTGATCTTAAAATACTTACTCAACTGTTGACCACCAGATTGAATAAAGTCAATATGTCCCTCATGGATTCAGATCAGATGGGCTTTTATGTCTGGTAGATCGATGGACATTAACATCAGTAGATTGTTTTTCCAATATCCATGCCCCTCACACAAATCAAGGCTCTAGAACACATGCCACTTTAGACTTTAATAAAAGCATTTGACACAGTGGAGTGGGCTTACTTGTGGGAGGTAATGAGGAGGATGGGATTTCCAGTACGCTTTATAGCGTAGATTCAAACACTAAATACGGGTCCCCCGGCTATCATTTGCGTAGATGGTCTTATCTACTCCCCCTTTCAGCTTCAGAGTGGTACCAGACAGGGCTGCCTATTCTCCGCAGTCCTCTTCGCACTGGCAATGGAACCAATCGCTAAAGATTGTAGGGTCTCCCTGGAGATCTGTGGCCTGAGGGTGGGTTGGCTGGAATAGAGGGTGACTTTTTATGCCGATGATTTTCTGCTATTCCTCAACAATGCTGGTTCTTCTATGCAGGATGCCCTCCATATCTTAAATACTCACTCTACCTTTACAGGCCTGTAGGTCAACTGGCACAAGTCTCTTTTGTTCCTAGTGGATGAGGGGGTGGAGGCTTCATCTTCTGCTGCCCTCCCTCTCCAGTGGGTAGGCTTACCTATTTAGGTGTAGTGATCTCTAGACTAGACTCTAGAGTTCCGACTATGTGGTACTTAATTTGGAACCAGTTTTGTCTGATGTCAGGCTTAAACTGAAAGCATGGAGCAACCTTCCTTTCTCTTTGATTGGCCGCATAAACCTTTTAAAGATGAAAATTCTCCCCAAGTTTGCATATCTTTTCAGGAATTCACCGCAATGGCTTCCGCACACCTTTTCCCTAAAGGTAAAACCTCTGTTTCTCGCATTTATATGGGGCTCCAAACTACCCAGATATAAACTTACTACTCTCACCAGACCAATTGATAGGGGGGGTCTAGCTATGCCTGATTGCTTCAAATATTTTCTAGCATCCCAATTAGTAACGGTACACTGGTGGCTGCAGCCTGATCTAACTAACATGGCTGTCATATGGGAGGTGGCGATAGTTTAATTTTTGGAAGTCCTCCAGTCTCTGGTGTTTTAGAGATCAAAGGTCTCCACATGAGATCTTACTCCCTCCATGCATACTACGCTTCGGGACTGGAACCTAGGAGTTGATTTAGAATCTTTCCACATACTCCTCTTCGGTTAAATCCCTCTCTTCCACACTTTTATACTGTCCCTGATCCCCAGGCCTGGGCCACATATAAAACAAACCCCTTGGAACATATAGCTGGAAGCACAGGCCTACTACTCAGATCATATCAGATCTGATGAAGGGGATTCCCCCGAAACATGTAATCTCATTTTGGTGTTTTGTCCCCCTACAATTGACAATTTTACTCCGGTATCACTGAGTGTGGACATTGCTGCCTTTTTATTGACCCCGGCTGCCCGGTGTTGTCATCCCCCAGCTTGGCTGCTGACTTCCGGTGACGTCATCTCCCGGCGCAGCTGAGGACCCACGAGTGGAGGAGACGCCGGTGCGCTCCAAGTATGAGGCCGGCCACCCCATGCTTACAGCGGTGATTTCATCCCCCTGCACATGCAGACGCCGTGGATTCTCCCCCTCTGTGAGGCACCACTTCGGGTGGTATTCCGATTTCACCAGGTACAGCCTTTTTCATCTTCCCCCATTGGGGTGACATCTGCTTCTCGTTACATCATTTGCAGCATTGGCTCCCACTCCTGGTACTGTGCAACCATTCATGCTTTTATCGTGCCTAGTGTGTGTTTTTTCCATCCATTTGCTGGAGTTCTTTGTCAAGATCCTCCTAATAAACTGAGATATTTCATCCCTTATTTTTCAGCCTTGTTTTCTTTGTCCTGGGGAGCGCTAACTATCCCATTTTTTGTTGTTTGGGGTTCCCTCATTACACTCCTTCCCTACACACAGAATGTCAAAGGAATCCTGTAAAAATGCAGTGTGCTTTAATGCACACTAAAATGCTCGTCAATGAGTTAACGCTAAAATGTAAGTAAAATACCGGTACATGGAAATATACATGCATTTTCCATGCATTTTAGCGCAAGTCAGTGTGACTTTACTCTGAATGTTAGACCCAGGCACCTCTGCTGGCCCACTCTTACCTAAACACGTGGTCAATTCAGCCTACTGTTGTTAAGTCCTACATAGAGAAGGGCAGAGGAAGCATGTTATTGAAGACTTCTCCACCTCTGGCATATCAGGGGAAAAAAAATCGTAATTTCGGTAAGATTTGATATTCCAATTTGCTGGTGATATCTACCGGTAGCTCACTGGCATTAGATCTCGCCATAAAGTCATCTGATTGTAGTCACCAAAGTGTGAAAACAAGTGTTTGTTCACTTCAAACAACCAACATTGTGAAGGAAAAGCTCTGTTTTCTTTTCTCTAGTGCATGTGTCACTGAATTGAACGCAGGTACAATTCACTGCCCTTCACACATTAGAGTATGATCTACATAGACTTGCAATTAAACTGGCTAGACACATTATGGTCTGATTGTACAATCTCCTTTATGCAGGGTATACATACACCGTTTCTTCTCGTTCAACCAGCGGGTTGAATGATAAAAAAAAACAAAAAAAAACAGATGCCGGCATACACACAAGTGATGTAGATGCACACACTATGGTATTCTTACAGAAGGAGCTCCCCCCATCCGAATACACATATAAGCGTTGCAGCTATTTGATGCAAGCACTGATCGAATGCTGGTTTTCCCAGTATGACTGTTCAAGAGAAGCCGGTCATTAGACTCAATATGAAATAGAAAAGATTTGACAAGGAGACCAATTTGTAATGTCCAAATGTGCTCTCTTCTCCGTGTCCATAGTAAACACACAGAAAAAAGATCTACCTGTGCTTAAATCCCAATAGCTTGTACATGTATTTAAACTATTGGGTGCTAAACGGGTGTGACCACATATTAGCACTACAAATTCTTTGTAGCACTTGATAAGTTAAATACATGTACAAGCTATTGGGATTTAGGCACAGGTATATATTTTCTCTGTTGTAACGCAGGTCAGTGACCAGATCTGAACCTAGTAGCTCTCCCCCATCTTGTGTCTCTATGCCTCATGTTGGCATTGTGTCCACCGTAGCATTTGCAGTAGCAAGGCAGTGTAGGACTGGCCAAAGGAGGTATTACTTTGATGCAGTTGGTCAGCTTGAGTATGTATTGCAATATATGTGAACTAAATATCCCTGGTTTTCATTGCATAGTTTGCTGAAAGGGTGTAGCAGTGTGCAGAGGGTCCATCCAGAATTCCTGGTAAATTCACCACACTTGCCAGATGTTGTTGAATTCTTGACATAAAAGAAGTGAAAGGCACTTTTCTGTCAGTGTGTCATGTGTATAGGAACCCAATCTGGTTTTTGGTGGTCCTTGATCCCTTTAAGATCCAACCACTGGGTCTTTAACCTTTTGGACTTTTAAAACGCTTCTGTCCCGGTGGTGTCAAATATACGGAGCAAGCATCAAAAGGGAACGTGGAAGCCTCTCATAGTGTAATTTTTAAACTCTTTTACTCTTTAAAAAAACGTAGAGCACTTTCATCAGTTTCAACGAGCTTAGGCCAAAAGTGAAAATAAAACATCACGCACTGATGATGAAACGCGTAGGAAATGGCTTTCTGCACAGGCTAAATACAGCACAGTGATGATGTCACTACTAATTATACAAGGTAATATCTGGTTTGTAATGGAATTTGCACACAAAGTTGATTTCAATTCTTGGTGGTTATTGGGGAGTAGATTTACATGAAAGTATTTGTGCCCACAGTTCAGCTTTAAGAAAGATTTACTTTAATCATAGGAGCCTGTTGCACATTTTTCTGATCACCTCTGCTTTAGTGAGATTCATCAAGCTTCACGAAAAAACGAATATCTGTGCTTTAGAATGTGATTCTACCAAACAGCCGACATGAAAGTTTGTATGAAAAAAGTTACCACAACAGGAAATGTGTGGCTATAGTTTAGACAGAAAATAGTCTTGTGCAGAGTAATGATCTGTTAGCGTTTCACTTTGTGTTACCCATTTAAAAAAAGAATTTACAACTGAACCCTAGCCAAAAAATGTTTCTAGTATTGTATAGAGAGGACGAATGGAAGAAAGTCAGAGGAAATTAAACATTTTAAAGCAGAGTCGAGAGGGAATCTTCACAATGTGGACAACTCTTTTGAATAATCTTAGAAAGGCGCAATTTTCTATTATGTTGTGTCTGTTGTGCTGAAAATTAAAGCCCTACTCCTGTTTCAACAGCCCCCTCTGCCTTTAATCAGTCCAGTGATATCACAGGTTCTTTGTCATCTCCTGCAGTGGTGGGAGATCCTTTTTCCTTCAATATACTCCACTCTTGTAATGAGGTAAGTGTGTAGTAGTACTCTAAACCCAGGCCAGTATAAGGATACACCCCCAAACGGGACTATGACAGCCTGGGCTTAGGAGAGGCGAGATGAATCACACCAACCATCATTCAACTTGGAAAACTGTCGAAATCTAGTGGCAGAGAAAACTTACTGTGGGGGACAACTCTGGACTGCAGGTCAGTATGCTTCATCAGCTGGCTTATAGTGTCATAAACGTTTTTTAACCACTTGACGCACAGTCACATACATGTACATCACTGTGTTCAAGCAGTTATACGGTGGCCATGGCTGCAGCAGTCAGCTATAACACCGGTATTGTTTTTTTTTTTTTCCCCTGGCGATGCCCTACACTGTAAAAGCGATCCTAGCTATTTAACTGCTGGATCATGGCTAAATTGGGTTGTGTGTGTGTTCCTTTAAATTTCATAAAAGTGCATTTGAAAAACCGCTGTGCAAATACCGTTTGACATCAAAACCACCATTTTATTCTCTAGGGCCTCTGCCAAAAATATATAATGGGGGGCTCTAAGTAATTTTCTACCAAAAAAATACAGAGAGAAAAGTGTCAGAAAAGGCCTGGTCTTCAAGTGGTTAAACTCTGTTTATTGAACTGATCAGGTGTACATAAGTATAAAAGTGCAAACATCTGACTACAAATGTTTCATAACTGGAACAGTGGCAGTCTCCTGTGTACTTTAGTTACATACATGCATTTTAAAACATGGTGCCAGGACGTTTAAGTATAATGGGTGAGATAGTTATAACTGTAAAGCTGGTGAGGTCGTCCTGAGAGTAAAGCTCAACTCCAGAAATTAGTCAAAATCTACCCTTGCAGTGCCACCCTACACACAAACACTGCAAGGTTTAAATGCATCCCCCCCCCCCCCCCCACACACACACACACACACACACACACACACACACAATATGCAAGTGTTAAATGCTCCTTACTGTATGTCATAGTTAGGTTGAAAAGAAGTCCATCTGGCTCAACCAATAAAAAACAAAAAATAGTAACGAAAACCCAACCATACAGTCCCATATACACAACCTCCTAACCGCAGTTGATCCAGAGGAAGGCGAAAAAACCCATCAAAGCATGATCCAATTTGCTACAGCAGGGGAAAAAAAAAATCCTTCCTGATCCCCCGAGAGGCAATCTGAGATATTCCCTGGATCAACTTTACTTATAAATATTAGTACCCATTCATAGGCGTGCGCACGGGGTGTACCGGATGTGCCCAGGCACACCCTAATCACCCTCCCCTGTCCAGGGGTCGGCAAGGTGTCTGCACACGGACACTGGTGTCCGTGAGCGTTCCTTGCCGGGTCCGTCGCGCCACCACTGACTTTTTTCAGTCGAGTCTCAGGGACTCCCTGAAATGTCAGTTACAGACATCCTTTCACTGAAAACAATCCAGAGGCTATAGCTGCACCGCCTCTCTGCTGCCTCCTCAGCCAATGGGAACACAGTGTACACGCCCATTCCCCAGCGCGCCTTGTTTGATATCTGAGCAGGAGATGCCGACCGCTGGAGAAGAGAGGAGAGTACACAGTCTGCAGCCTTTATAGAAGAAGGTGAGTTGGGGAAGATAATCTAAATGTATTTTTGTCAGTACTTACCCTGCTGAGGAGGAGGGGGAGGGGCTGTGTTTTCTCTTCCTGTCTCTGAGTCAGTTACCGTAGTTTTGTTTTCTGTGAGGAGCAGTGCACTGCTTCTGGAGGGAGGATATGCTCTAACCTTCTCCCCCAATCTCTGCTACACCTCCCTACTCATTACCTGCCCACCTCCTCCTCTTCTGCATTACCACATCCAATGTCTGTGAGCTGCTGGAGCACTACAAGTACCAGCATGCCAGGAAATTGGGGCAGCAGCAGTGTGTTCAATCAAGCTGATATTTAAATGGAAAGTGCTGATGTGTGTGTATACTGTGTGTGTGTGTATACTGTATGTATGTGTGTATACTGTATATGTGTGTGTGTATATATATATATATATATATATATATATTATATACTGTTCAAATCAATATGAAACCTAGGTTGGGCCAAAAAAGTGTGTGTTGTTATATATATTTATAAATATATATATATACACACGCGCGCACGTGTTTGAGCTTTGGTTTGAGGTGCACACCCTAATGCCATAGGCTGCGCACGCCTATGTACCCATTTATATTATGTACACCTAGGAAAGAATCCAGGCCTTTTTTAAAGCAATCTACTGAGCTGGCCAGAACCACCTCTGGAGGGAGTCTCTTCCACATTTTCCCAGCTCTTACTGTGAAGAAACCTTTCTGTATTTGAAGAAGAAAATCTCTTTTCCTCTAGACGTAAAGAGTGCCCCCTTGTCCTCTGTGTTGACTTTTATGTGAATAACTCAACACCAAGTTCACTATATGGACCCCTTATGTTTTTATACATGTTGATTATATCCCCCCCTATGGCCCGTACACACGTTCCCAAAATCGGACAAAAAATAACGCTTGTGAAAAGATCGGACAATAATGTGATCGTTAGTACACAGCTTACGAGAGGCAATCACGACAGTTCGCCCTATATTATCCGGTCGTGCAAGCATAAACATTTTGATCGTATTATAACACATCGTACGATAATTGTATTATGTGTGAGCAGTATGAGTGTCATGGTGACAGCGCATGAGCAGTAGACATCATTTTCCCTCACATGCTACAGCGTGGTTACGCATACCGGAAGCTTTTGAATCATCGTCCGAGAAAATTCGTATCGTAAGTAACCTCTCCCATTTGCGAATATAATTGAGAGTTCATAGCAACCAAACAAAAATGGACGGAACGTCGTACGATTTTCGGATTGTGTGTACTAGGCATAAATCTCTTTTTTTTTTTTTTTTTTTTTTTTTAAGCGAGAATAAATGCAGTTTCGCTAATCTTTCCCCATAGCTAAGCTCCTCCATGCCTCTTATCAGTTTGGTTGCCCTTCTCTGCACTTTCTCCAGTTCACCGATATCCTTTTTGAGAACTGGTGCCCAAAACTGAACATATTCCAGATGAGGTCTTACTAATGATTTGTACAGGGGCAAAATGATATCTCTCTCTCTGGAGTCCATGCCTCTGTTAATACAAGAAAAGACTTTGACTTTTCTTGCTTTGGAAACCACAGCTTGGCATTGCATGCTATTATTAAGCTTATAATCCACCAGAACACCCAGATCCTTCTCCGCTATGGATTCCCCCAGTTCTAAAGAGAAGTTTTGCCTTTTCTTTCTTCTGTAGATAGTAGGTGGAGTCTGTCTTTTACTCCTAAAAGCCATTAAGGTTTTTTGTTTTTTTTTTTTTTATTTAAAATTTTACATTTTAACAAATCAGAATAAACAACAGTTATACACAAAAATTGTACAAAGATACAGCCAACCGTGACTGGAGAGGCCATGTAGGAGGGGGGGGGGGGGTGGCCAGAACTCAATGGCCCAACTTTAAATGAGTCCCATGTCGGCATGGGTGGCGTGAATGGTGGGGTCACAAACAGTAAATGTAAAGTCATCAAGGGGGGGTCGTCTAAAGTATTAGACAAGTGCATAAGGAAGACGTTCCACTTGGTTCGGAAAAGCTCATTAGCGGAAGTGGACGTAGCGTCCGTGTTGATGCGGTCAATGGAGAGGAGTGTGGTTAGCTCTGGCTGTAACATGGAGATGAGGGGAGGGGTAGTTGTAATCCAATGTTTCAAGATCAGTCGTCTAGCGACTAGTAGAGTGGTAAGAATCCATAGACGAGGAGGTTCAGCCGATGTGCTCGACCACTTCTGCAGACGTTTATCCCAGTAGCCGAATAGCAAGAGAAGAGGGTCTTTTGGTGCAGTCAACTTGGTGACGGCTTTAATGTAGGCGATGACTTCGTCCCAAAATGATGAGATAGACGGACAGTCCCAAAACTTGTGATAAAGAGACGGACGTTCTGTAAAGCAAAGAGTACATTTATGGGCCTCCAGGATCGTCTTGTCAGATAGGAATGGGATATGGGCCCTATGAAAGATTTTGATTTGTGTCTCCTTCCAGACAGAGTTGGGGGTAAGTCCAAGAGTGGTCCGAAGACCGCTGACGATCTTGGGTAGGGTGTCCTCTCCAGGAAAGTCCTTGAGCCAGTTCTTAGCAGACAATGTAAAGATAGCTGGTGGGCACGATTGCAAGAGAGGTTTGTATATGTCCGAGATGGTATATTTGCCCGAGACTAGAAGAGAGTCTATGAGTGAAGGCTGGAACCGCTGATCAGGTTTGGTTGAGGTAGTGCGAAAGTAGTGGCGACATTGCGCCAAGTAGAAAGAGTCCGAGGTAGGCAAATCGTACGTCCTGGAAGTGTCCGAGATGGGGAGTAAGAGACCTGTTTGGATGTTACATAGTTGAGCAAAGGTGACCAGTCCTTTTAGGTGCCAACGATTATAGACTACATGATCCAGACCAGGGGGAAAGGCCGGGTTGCCCTGGATCGGCACATATTTGGAAAAGTACAGTGGTAGTTTTAGCAGCTTACGTATTTCCCTCCATGCTATAACCGTGTCCCTAAGGAGCAGGCTATGACGTAGGTTAGGGGGAAGTTGAGCCCATCTGACATGGAGAAGGGCCGACAGAGTGAAGGGCTCGGACATCTGGGACTCCAATTCATAATTCGACAATTGAGACGTCCGGGATATCCAGTCCAAAGCCACCCTCAACAAGCAGGACAAATTATACAGTCGTATGTCAGGGAAGTTGATACCAGCGTCTCGCCTGGGGAGGCTCAATTTTTTGGAGGATATGCGAGGTCTCTTCCCTCTCCACAGAAAACGAGAGAAAGCTCTGGAGAGCTTCTGCACATCTTTGTGTTTGATCAGTAACAGTAGGGTTTGTAAGAAGTACAATATGTGTGCAAAACTGACCATCTTTATCAGGTGGCATCTCCCCAAGAGAGACAGCGGTAGATCCCTCTAGTTTTCCAGTTCCCCTTTGATTTTGGCGAATAGCGGTGGGTAATTAAGGGCGTAAATAGAGGCGGGCGTTCTTCCGATTTTTATACCGAGATAGGTGATGGATTGTGGTGCAATCGTAAAGGGGGAATTATGTTCCCATGCGCGTTGTGGGCCTGACCCCAAGGGAAGGATTTCACTCTTCGAGTAATTTATTTTAAGGCCCGAGCATTTCCGAAAGGCGTCAAAGGTAGATACTATCGTGGGTATGTCAGCAGCGGGTTGAGAGGTGAAGAGGAGGACGTCGTCCGTAAACAGGGAGATCCGGAGCTCTTGGTCACCTACACTTACACCGTGTAAGGGTGCTTTAGTGGAAAAGTAACGCGACAAGGGTTCCATCGCCAGATTGAAGAGTAACGGGGATAGGGGGCACCCTTGACGCGTTCCTTTGTACAATCTAAAGTCGTCCGTCATGGATCCACCTACACATAGTCTAGCAGTCGGGGAGGCATACATGGAGGTAATCAGGCGTACGAACGGTCCCCGGAACCCCATGGTATCTAGGACCCTCCGCAGCCAATTGAAGTTTACGTTGTCGAATGCCTTTTCGGCATCCAACGTTACTATAGCCAGGTCCTTGTCGGGATGGGTGCGGGCTTGTTTAAGTACCAGTAACACCTTCTGGATGTTTGCCGTGGCCGAACGTCCTTTGGTGAATCCGGATTGGGCTGGGTGAGGCAATAATTTTTGATAGAATTTTTACGTCAAGGTTAAGTAGCGATATAGGGCGGTACGAGCCTGGTTCTAGAGGGTCTTTCCCTTTCTTTGCTAGCAGTTTGATGATGGCCTGATTACCTGTCGGCAGGTAGGGCCCACAGTCCCAGATATGGGAGTAGACCGCTACCAGTGTAGGGACCAAGCTTGCCATAGCAGATTTGTAAAATTCCCCTGTGAGACCATCTGGCCCGGGTGATTTATTGGCCGTTAGGTGTTTTATTGTATGTGTGACTTCTTCCGCCGATATCGGTGCATTTAGCATGCTTAACTGTGCAGGATCGATAAGAGGGAGTCCCGTATCCGACAAAAATATGTTACCCGCCGCTTCCTCTACGTCCTCCTGTCCATATAACGTAGAGTAAAAATCTCTCATGATGCGCTGCACACCTTGGGGAGAGGAGTCTACTACGCCCGAGGGATCTCAAAGAGATCCTATGTGTGTGGGAGATGGCCGGCCCTTGCACATCCTCGCCAACAGTTTGCCCGCCTTGTTGCCGAATCTGTGCAAGGACGCTGCTAGGTGAGCAGTGTGAATACGTTCCACTTTATCTGCCCACTCATCAAAAGTTTTCTTAGCCAGTAGCCAGGCTTCCGTAGCCTTGGGGGTATTTGTGAGAAGTAACTGTCTCTGCGCCGCGGATAAACGTTCGCTCGCCGCTTTATAGCCACTTTTGGCGTGTCTCTTGTACGCTGCAGCATACGAGATTATGCGGCCTCTCAGGAAGGCTTTGCCCGCTTCCCAGAACAAATGAGGGGAGGAAAAGTGTGACGCATTAGATTCCGAGTAATTCTGCCATTCGCGTTCAAGATATGACTGGAAGTCAGCATTTTTAGCTAAGAAGGAGGGGAACCGCCAGATAAGTGGGGCCGTAGGGGAGCCCGCGAGGTCAATGGACAGGGATAGAGGAGAGTGGTCAGAAATTGCCATGTCCTGGATGATTGCGTCTTGTATCAGCGGGAGGAGAGAGTCCGAACAGAAAAAATAGTCAATTCTCGTGAAGGTCTTGTGAGGGTTAGAATAGAAAGTATATTCACGGTCAGTTGGGTGGAAATGTCGCCAGGTGTCAGTCAGTGAGAGAGATTCCGTAAGTGTGGCCAGGGGAGTGGGGGTACCGATCGTGCAAGAGCACGACGTTGAAGGGCGCAGAGATTTATCCATAACTATGTCCATGACCGCATTAAAGTCGCCCCCTAGCAGACGCGGAACATGTGGCAGGTTTAAGGCTCGCGTCGACAACGACGAGTAAAAGGACTGGTCGAATACATTAGGGGCATATACATTGGAAATGACAAACTCTCTGCTGTTAATGCGAATATGGCCCGAGACATAACAGCCTTCATCATCCGTATCCACCGCCAGGATCTCGACCGGAAGATGTTTGTGGAAAAGGATGAGGACACCGGCCTTGCGTCCTACCGCTGTCGAACCTATCACCTTACCCACCCAAAGCTTTTCCATACGTGCCATATCTTCTGCTGGAAGGTGCGATTCCTGGAGAAGAGCTATGTCAGCCCGAAGGCGTTTGAGATGCCGTAGGACTTTCATCCTCTTCGCCGGGGATCTGAGACCTTTAACATTCCAGGAAATCACCGTCATTGCTCATACATGAAAAACAGAGATGTAAAACAATGATGGTATACCCTTCCCATAAACATGTAGAAAACCTCGCCAGAGTATGCTAATAAAAGCTAAAAAGGTAGTTAGAATGAAACTCCACATGTGTATTACAACCCAAGGGATGACGACCGTTGAGGGGGGCAGGCCAGGGGAACAGGGAATAGGAAGACTGGAAGGAACGAAAGCTATAAACCAAACAAACATAGCAAAACAGTCGCATCGACTTCACTTTTTTCCACATGCGTATGCGATGGAGCACAGCTCCCCAAGTGTGACTCCAGAGACGGCTCGGGGCACATGAAGCCCTGAAAATGGTCGTGTCTGTAGAGAGACCTGGGTCGCGATAAACGATTGAGCATAGTGCAGCCATGGCATAAGATGCAGATCCTAGAGAGGAGTGCATAAAACATCAGAAGAAGAGAAAACAGTAAATGACATGTAATAAACACAGTAATTAGCTCCAGGTAGTGGAGAGCAGGCTTACGGTATCTGCCGTACGGCGGCAGGCGCCATCCAGGGACATTACACAGACGAAGGTCACCAATGCCCCATGAAGCATAAGGAGATACTGAAGAGGCAAGAGGGGAGTCAGCGAGGAGGTCCAGAGCGGCCAGAGCTAACCACATCCGCGTACCGCTGCCGTTTTGGGGATTCTTTCCGTGGGCTGTGTTGGAGGTCCGGTCTGGGGAAGGAGGACGATTTAGATGCAGAAGACTGACCCGAGTCGCCATGATGTAGGGTGCAAACAAATTTCTCTGCTTCCGAGGGGTCCTGGAAGGACAGCTGATTGCCGTTCGGGGCACGAAGGCGTAGCGTCGCCGGATAGGTCAGAGTAAATTTTAAACGTTCGTTGTGCAGTTGTGAGCAAACGGCCTGGAAAGCTTTGCGTCTTTTTGCAACGTCGACTGAATAATCTGCAAAAATAAGCACTTTCATACCTTCTATTTGGAAGTGTGGAGTTTGGCGGAATTTCTGCAAGATGGCGGATCTGTCCGCATAGTTGAGATATTTCGCAATGATGGGGCGAGGGGTTTTTCGTTCTTCAGAATAGAGTCCCATTCTGTGAGCCCGTTCCACTACGCAAATCCCTTGCAGGCCCAGGGCAGCAGGTATTTTGCGCACGCACAATTCAGGGATAGCCGAAGGTGCAACGGATTTCGGGATCCCAATGAACCGAAGGTTGCTCTGCCTGGATCTGTTCTCTAAATCCTCAAGCTTGTCCATAATTATCCTGTTAAGCTTGTCCTGGGATTGTTCAGTGCCCTGCATTTGATAAATTTCATCCTCTACACTGGAAATTCTGCTTTCTGCTTCAGTTAGGCGGTGGGAGTGAGACTCCAATTCTTTCCTGATGCAGGCCATGCCTGCAGCTACTGCCTGTTCCACCGAGGCTGCCATGGTGGGGGTGAGCAGAGCGACCACCGCCTGAGCAATCCGGTCAACAGAGGGGTCAGCAGCCGTGAGGGGTGTGGTAGGAGGTGGCTGGGTGTCCTCAGGCTGCTTAGAAACGTCCATGGCTGCAGGTTCGGGCGCCTTTCCGGAGTAGGCCGCGACCGCGGCCTCGATTTGGGCCGCACCCGGCGGAGGCCGCGCCGCCGGTTTTTCCAGGAATCGCTCCATGGCGGAGCAAGAAGGATGTCTGCACCGGGTCCAGAGGGGTTCCTGAGGCAGGTGAGGGGCAGATGGAGCAGGGTGGAGGTGCCGGGCGGGCTTTATAAGCAGGTTTAGGGGGTCACACCGCAGGAGCTGTGGAGTGCTCAACTACTCCATGCGGCGCCGGAACCGGAAGTCGCCATTAAGGTTTTACTGTGCAGCAAGAGGCAATAGATATTAATAGAGTAGATATTAACTGTTTTGGGGCCTTGGAACGCTAGCACTCCCATTAGTGGGTATTTAGAGATGGGTTTATTATTGTGCTCTTTGAAATGTGCTTTCAAGCCATGGCACAATTGTAGGAATCCATGAGGTGAATTGGGTCTCTTGTCTAATTGCATGAACGAATACATCACTGCCTCTCTGTAAATATCTGCAAGAGTTAAAAGAAAATCGTTGGAATTTCCATAATGCCGTATCTGGAATTGTACTAACTTGTGCTAATATAGTGTTTTCCTTTAAGGTTACCAGATAGGTCCATAAATGAAGATCCATAAATGAAGAGTAGCATTAAAGTGGATGTAAACCCTCACATATACCCAGTGAAGTGAACAGCCTCAGATGATACATAAGAGAATAAACAAATCTCCCTACATAGGGTTTACATGTATATCTGCTGTCCTCAGCTTTACATACTCTTTAGAAAGTGCACATTGTGTTAGAGATTTTCTCTTCCTGTTCAGCACTGGGAGTGTTGTGTTGGTATGCAGTGTGTGACAGCTGATTGGAGGAAAGGCACCCCCCCCCCCTCCTCCCTCCACATAGGCAGAGGAAGAAAGCAATGTGTGGTGAATAGACCTTCTACAATGTAAAGTAGTGAGTGTATAGCTTGTATAACAGTGTAAATATGCTGTCCCCTCAAAATAACTCACACAGCCATTAATGTCTAAACCCGCTGGCAACAAATGTGAGCACAATCCTAAGTGAAAATGTCCAAATTGGGCCCAACGTGTCAATATTGTGTGGCCACCATTACTTTCCAGCACTGCTTTAACGGGTGGGTAAATCTTCTGGAGTTAAAGTGGTTAATGGAGACACCTGATAAATGATGCCTCGTGAAAGCAAGATGTTGCCTAATTTTTTTAACACCAACACACGGTGTGGAGAGCACTGTGAGGTGTCCATTGAAATATTAATGGCAGGCATTAAGGGGGGAAGTAACGAGGCTTCAAAAACCATGCTTAAATGCCACAAACAAAGTGTACAATTTATAAATGTTGTGCAATGCAGCCAAAGGCTGCGAGACAGTTATCTAACAACATTGCCCATTTTGAGTAAATGGTTGTTATAGAAATAGATCAGTAGTTTGACTACTTTAAAGCCAATGCACTATAAATCTAGTGCATAGGTATAGAATAGCTTTTACAGGAGACAGGGGAAATTCATCAGGCTTCAGTATCCCCAGCTGAATTACAAAAAGGTCATTGGTTTAGTTAACAATTTAGTTTCATCTTATGAAATGACCAGAAGGGATTTCACATAATTTGATTCCAGGCTTAAAAATCCAAATGGCTGGGAAAACTGCAATTTATGAAACCAGAGATGTAGCCTTTTAATCCCTTTTTCTATTATATTTTAGGCATGGTCGCTTCCCTTTGAAGACAAAAATGACCCCATTTTTTTAATTTTGTAGATGCATTAACATTTATTCTATTTTGAGAACCTTTGCTCAACTGTCCATCTTTAGATCCTGAGATCCATTGTTTGGTCTAAGTTTAAATGCTGGGTTCAACAGTTCAATCTAATTTTAGATGTTGGGCTCAAGTGTTAAAAAAAAAAAAAAAAGGGAATTACAGAGACACTACCATCCCTGAGCTTTTGTAGATGTGTAAACATTTGCTCCGTTTTAAGATTCTGGGCTCAATTGTGCAATCTATTTTTTTTAGCTCTGTGGCTCAACTGATCTCTAAGTTTTGACCCTGGGTTTAGTATAGGAACTATTTTAAAGTCCTTGACTTTGGTTAACCAAAGACCTTGCAGTCCCCATCTGGTATCCCACAGTACACAGAATGTGGAAACTCAATTTTAGTAAATATAAAACTGCTAAATCACTTCTCATTAGCAGTTAAAGCAGTCTTGTGACATCTATCCATGTCCAGCCAAGCACTGGTTAAAGCTTGTAGGCGTTTTCTGACTGTCCTATGAGACTGCAAGACCCCTGACCCTATGTCTGGGCAGTACTGATTGGTCCTGTGCCGATCACATGAACTCCCAAGAAAGAAACCTAGCACTACACACCAAACTGAGCATGTGCAGCCTGACTTATCAGGAAAGTATCAGAGGCCAGTAGGAGGGGAGGATCAGCGAAGCCAGGATCAAACAGCCTTTTTACACAACGCAGAGAATTTGCCCATTAGGTTCCACAGTGAGTATAACAAACATGCTTTACTGCATTATATAGACTGATTTTACTGTTGTGGGTTTAGCTACACTTTAACTGATTCATTTTTTTTGATCCTGTGCTCAACTGTTCAATTTTCAGATTCTGAGCTCAGTATATTTTTAGATCCTGGGCTCAACTCTTCAATCTAGGTTTACATCCTGCGTACAACTGTTAAATCTATTAGATCCTGAGCTGTACTGTTCGGTCTAGGTTTAGATCCATGGCATAACTATCCAATTTTTAGATCCTGGGCTTAACTATTCCATAGATCATCATCCCCTTGCCTGGTTCAATTTGTTTTTAGATCTTGGGATCAACTGTTCAATATACAGTATGTTTACATCCTGGGTACACTTTTCTAGTCTGTTTTTAGATCCTAGGCTTAACTGTTGATCTTTTTAGATCTTGGGCTCACACTACAATTTAGGTTTAGAACCTGGGCTCAACAGTGATCTATTTTAAGATCTTGAGCAATTTCCTGAAATCAGAAGTGGCCTTTTAAACCCTTTCCACAAGTTTTTTTCCCTTTGCATTTTAATCATTGTTGCATCCCATCTGAATTCTTTTGAGCCCAATTTGCCACATTTTCTACATCTGACCCCTTTGGTCAGTTTTTTCCCAGCTTTAGTTTTTTTTGCATCTTTAAGCATTGACATTCATTTGAAAGACATTGGAGTCCACTTTGACACCTTTACGGAATCTGAGCCTTCAGAAAAAAAAATCTAAAGGGGCACCCTCTCCAATTGTTGGGCTTCATTTTACCAAGAAATGACCAGAGGGATTAAATAAGAGTGTGTCCTTCAGAAGGAATATGCTACAGGTTGTCATTCAGTCCTTAAATAGGCTTCATTAGGTCACAGTGATGTCACTATGTTCTAATAGAGGACTAGGTTTCATCATTTCATTGTAATATCCAATGAAATCCACCCCCCCCCCCCCCACTTTCCCCCAGATTCAACTTGTAACAGGAAAGCATGCTCCTCCTGTTCCTTTAGTCCCTGGTACATGCAATCATGGCTTTTAATTTGTTAATTAGGAGATCGCATATCCAGAGGCTCTTCTGTCTTGTACCTCATCTGCGAAATTCTTTAATTGCTTTTCTTACAATTTTAGGAAAACAAAAAATTCAGTCCTTAGACTAGTCTAAGGGTTTTACACTGCCAAGTGGTTCAATCATAGGTCACACTGCTGTTATGCAACCTTCCCTCTTGCTTTAGGACTGTTATAAATGATCTGAATCAGTACCAGACTAATAAGGGCAGGTATGTAAAATGGGGAAGAGTAATCTGGAGTTTAACTGAATTTTTTTTAGTTCAAGCAGGTGCAAACTGGTGTGCAGTGGATTGGCTGCAGCACAACTGCATGTGTGGTTTTACCCACAATTTGAGGTGCGCTCCACTGACCTATTAGAGCATGCATTTTCTTAAAGCACAAAAAGATGCAGCATACAGGATCTTGATGCAGTCTTGGTCTAATAAAATTCAATGGGAGCACACCAAACCACAGATGAACTGCACATACAACACTGGCAAAACTACAGCTCACTGCTGTAAACACTCTTGCTGGTGGCCATATAGGCAATGAAGCCTTCCCCAGTGGGGGGACGGGACAGTACAAAGACTTCCCCAGTGGGGGGACGGGACAGTAAACAAAAAGCCGCTTTAGGTTCTAGCCTCAAAATATAAGGTTTTGTATTAAGCCAACATTTTAACCTGCTTTGCACACTTTGAAAGCAAAACCCAAAAATAATTACTCAGCTTATCAAAACATCTCAAAAATATTTTAATTTTTATAACCAAATAAATGGTTCACAAGACAAAAACAAAAAACCAAAAAAAAAGAACATTCTACTGCGTAAACATGGTTAAAAAAACTAAAGCATCGACTACCAACATATCCAAGTACAGCCCATAACTCATTCTGGCTGAATTCAAGCTCTGCAATGTCCAACTCTTGTGCGGCAGCAAATGCATAAAATATTCTAGCATTCCAATTTCTGGCCAATTTAAACCTTGCCAAGCAGTGCAGTGATGTTATTTGTTGCTACATGAAACACTAGATGAAATAAGCCCTATTCTCCATGTGGTGAACAGATTATGGTACTGCTAGAGACAAATGGAGGATGGAGATTTACCGAATATATAAGGGTTAGTGCAGTAAAGAAAGCAATTTCACCTTTATAAAAAGACATATGCAAAAATATATATCTGAATAAATAAGGATCCTGATAAAGATTGAAGATCAGTCTGCAATTTCGCAGTTAAAACAGAAGTCTATCCTATAATTTATTAAACAGTAAACTGTCCACTTGAGGCTAGAACAGAGGTCAGTGAGATGCCACACGCTGTGAGCAGGATTCTGCTTCTGCCTGTGAATGCTATTGCTCATTCAATGTTGACAGGCTTCTTTTAATGCACTGAAAGGAAAGAGAAGTTAGTAGTCTGACAAAATATAAGCTTCACCACTTCAGTACAGGGCACTTTCATCCCCTCTGTCCAGGCCAATTTTCAGCACTGTCACTTTTAAATGACAACTTGCACGGTCATGCAACATTGTACCCATTTAAGTTTTTTTTATAATTTTCCCCCCACAAAGCTCTTAAAGTGATTGTAAAGTCTAGTTAAAAAAAAAAAAAAAAAAAACACACCCCACACGTTATATTTACCTTCTCTGTGCAGTTGGTTTTGCACAGTTGGATACTTCCTTCTCTGTGCAGTTGGTTTTGCACAGATTGGCCCAGATCCTCCTCTCAGGTTCCTTTGTGCTCCTGACCTCTCCCCTTCTATTTGAGTGCCCCCACAACAAGCAGCTTGCTGTGGGGGCACCCGAGCCGAGTCACAGCTCCCAGTGTCCATTCAGACGGAGCCGCAACCCAGCCCCCTCTGATTTGCTGACTTTGACAGCAGCCGGAGCCAATTGTGCCGCGCGGCTGTCTCAGCCAATGAGGAGTCCCAGGCAGCTGAGAAACGCCTGCAACACAGCTGGATACAGTTAGGCTCAGGTAAGCATTCGAGGGGTTGCACACAGGTTTATCTTAATGCATGGAATGAAATAAGAAAATAAGAAAAAAAAAAGAAAAAAAAAAAAACGTCTGCCTTTACGATCCCTTTAATTACTGCTGGGTTCTTTTTTTGCTAAACAAAAAAAGACCAAAATTTTTGAAAAAAGGCGTTTCAAGATTTTGCAAATAATCTCTTCAAAAAACCAGGCCAAACTGTATTCTGCTAAATTGCTTTGGAGAAAATACCCAAATCAGTTTAGTCTGTAGCAGCCCACAAACTGTATAATATATACATAATAAATTGATCAAGCCTGACGGCCTATATTGTTCCTTAACCGCTTTAAGACTGGAAGATTTTACCCCATTCCTGACCAGGCCATATTTTGCGATTCGGCACAGCGTTAATTAACAGACAATTGTGCAGTCGTGCGACGCTGTACCCAAATTAAATTTATGTCCTTTTTTTCCCCACAAAGAGCTTTTTAGTGGTATTTGATCACCTGTGCGATTTTTACTTTTTGCGCTATAAACAAAAAAAAAAAATATAATAATTTAACATTTTTTAGGCCAATTTGTTTATTGCTACATATTTTTGGAAAAAAAAAAAAAAAAAAAAAAAATCGCAATAAGCGCATTTTGATTGGTTTGCGCAAAAGTTATTGCGTTTACCAACTACGGGAAGTTTGTCAATTTGTTTTTTTTTTAATTAGTAATGGCGAACTGGCAGCGATCTGCGATTTTTTTTGCGGGACTGCGACATTGCGGTGGACAGATCGGACCCCTAACTGACATTTTTGACACTTGGGGGTACCAGTGACATTACTACAGTAATCAGTGCTATACATATGCACTGTTACTGTAATAATGACACTGGCAGGGAAGGGGTTAATTGTATGCCTGGTGCTTACTGACGTGTGGGGGGGAGGGGATTGAGTGACACAGGCACAGATAGCAAGTTCAGCTATGCTGAATACTGTAATCTGACTGCCTGTCACATAGGAGATCCGCCCGCTTTGTTTACACAAGTGGGCGGATTTCCTCACTCGATCCGACGATCGGGGAAGAGCGGCGGTGATCACCGCCTCTCCTCCCCTGGCCAGACTCCCGCTGTGTCTGAATACAGCGGGAGCGAGCCCCTGGTGGTGTGCTGCCCACAAGGGGAGGAGTCCAGCGACGTAGGTCTAAGTCGCTGGACGATAACGAGCCACTTTGCCGCAGTACGCTTCATGTGAGCGGTCGGCAAGTGGTTAATTGCTTGAGGCCCAAAAACACCAGGACAGTACAAATGCCCCCAATGACCCTTTTTGGAAAGTGGGCAGTCCAAGATTTAGTAAAAAGGCATGGCGAGTTTTTTGAAAAAAAAACACTTAATTTTTCTAGTCACCAGTGCAGTACAGCATCACCATTACTGGTGTGGTAGTGATCAGAGACTGGTGAAATAAAAGCAACTTTAACACACTGACCAAAGCAATACGGTGTTACCATAGTAACACTACTCTGGTGAATTGATCAGGATTTTCTCTTCTTCAAACACTGATTGCTTATACCAGTTAGTTTCACTGGTATAAGCAACCATTTTTACTGAAATAGATTAATACCGTATGCATTGTTGTGATTAGCTGCGATTTTGGCCACAATTAATCACATGTTACAGATGGGCTGTGATTGACTAACAGCTAGCAACAGAATCATACACAATGGAATCGGTGGTGTACAGCTGTCATGTGATCTATTGTGATTGGTCACAGCAATCACATGGTACTGCAGTGGGTTTGTACAGTGATCAGTCATCGGCTGTGTATGGTGCACACAGCCAGTGACAGACCACACAATTGCCAGTTAGAGTAGCTCAGTGCTGAATAGAAAAAGTGCCCTAGCCATGAAGGGGGTAAAACCTTCCAGAACTGAGAGGGTTAAAAAAGGTTTGTGTACGTTACACTTAAATTTGTTTACACTGCTTTATTAAATTTTCAGTAACAAATGAAGCACAGAAGGAGATACAAAAATCCAAGAGAACGTCAACTGCTCACAATGTCAAACAATGTGTTTTAACCCAAAGATATAGTAATTGTCTACTTAAAATTTCAAATAGAATTTAAAATTACACAGACTTACTAGTTCAGTCAAATGCCATTTCTTGACTTTTCCTAACACAGCGAGCAACTTTCCTCCTGAATTCACCATTTGGGTCTTCCCGCCACTCTTTCTGAAAAGCAAGGAAGTTATGAGTTTAACAGACAGCCTATTCTATGTGAAAAGTGATCTCAAAGAGTGTGAAAGAGGACCTTGTTTATGGAGGGTGATGTTAAAGAAGCATTATGGGTGTACATACTTCCAAGTTTGTTATTGAAGCTTGCTGCAAGCCAGCCAGTGTTAAGCACTCCTGGCACAAAAGTGCCATTATTCCAGTCAAAGGGCAGACATTTTTAATCCCATTACAAGATAATTTTAATGGTACGGTTTATAGAAGCCCCAACTAGTAACAATGCTCTACTGGACCTAGTGATCTCAAACATAGCAGAACATAATTCTAATGCACATAAAAGCCTTGGGGTAGCAGTGACCATAGCAGGATTTAAATTTAATGTAAGCAATAAGCACATAATGGAAAGAAATGTTAATTTTGAGAGCAAATTTTCAAAGCTGAACGCTACTCACAGGAATGATCGCTGAAGACAAAACAGAAGTGGGAATGTTTCAAAATCAACTATATGGCAATACTTTGAAATATTTCCATGGGCAATAGGTTTAAAAGGCTAAAACCAAAACCTATGTGGCTCACATCCAAAATTAGAGGAGCTATAAATAAAAAGCATTTGAGGAACACTCATTTAAAAGTAACACCAGAATACATAAAGGCTGTAAAAATTCAAAACCTGTTAAATAAGTAGGACAACCCCCCCCCCCCCCCCCTCAAAACAAACTAGCCCCAACTTAATTGGGCAACTGTGGAAAATGAGGTTTAAAACTGATTATATAATGTTATGTAGCGCAGGGCTGAAAAGGTGCATACAACCTAGGTAGAGGACTGAGGGAGTCCATGGTAGAGAAAGCTCTAGGTGTTCTGGTAGATCATAAGCTTAATAGCATGCAAGGCCAAGCTGTAATTTCTAAAGCTAGCAAGATATTTCCAAGCGGAATTTACTCTAGAAAGACATGCTCTTGTACAAAGCATTAGTATGGCCTTACCTGCATATGCAGTTCAGTTTTGGGCACCAGTTCACAAAAAAGGATAAAGAACTGGAGAAAGTGAGGAAAATGGCAACCAAACTGCCAGAAATATGAGGGAACTCAGATATGTGGAAGGATTAGAATTTATTCTTAAAGTGGTACTTCACTCAACATTTTTTTAAATCCTCATGCTGCTAGTATTAAAGAAAGTATATAACAAAATGTATTAAACTTTACATTGTTACTTCCTGGTTTCTTACCTAGGCAAATGTTCTACATCCCAGGAATCTTCAGGAGATGAGGGGTTGTCAGCTAAGCACTCTCCTGCATGCCTGAGCTAAGCAGCAAATTGATTCCAGGAAGCAAATGCTACATGAATCATTTTGCCCTTACTCAAGATGGCCATGGCCAGAAATGCTAGGGGGATGATTTCTGAACAAAATAAAGCATCGCAATCGCCATGGATGGGGAAGTTTGCTTTGAATATTAAAAAATTAAACATGTTTTTGGTTTGTTGTGCTCAGGTGCAGTAAAGATCCGCTTTAAGAGGAGATTTAGGGGGGGGGGGGGTTGTGATCAGCATGTATAAGAAAAAAAAAAAAAACACAACAGTGGTCCATGTAATGAACTTGGTGTAAAGTTAATTACTTTCGTCATTGCGAAGTCAATTACTTTAACGTCATTTCAGAGGAGGCACTTTATACATGCCAAGGAAAATTTTAACCTCCACGGCTTCACAGAAAGAGCAGTGCAAATGTGGAATAGACTCCCTCAAAAACTAGTTCTGGTCAGATCTCAAGATTGTTGATCTAGGGCAGTGATGGCAAACCATGGCTCCCAGATGTTTTGGAACTACATTTCCCATAATGCTCAACTACACTGATGAGTGCATGATCAGGTAGGTATAAGAGTTGTGTATATGATGGTTTTCTATGTATGGTTTCCATTGATTGAACTGGATGGACTGGTGTCCTTCAACCTATGTAACATGTTTGTAGGATTTTATGGACATTGCCTTTGGAAAATTCCTCATTATTTCACTTATGAGCAGAAAGTCTAGTTCCCTCTAAATTCTATGTAAGAAACTTAAAGTATTCTAGTTTCATCTTATGGGTCAAATTTTGCAGATTTTGGGATAGTTTGGAGCAGATAAATGTGGAGTATAGAAGTGTACATGTGGGTTAAAAAAAAATGCAAAATACAGAAAGGCATGCACAGTAGATGGGAATTCCTAAAATGCAAGGTTTCGATTTTTGTTTTTATTTTAGGGTCCTTGCACATGGGCAGCTGAGCTCAGTATAAATGCTGGCATATTTTCTCTGCCCAGGCAGCACTGCTACAATGTACAACCTCCCATAGACCTGAATTAATGTATGGGGCAAGGGAAGACAAGAGTTTTCATTGAATGGGTTTAGCCACCTGTTTGCAAGGGTCCTTAAGAACACAAAGCATTTAGTTGATGCAAGTTGGGCCATAAAAGTGACATTTACTGCAGGTGTATCTTCCTAGTGCATGGGTTTTAAATGACAGTAACCCAATTCACCTACAGTTAAAGTTTGTTAAAGGCCAGTCACTGCCTAGGTTACTATAGATTGACACTCCACAGCCATTGAGTGCCCACAACTCCACCCCCCCCCCCCCCCCACACAAAGTGATTGCCAACGTGTATATAAACCCAACAAAGCTGCGCCTCCCAAGATCCAGTACAGTAAGCAAGCATTGTCACTCTAGAACAGGAAATGTGCTATAGTTAGGATAATCCGGAACAAAAACAATGCAACTACCACATATAATGATTGGTAAGCGGCAATATAGGCTTTTGAGCCACATTCAAAGCCATACATGGTTTTATATCTAAACATCCGCTAGTTAGGCACATGCCAATGTAAAGGCCATGGTTGGCCGCATGGGGAAGCACAGGTGTTCCATAAAACCTTGTGCAGACTGTCCAAGTCATATCAATTGGGAGGAAGCAGCTGCACAAACAGAATTTTGCATTCACAATAGCCCTCACAGGCAAATGCTCGTGTATGCCTGTGTGAGCGAGACCTTAGCCACATTCAGCTGGACTTTCTGCCCTATCTGAAGACATTCCACTGCTCATCTATTAGGGATCTTTGGATGAGCTGTAAAACTTCAAAATGTAAGTAGCTAGTAGTCTTCTCCTAGCTATACCATTCCCTAGATAAATAATTTTTCACAGACCTCTACAGTTCATCCTCATAACACTGCCATTAAGCACAGTAAACCGGTTGCAGTGGATTCCATTACCTAAAGCTAGATACTTACTGCAGCATCTACATTGGCTGGAGAATCACTGTTTGGGTCAGCAAGCATAGAAATAACACTGATCATAATGGTCTCCACTGTGTGTATAGGCAGCCATCGCTCCTCTGGTTTTTCATATCCAAATTTATCTTCACCAGGCTCATGGAGGATGGATATACAGACATCGCCATTCTTAGCAACTGGGAAAAAACACAAGAGTGCAGTACATTAGTAAATGCATCTTTTTTCACATTCTGACACAGAAACCCAAAACTGGGCATTTGTTTTAGGAGTACACATTCAGCAAGGCCTCATTCATATAGATCTACTGATCTGTACACTTGTGCAAAGGACCAACTTCACTTTAGTAAAGTCATATTCTGGTAGTACAGTACTGAGGGGGGTGCACTACTATGGCCCCATGGAAGCAATTAGGCCGCTGTATAGTCACTGGATTACTTCCACAAGACTGCAGTGAAAGTTGAAGTTTGTGTAAAACCACCCAATACTGCAGATGTATGCCATATGTTGGCAGTGAAAGAGCAAGGCATTCTGTGATGACATTAATCGATTTTTATATTGTTTATTAAGGTGTAAATGTATTAACAAAGTAGTAACCAGATACTATGTTTGCTACAGCCCAGAAAACCTGTCTGGAATGAATACTTACCATTTGGATGCCAGATTTCTGTAATAAATTTCATTTTAGGAGGCCGTAAAGGATAGTCCTTAGGAAATGTAAGATATGCTTTAAAGAAACCACCCTCACTGAAAAACATAAGTGTGAACAGGTTAACACTAAATACTGAAAATGCATTTCATGAGGACATTGCATAACAAACCCAATAAAAAAAACTGTTTGAAAAAGGTCTTTTGATAGAAGACCTTGGATTATACATTGCCCCTGCCCCAGGTACAACTTCATCAACTGGTTGAAGCCTAACAGCCAGGCTTCTGCTGGTGGAGTATTGGAAGGAGGGAGGTGACAGCTGCTGGCGGAGCAGGGGAGTGAATACCTGCTCTCTTTTATGAGGAAACTCGGGACTAACAACTAATTATAAGGATCTTACCGGCAACAATCTTCCCAACAGCACTGGAGAAGTTATGCACAGATTGTAATCAGCATTAAATGCCTGCTTTCAACCACATTGTGGTAAGTAGATAACCACGGGGGGGTGACCCCACATTAAGCACAGATAAGCACTGAAGCACCTTTTTTCCTTTGAAGGACTTGATTATGGACACCATTTTGATATTTACATTTTATGAATTTATTCACTTTTTTCTCTTTATGAAGTTTGAAGATATTTATATGCATATTTATTTATTAGAATATTTGCACAGTATATTTTAAGCAGCGCTGCAAACCACCAATCGATATTCACAACTTCATTACGTATTACCCCTTAAAAAAGGGGCTTGCAGTACTCCACCCCAACAAAGCCTAAAGGGGTTGTAAACTCAGAATTGGCAGCCCGTCCACTAGGGGCGCCACCCCTCCATACATGCATCCAGCCCCCTAATCTACATGCAGGTCACTGGATGCATGGATTCCAATATTTTTTTTTTTTTATAAAAGCACCCAATTAGAGCCAGAGGCTCTAATAAGACTTCAAAAAAGGGTGGGCTCAGGGCACAGAGCACTGTTCCCTGAGCCCACCCAGTTGTATGACAATAGCAAATGAATATTTGCTATAGCACTCATTCTCCTCCCAGCCAATCAGGAAGCGGGTTGCAAGTCCCCTTTCCTGATTGGCTGAAAAGAGGCACAGCCACTTGGGGAAGGAGGAGGCAAGGATGCTAGCTGTCCAGCTGGCCTGCCAGCGCCCAGGGGGGGTGGTTTTCATTCGACTGCCGGCTGGGGGGGGGGGGGGTGTTGGTTTTGCTGTCCCCCCAAAATCATCATGCACCAGCCGCCACCGCTCAGGTTTTTTTTATTTAAATTTAAGATAAAAAGTCTGTGTGCAGCAGCCCCCCTAACTTACCCCCGAGTCCACTCCTTATCCAATAATATTCACAAGTGCCTCAGCCATCCGGGACTCTCCTGGTTGGCCGAGACAGCAGCAGTGCCATTGGCTCCCTCTGCGGTCAAACTCAGCTAGCCAATCAGGAGAGAGGGGGCAGGGCCATACAGCAGATCCAAGTCTGAATGGATATATGGAGCTGCAGCTTAGCTTGGGTGCCCCCATAGCAAGCTGCTTGCTGTGGGGGCACTCAACAGGCGGGAGGGGCCAGGAGTTCCAGCCAGGGACCCAAGAGGAGGATGTTCTACTTCCCCCTGTGCAAAACACTGCACAAAGGAAGTATGTCATTTGTTATTTTAATAGATTTTTTTTTTTTTAAACACACAAGACTTTACAATCACTAACTCTTTCTACCCAAAAGGATTCAGGATCTGAGATCCAAGCATAAACTAGATTTCCATGAACTAATCTTTGCATTTGGCTGTGTGTGTGTATATATCCCAGCTCAGCCCACTTCTGCTCCCTCTCAAACTGATTTGCGTTTTTTTAGATTGACTTAAAGCAGCACTCCAGCTAACACTTTATAAGCAGTTACAGCAAACAGTTTTGTTCCTATTGGGATAAAGGTTTTTCATAAATGAATAAAAGTTGACCATTATAAGCATCCCTGTCAGCATTCTAATTTGCCCCAACCCTGTACAAGCCACTTTGCCTGAAAAGCCTGGCCCGTTAAACGAAAAATTACCAGGTAAAAAAAAAAAAATTTATATATATATATATATATATATATATATATATATATATATATATATATATATATATATATATATATATATATATATATATATATATATATATATATATATATGATACACACACACATGCAATGCAGCCACCACATCCTAGAACTGATAAAATCCAATTTAATACTGCTTTAATCAAGAGTATGAAAAGTGCTGAGAAATTAAATGCAGAAACTTACAATAATGTGTCTTGAGGCCCAATAACAAGCACTTCCCATTTAAAGATATCATCATCATCAATGAGTCCAGCAGAAAAGCCTTCAACTGGGTTTTTATTCAATTCTGAAATAAGGTAGAAAACTTACATGTTAGAAGAGCTAAACTATAGATGACCTTTTCTTGTATTGGCTTTACACTACACTATACATTTATTATCTAGTACATTACAAAGACACCATAAAAACCTAAGACCGTGTATTTCTTACCAGTTCAAAAGGACCTGGTGCACCTAATGTTAAGGTTGAGCTATACTCACCTGGGTTCCAGCAAGTCGATGTCCCTGAGCTTCCTACCCAGCCACTGACCCCTTCCGCCTGCCGGCATTCTGGTATTGATCGCCGGCTGCCTTCGTTGGCCAGGTGGGAAGGACGTCACTCCTGTATATATGCAGGAGTTCAGATTTACCACTGCCGACTCACTGTACAAGGGTCGGGCAGGCAAGTAAAATTCCTCCCTTTTCACCCATTTAATTGTGGCCTAAGGTTCCACTTTAAAATTTGAAGATCCAGAATTTGCAGAATGTATTGCCACCCACCCTCCTCTCCTTGTGTATAGCACAGCAAAGCAGAGCTCATGTAGGATGCTGTGGTCTACTTGGGACTCTACACTTAAGCCCAGTTGTCAGTGTTCTGCTGTAAGGTGTCAACTAATGCCGAATTTAACCACTTGCCGACTGGGCCATTGCCAAATGATGGCTACAGGGCGGTCGGATTATTCTGGGAGGGTGTACTATGACGTCCTCCCAGAATTGCACTTCCCGCAAAGGGCCAATAACAGCGGGCGTTTACCACATGATCCAAGGTCATTGGACAGAGTGATCACTTGTCAACAAACCGACACATGACCGTTTCAGTTCTCTCCTCGCACACTGTACACAACGATCGGTACAGCGTGCGAGAGAAACTGCATCCATTTCCTTCCTCTGCTATACCCCAATTATGCCACATCCAGGGCCACTGCAGTGCTCATCAGTGCCTCACAAAATTGTAATAGGAAGTCAGGAAATGACAGTGCTCCCTGCATGTGGGGCCTCTGTTTGTGCTAGGCTGTGTAAAAGTGTCACATGTGGTATTGTCACTCATGAGCAGCAGAATGTATTTTTGGGTGTCATTTTTACTGTGTACATGCTATGCGTTAGAAATATCTTATAAATGGACAACTGTATATATAAAAATAAAACATGTTCAAAAGATGCATTATGGCTTCTAGATTATGTGTTGGGGTGTTTAGCTTTGCAAAATGGGTCATTTTGTTGGCGTTTCCATTGTCCTGGTGCTCCAAGGCCTCCAAAAAAGTGTGATAGGTTGTCAGGAAATTATATGTGCAATTTTTGCTCCTAGAACACCTGGAGGTGCTACTTGGATGTTGGACCTCTATGTGGTCAGGCTGTGGTAAAGTCCCACACATGTGGTATCGCCATACTCCGGAGTAACAATGCATTTTGGGGTGTAGTTGCAAGTATGCCTATACAGTGTGAGAAAACCATTTTGTGAAAAAAAAAATATTTTGAAAAGAATTGTGTGAAAAAATTACAACTTCAAAAAAACTGCTTTCCAAATCAAAAAAAGGGTGTCATTTGGGGGGCATTTGTAACTTTACTGGCTTGTTAGGGTCTCAAGAAATGATAGGCCATTAGTACATCAGGTTTGATCAATTTTCAATGATTGGCACCATAGCTTGTAGACTATAACCTTCACAAAGGCCAAATTTATACCCATTTTGGTCATTTTTACCAAATGCCATAGGTAGCCGTATAAATTTGGCCAAAATTTATGAAAAAATTATTTCTAAATTAGCAAAATTTTAAAACCGAAAAGAAAAATTCATTCTCTTTACAAAATTTTCGGTCTTTTCATTTATAGTGCAAAATAAAAAAAAAAATGACTAAATGCCACCAAAAGAATGCTCTGTGTGAAAAAAAAAAAAAAATGAAAATTTCATATGGGTAGTGTTGCATGACTGAGTAACTGTCATTCAAAATGTGAGAGCACTGAAAGGTGAAAGTTGGTCTGGTTAGGAAGGGGGTTTAAGTACCCAGTGGGTAAATGGGTAAAGTGGAACTTTAGGCCACAATTAAAATGGGCGGACAGGAATTTTAATGGAGACATGCTTTGTCTCTGCTGCATTAAAGTTATTTACCTGCCTGTCCCTTTTTGTAAATTGAAAAGTGTCTGGAAAGGGGAAGCATGGGAGACAAAATTGAGGATTTACCCAAGACAGAAAAAGTGGATTTTTGTCTTACGGTAAAATCCTTTTCTCTGAGGTTCACTGACAAGACAGCTTCAATTTTCAGACCATTGGGCTTTAAGCTGTCTCTTCAGGAGTAGGGCTAGGTGGAAACCTTTTTTGGTTATGCCCCTGGGGCAGTCCCAGAGGGTATACCATTACTTCCTGCTGTAGGACTCCACAGTTTATAACTAGCAGTGTCAGAAGAACAAATAACTCAATACCAACAGAGGGGCGGGTGCTGTGTGTCAGTAAACCTTAGAGAAAAGGATTTTACGGTTGACAAAAATCCAGTTCTTTCATGCACTGACTACTTAAATTCTTCAGCCCTGTGGGATGTCCCAAAGCAGTGTCAACATGAGGGGGTGGGAAAAAAAAAAACGCAGAATTCCCAACAAGGCTAAACATAGCCAACCAGGTAACAGGAGCGCAACAACTAGGAACTGGAGCTCACCACCACGAAAAAATTTCACCCTCAAGAAGCAGAAGCCTCTGCAAACGCAGCCTGCAAGACTTTGCAGCCAAACGCAAGTACATCCACCTTTTTTGAATGTGTGTACAGACGACCATGTAGCCGCCTTGCACAGCTGAACCATTGATGCATGATGACGGAAAGGCCCAGGAGGCAATAAGCGCCCTCATAGAATGCACTTTAACAGGGAAAGGAGGAACCTGACCCTTAATAGTTAATAGAATAGGCCTGCACCACCTAGTGCCTGATCCACTTGGCAGTGGTAACAGCAGATGCGGCCTGCACCTTACAAGGTCCATCCTTAAGAACAAAGAAAGAATCTGATTTTCTAATGCGTTCAGTCACCACCAGGTACATCCAAATCACCCTTACCACATCTAAGGGATGTAAGGCAATTTCCTTAGGAGGAGCTTTAGGCTTAGGCCATAGGGACAGTAGCACAGTGTCTTCATTCAAAAGAAACCCCAAGACATTAGGAAGGAATCCTTGACTGGGTCGCACCACCACCTTGTCCCTATGAATCACCAAGGTGAACAGGACAACGCAGCCAACTCCAACACCCGATGTGTGGAAAAGCTACCAAGAAAGCCACCTCTTCGTCAAAAGGGAGACTTTTGAAGCACCAACAAAACCAAATTGATCCCATGGAGGTACCAGGGAATCGCACCAGAGGAGCCAGATGGCGAACTTCCTGCACAAAAGTATGAACCAAGGACTTCGCTGCCAACGGCCTATAGAAAAAATAGCCAAGGCAGAAATCTGGCCCTTGATGGTGCCCAGAGCCAAACGTTGATCTACACCCAATTGTAGAAAATCCCAACAGACGAGACCGAAATGGAGCGGGGGAGAACCCCCGCGACTTACACCAAGTAATGTATGCCTTCCAAGCTCAAACCTTCCTGGAAGTAGATTTCCTAGCCTTCAACAGCTTAGGAATCACCAACTCAGACAGCCCTGTCTTTCAATAATAGCCAAGCCGTTAAAGCCAGCAACTGTAAAGCAGGATCGAAGTATGGTCCCTGAGAGGAAGTTTCCTAGGGACGTCTGTTCCCGAGAACTTGACACAAACCTCTGCACCTTCCTGTTGAGAAGGGAAGCCAGCAGGTCCACAACGGGGGTCCCCCACTGAAGACAGTTTTATGAAATACCTCCGGGTGAAGAGACCATTCTCCCGGATCAAGATAGTGCCGACTGAGATAGTCCCACTTGCCAATTCTCTACCCCTGGAATGTGCACAGCAGGGAGAGGGCCTGAACATATTGTTCTGCCCACCTCAAGAGGCCAGCCACTTCCCGGGGCTGCCAGGGCACTTCTTTTGCCCCTTGATTGACATATGCCAAAGCTGTAGCATTGTCCCGATTGTATACGCACAGCGTTTCCCTGCAGACAATCCATCCATTCAAAGTCTGATTGCCCGAATTTCCAGGATGTTGATTGGCAACCTGGACTCCTCCCGAGTCCAGACACCTTGGGCTGAATACACTCCCAAGACCCATCCCCATCCAGACTGGCATCTGTGGCGATTACAGTCCAACACAGGGGAAGAAAAGATTTTGCCTAGACGTAGAGTCGGGGACCAGAGCCACCATAGGAGAGAGACTCCCTCGTACCCTGACTCAACAGGATCAGATTGTCCAATGACAGCGGATCCTTGTTCTATTTGATCAGAATCTCCCTTTGCAAAGGTCTGGTGTGGAACTGCACAAATGGAACGACTCAAGGTGGAGAGCAGACCCAGCACTTGCATGCAAGTCCTGAGTGACGATCGATGGACAAAAGGAGCTGAACAGCATCCTGTAGCCTCAAGTTTTGGCTGAGGAAGAAACATGGGCTGATGCTGAATCCAACGTCAGACCCAACTACAGTAATGCCTTGGTTTGCGAGTACAATTCGTTACAGCAGCATGCTTGTAATCCAAAACTCGTATATCAAAAGCGAATTTTCCCAAAAGAAATCATGGAAACTCAGATGATTAGTTCCACAACCATTTAATGGTATAAATAAAGATATGCTATTATCGTATATAAAGTTCATTACTGTACAGTATAAGCATGCCATCTCTATTAAATAACATTAGGTGTCCCTCTGTCTGTACTGTAAATAAAGATGCTGATTTATACTGTATCAGAGCGTCTCCGGCACTCGTGTGACTCCTCAGCTCTCTGCTTCTCTCCTCCCCTCCTCAGATGACGTCAGCTGGAGTGATCGGCCCCGCCCAGCGGGGAGAGAAGAGAGACGAGGAGTCACATAAGCGCTGGGAGACTCTGAAACAGTAGAAATCAGCACCTTTATATACAGTACAGAGACACATAATGGTACGCAACAGAGGACATTAACAGAGGGGATGGCATGCTTATACTGTACTAAACTGCTTGTACATCAAGATGGTGCTTGCATATTAAGACAGATTTTTTTTTTTAAAAATGTTGCTCGTCTTTCAAAATGCTCGTAAACAAAAGTTACTCGCAAACCAAGGTATTACTGTAGTCCTTTGTGGATGAAGACAGCACAGATTGATGAAAATTCAGTGTCCACCCAAAACTCCTGCAGAGTTTGCGCCGTAACGTCCAAGTCTGCTTCTAGAGCCGAGGAAGACTCTGCACGCAGAAGCAGATCTTCCAGGTAACCTAGTACAGCAATCACCTTCTGCTGTAACAAGGCCAACACCTTTGTAAACACCTGAGGAGCTGAGGCGAGACCAAAGGTAACGCCGCGATTTGAGAGTGCTCCTCGCGCACGGCAAAACGAAGAAACCGCTGATGCCCGACATATTGGAATACGAAGGTCCGCGTCCTTGAGATCGCTAGAAGCCAGCAGATCTTGATGAAGGAAAGCTACTACTGTGCGGATGGACTGCAGGAAGTGATGGTATACCCTCTGGAACTGCCCCAGGGGTGTAACCAAAAAGGTTTCCGCCTAGTCCTACTCCTGAAGAGACAGCATAAAGCCCACTGGTCTGCAGAATTGAAGCGGTGTGTCAGTGAGCAAAAGAAAAGTTTTCAGTTGACTGTTTTTGCATCACATAGCAACTACATTTGGGACTTTAGCTTATCATAGATAAGGCTTTAGTGTACGCTCTTTAACCCCATCTTGACCACACTATCCCGAATGACTGCTATGGTGTGGCCGCATGTTACCAGGAGGCTGTCATACAATGCCCTCCCATGAGCACACTGCCTGCGTGCCCCCCACAGCACACATCGGCAGTTATAGGGGTAAAGAACCTATCACAGTGGCCCTTTACCACATGATCAGCTGTGTCCAATCACAGCTGATTACAATGCAACCAGGATTTGCCCATTATGGTCAATCCTCCCCTCACAATGACCGCATATAAGGAGAGCAGAAAACTGGCAAATCCACACAGACGTCATCTGCACTTTGTTTAGCAAAAAAAAAAAAAACAGTGGGGATTAACTACTACCAAAAGAAAGATCTGTCTCAAAATCTATAAAAATGTAGTTTGGGTACAGTGCTGCATGACTGCGCAATTTAGCTGCATGACTGCGCAATTTTCATTCAAAGTGCAACAGCACAGAAAGCTGAAAATTGCCCTAAGGAAGTGGGTGAAGGTGCCCAGTAGGCAAGTGGTTAACTAATTGTTCACCTTTGTCAGCCAATAAGTCGAGGCAGAATCTTCAGCCGAACACCCACAGAAGCGGGTCTGGTGCCAATAAGCTCAGAGGTCCATAACAAAAAATTTGTTTAGCCAAAAGCTTTTTCGGCTATACTTCTCGTGGGTCACAAGAGTGCACTTTTGCTTACCTGTGACCCAGAATAAGCTGACAACAGGCTATAGCCTGCTGACATGGCAGAGCCTGACAGTTTTGTCAGGATCCACCCAACTGACATGCAGCTGAGAGCTGCAGCCAGCTGTCCTCACCCTCTACTGCCTGGTGCTCCAGTAAACTATGGAGGAGCAAAGTGGAGACTAAAGAGGTTGTAGACCCTTACATATACCTAGTGAAGTGACTTGCCTCAGGTGATCCAAATAGATGAAACAAACCCCCCTACACAAGTTGTACCTGTTTATCTGCAGTCTTCTCATTCAAAGTCTTGAATGGAATTTATAAAATGTATCTGAATTTAAAAAGCTTATCTGAGCGGTCCTAAAAAAACAAAGAAGGTACTTTAATTTTTTCAATTACTCTGTAGAGCTCAGTAAGGAAAGGTCTGACAGCTGATTGGAAGGGATATCCCTTCATACAGCACACAGAAACAGAGCTGAGAATGTCAACTGGGAGATCCCTCCCCTATCACTTTTTCTTTTATGGTCAGAATGAATTCATTCGGACATTTTTTCCTGATAGCAGAGGAATGACGCAGTAGACAGAACAAACACTTAGCACTCTTCATTGACACAAGTACATGCTAAAAAAAGATATGCTTTGTTCATATTTTCTGAGGTTTACCAGCACTTTTGTCAATGCTCTCCACTCTGAACAGACAAAACTGAGCAATCAGCAGTCATGTGATTGTTCAGTTCTCAGGCTTAGATATGATGTGGGACAGCTGCAGCATCACACGGATCCTACAGCACAGAGGTTAGTTTGTAAAAAAAAAAAAACTTCACAGGGGCTACAACTTTTAAACCCTCCCTTAGCCGATTCAAAGTGAGGGAAAAAAAAAAAAAATAGTTGCCTTTAGTGCTACTTAAGCACTTGCCCACCGCAGTTTTACTGCGGCAGGCTGGCACGGCTTCACAAACTGACATAGTACAAAGTTGGTCGAGTGCCTCCGGCGGCGCACTTTCACACCTACTAGGCAACGGGGATGCCGATGCACGTGGCCACGATTACCGCCGGCCACCCGCGATCGCTCCCTGCTGAGAGAGAAGGACGGTCAGCTGTTGTAAACACAGCCACCGTTCTCTCTGAAATAATCACAGAGCGCCTGTTATATATAAGATCACAGGTCTCTGGTCATTTCACAGGCCCCCCCCCCCCCAGTTAGTAAACACTCCCCTAGGCTCACATTTAATCCTTGGATCACCCACTAGGTTAACCCCTTCCCTGCCAATGTCATTATAGTAACAGTGCATATTTTTTTAGCACTTATTAATGTAGTAATGTCACTGTCCCCCCCCCCCCCCCAAAGTGTCAAAAAGGTAATTTAGGGGTCTGATCTGTCCTCCACAATGTCGCAGTCCCACAAAAAAAAAAAAAAAAAAAAAAATGCAGATTACTATTGCTAGAAAAAAAAAAAAAAACAATGGGTGGTCAAATACCACCAAAAGAAAGCTCTATTTGTAGGGGGGGGGGGGGGGCACATTTTGTTACAGTGGCACACAACCGCGCAATTTTAAAGTAACAGTGCCAAATTGCAAGAAATGGCCTGGTCATTAAGGGGGCAAATCCTTCCGGTCCAGAACTGTTCAAACGAAATGTCACAAGTGATATTCCATTCACTATGTACAGCGGGAGCTGATCAGCAGGTCCCACAGACCCAATGTCCCCTGGGACCCGCTGATCATTCCTCTGACAGAACGCCAATCTGTAAACAAAGCCGACTCGTTCTGGGGAGTACAGAAGACATGGATCCTGTGAAGCAGAAACATTGATCATGTCTTCAAATAGACAAAGCGCCTCCCCCACAGTAAGCATTCCCTAGGGATACATTTAATCCTTTGATTGGCTGAGCTAGATAGACTGATGTCTCTTCAACATATGTAACTATGATTGCCCCTATTAACCCCTTCCCTGCCAGTGCATATTTTTAACCCTGATCACTGTATTAGTGTCACCAGTCCCCAAAATAAATGTGATAAAAGTGTCAGTTAGGTGTCTGATTGGTCCACCGCAATATCACAGGCCCGCTTTAAGTTGCTGATAGCCGCCAATACTAGTAAAAATAAATAAAATCCCATAGTTTGTAGACACTACAACATTTGCACACACCAAACGTATGCTTATTTGGATTTTTTACCAAAAACATGAAGCAGAACATTTAGCTAGTGTCGCACAACCACGCAATTGTTAAAGCAACGCAGTTCCATATACAAAAAAAAAAAAAAAATGGCCTGGTCTGGAAGGAGGGGTTGGTCTAAATGGCCTGGTCAGGAAACCTTCCAGAGGGGAAAAAATAAATAAAAAAAGGGCTAGTAATTTAAATGTTGGTAAAAAAAAATATAAGAACACTTGTCAGGTGGTTGTAATTCCCTGGTAAGGGTGACTATTTGTCCTGGTGACTGATAAAAATCCAGGATTTGTGAGGGGGGGGGGGGGGCACCAGAATAGGAAGAAAGGAGCTCTTCAGAAAAGGAGCTACCAGGAATGTCCTCATTTCAGAGCAATTCCCTCTCACTTCCTGTTTGGGCTCTTGAACAGGAAGTGAAGGAAAATTTCCTCCATGAGTCACAGATGGCAAACAAAAGGGCTTCTCTCTATTACTCTAGCCTTCAGTCCTACTTCTGGGAGCTCAGGTCATGTAGAGACGGTTGTTCTGTAGAGGTTCCTGGGAGGCCAGACATGGCTTTGTGTGGACAGAGAGGCGGACATAACACAGGATAGAAAACACGGAGCTCTTATGAAAGCGGCGTGGCACTGGGATTGCGAAACTCCTCCAGCAGGCAGATGCGTTATACAGAGTCCCCTTCAGACAATAGCACATGTGCCAAGAACAAAGCGAACCCCCCATAATTACCTGCTAGCTGCTTCCTGAGAAGAAGCCCTGCTTGATCTGCCATTACGAGCGATTCTAGACACCTCTCCACACTGCTTCCCCTTCTCACCTATCCGCCTTGTAACACTTCCGCCCTTATAGGCTTCGCTGCCCAGTGAAACGCACAAGCCCCGCCCTTCCTTTGGAACGCACAGCTGAGCCGCAGGACACCGTTTCAGATGACGTCTTTTTACAGGTGCCCCGCGGCGCCTGTTGCAAAGTGCGGCGGTTATTAAAAAAATCCTTCTGGCTAGTAGTGTGAGGATACATCTAGTTACTGAGGAGCTGTATCTGACAGCCAGAATGTATGAGGTGGGATCAGGCGCGCCGAGGACAGCTCAGTGTTTGGTTTTGGTGAAGTCACCAGCGAGCGCCATGATTTAATGCGAGTATTACTGGAGTCGTGTCTGTGTGTTATCTGCTGCCACCGGAGACACACTCTGTACAATATGAGTGTGATCGATCATGTACGGGACATGGCCGCTGCTGGCCTACACTCCAATGTGCGCCTACTGAGCAGTCTGCTACTGACCATGAGCAACAACAACCCGTGAGTCATACACTGCTACTGACTGTCATTGGGGAGAATACCTGGGGGGATGGAGGCCAGTGCCTGTCATTGGGGAGAATACCTGGGGGATGGAGGCCAGTGCCTGTCATTGGGGGGATGGAGGCCAGTGACTGTCATTGGGGAGAATACCTGGGGGGGGGGGGTGGAGGCTACTGACTGTCATTGGGGGGGGATGGAGGCCAGTGACTGTCATTGGGGAGAATACCTGGGGGGGGGTGGAGGCTACTGACTGTCATTGGGGGGATGGAGGCCAGTGCCTGTCATTGGGGGGATGGAGGCCAGTGACTGTCATTGGGGAGAATACCTGGGGGGGGGGTGGAGGCTACTGACTGTCATTGGGGGGGATGGAGGCTACTGACTGTCATTGGGGAGAATACCTGGGGGGATGGAGGCTACTGACTGTCATTGGGGAGAATACCTGGGGGGATGGAGGCCAGTGACTGTCATTGGGGAGAATACCTGGGGGGATGGAGGCTACTGACTGTCATTGGGGGGGATGGAGGCTACTGACTCATTGGGGAGAATACCTGGGGGGATGGAGGCCAGTGACTGTCATTGGGGGGATGGAGGCTACTGCCTGTCATTGGGGAGAATACCTGGGGGGATGGAGGCCAGTGCCTGTCATTGGGGAGAATGGAGGCCACTGCCTATCATTGGGGGGGGGGGGGGGATGGATTCTACTGCCTGTCATGGGGGGGGGGGGGGGGTGAAGGCTGCTGCCTGTCATTGGGGGGGAATGGAGGCTACTGCCTGTCATTGGGGAAAATGGAGGCCACTGCCTGTCATTGGGGAGAATGGAGGCCACTGCCTGTCATTGGGGAGAATGGAGGCCACTGCCTGTCATTGGGGGGTAATGGAGGCCACTGCCTGTCATTGGGGGGTAATGGAGGCCACTGCCTGTCATTGGGGGGGGGGTGGATTCTACTGCCTGTCATTGGGGAGAATGGAGGCCAGTGCCTGTCATTGGGGAGAATGGAGGCTACCGCCTGTCATTGGGGAGAATGGAGGCTACCGCCTGTCATTGGGGAGAATGGAGGCCAGTGCCTGTCATTGGGGAGAATGGAGGCTACCGCCTGTCATTGGGGAGAATGGAGGCCAGTGCCTGTCATTGGGGAGAATGGTGGCCAGTGCCTGTCATTGGGGAGAATGGTGGCCACTGCCTGTCATTGGGGAGAATGGAGGCTACCGCCTGTCATTGGGGAGAATGGAGGCCAGTGCCTGTCATTGGGGAGAATGGAGGCTACCACCTGTCATTGGGGAGAATGGAGGCCAGTGCCTGTCATTGGGGAGAATGGTGGCCAGTGCCTGTCATTGGGGAGAATGGAGGCCAGTGCCTGTCATTGGGGGGGGAATGGTGGCCAGTGCCTGTCATTGGGGGGGGGGAATGGTGGCCAGTGCCTGTCATTGGGGGGGGGAATGGTGGCCAGTGCCTGTCATTGGGGGGGAATGGTGGCCAGTGCCTGTCATTGGGGGGGGAATGGTGGCCAGTGCCTGTCATTGGGGGGGGAATGGTGGCCAGTGCCTGTCATTGGGGAGAATGGTGGCCAGTGCCTGTCATTGGGGGGGGGGGGAATGGTGGCCAGTGCCTGTCATTGGGGAGAATGGAGGCCAGTGCCTGTCATTGGGGAGAATGGAGGCCAGTGCCTGTCATTGGGGAGAATGGAGGCCAGTGCCTGTCATTGGGGAGAAAGGAGGCCAGTGCCTGTCATTGGGGGGGGGGGAATGGTGGCCAGTGCCTGTCATTGGGGGGGGGAATGGTGGCCAGTGCCTGTCATTGGGGGGAATGGTGGCCAGTGCCTGTCATTGGGGGGAATGGTGGCCAGTGCCTGTCATTGGGGAGAATGGTGGCCAGTGCCTGTCATTGGGGGGGAATGGAGGCCAGTGCCTGTCATTGGGGAGAATGGAGGCCAGTGCCTGTCACCATTCTACCTTACACTGATCAGCCATAACATTATGACCACTGACCGGTAAAGTGAATAACATTGATTATCTCCTAACAGTGGCATCTGAAAATGGGTGGGATATATTAGGCAGGAAGTGAACATGTTGTCCCTGAAATTGATATGTTGAAAGCAGAAAAAATAGTATCTGAGTGTTTGTACAGGGCTGTGTAGCAGCTGACCCATGTCTACAGCCAAAAGTGTCTACAATGGGCATCAGAACTGAGCAACAGCGCAATGAAAGAAGATGGCCTAGTCCAGGGAAATATGTTTTTTCTTCCATCATGTGGATTACTGGGTGTGCGTGTCACTTTTCTGGGGAAGAGATGGCACCAGAATGCAGTAAGGAAAGAAGGCAAGCCAGCGGAGGCAGTGTGAGGCTTTGGGCAAACCTTAGTCCTGCCATTCATGTGGATGTTCTTTGACCTGTACCACCTACCTAAACATTGTTGCTGGCCAAGTACACCCGTTGAAGGAAATGGTATTCCCTGATGGCATTGGCCTCTTTCAGCAGGATAATGCACCCTGCCACATAGCAAAAATAGTTCAAGAATGGTTTGAGGAACACCACGAGTTTGAGGTGCTGATTTGGCCTCCAAATTCTCCAGATTGAAGTCCAATCCAGCACTGTGGGATGTGCTGGAAAATCAAGTCCAATCCATGGAGACCTCAGCTCACAAATTACAAGACTTAAAGGATAAGTTCACCTTTGTACAAAAAATAATAAATGCACATCTATTTGCAGGTGAAAAAAATGTACATTTCTAATTTCTTGTAGTAGGAGTTTGTAAAGCATTGCACCAGTGATGAGGAAATCGCTGATGCAATGCAGATCTCCTGCACACGGTCAGTGTATCTGCTTACTTCTACATCCTGTATGGGTAAGCCGATACTCCTGGACAGGATGGTTCAGTGAACTACCACAGTGCTGCACAGGTAGTTCATTGACAACTACAAGCCGACAGCCGCTAAGGCCATTGGGACTTGTTGTTAATTTATACACAGAACTCTGCAGCTTTCAAAACCTGGCAGGGACATGTACAGTACAGGGAACTTCTACCTGTAATGCTGCCACAGGGAGGGGGGCAGCAGGCGGCAGCTTTAACTTTGGGAACATGTTCTAAAATTGGGTGGAACATGTTTCCAAGAGTGAACTTATCCTTTAACCACTTGCCGACCGCCGCACGACTATCTACGTCGGCGGTCAGCCCCTCACAGGCAAACTAACGTAGGGCTACGTTGCTTGCTTGTGAGGGTCTAGGGAGCGAGCGCGCGCCCCCCGGGGCGCGCTCCCGCTCCCGCGTGGTCACGGACCCCCCCGCGCGTGTGACCAGCGGACCCGATGTCCGCCGGTCACTCGGCGATCGGCGGGGGAGAGGGAGAATGTCAGGCAGCTTGTGTAAACAAACTGCCTGTCATTCTCCTCGCTGCAAAGACACTGATAAAACGGATCTGGTATGTAGATCCGTTGATCAGTGTCCTTACAGCTAGAGCCACAGCCAATCACAGTAGAAACCACGCCCCTAGGGACACACACAGCCCCTCCCTTCCAAATAAAGTTAACCCCTTCACTACCAGTGTATTTTTACAGTAACAGTGCATATGTATAGCACTGATTACTGTAGAAATGTCACTGGTAACCCCAAAAGTGTCAAAAATGTCAGTCAAGGGTCCGATCTGTCCGCCGCAATGTCGCAGTACCGCAAAAAAAATCGCAGATCGCCGCCATTACGCGTTAAAAAAAAAAACAACAAAAATGACAAAAATCTTTCCCTTTGTTAGTAAACGCGATAACTTTTGCGCAAACCAATCAAAATACGCTTTTTGCGATTTTTTTTACCAAACATAGGTAGCATAAAATAAATTGGCCGAAAATTTTTAAAAATTTTGATTTTTACATTTTTTTTGGGGGGAATTTCATATAAAAAAATGTGAAAAATATTGCTATTTTTGCAAAATTGACGCTCTTTTTTTGTTTATAGCGCGTGATCAAAAAATCGCACAGGTGATCAAATACCACCAAAAGAAAGCTCTGTTTGTGGGAAAAAAAGGACGTCAAATTCGTTTAGGTACAGCGTCGCACGACCGCGCAATTGTGCGTTAAATTCACGCAGTGCCGAATCGCAAAATACCCCCTGGTCGGAATGGGGGTAAAATCTTCCGGGGCTTAAGTGGTTAAATGATCTACTACTGATGGCTTGGTGCCAGATACCACAGCATACCTTCAGATGTCTAGTGGAGTCCATGCCTCAGTGGGTCATGGCTGTTATGTTGGCAAAAGGGGAACCTACTCAATATTAGGTGGGTGGTCATAAAGCTTTGGCTGTGTATAGCATTAGTTCCCTATATTCACCTGGACTTGTTCTGTAACGATCATGATATTTGGCTGCTTATTGAAGTAGCTTGTGCAGTTCCAATGAGTGTCAGTAACCTACCCAGCATATCCACCAAGGTAGCTCATTTAACCACTTGCCGTCTGCTCACTAGAGCTCTACTGCGGCAAAGTGGCTCTTGTAGGTCTGACGACGTAGACCTACGTCGGCAGACACTCCCCCTTCTCGGCGGAGGCTCGCTCCCGCTGTATTCAGTCACAGCGGGAGTCGGGCCAGGGAGGAGCAGCGGCGATCGCCGCTGCTCTTCCCAGATCGTCGGGGAATCGAGTCTGGAGATCCGCCCGCTTGTGTAAACAGAGCGGGCAGATCTCCTAAGTGACAGGCAGGGTTCAGCATAGCTGAACCTGCGATCTGTCCTTGTGTCACTCAGTCACCTCCCCCCACACACGTCAGTAAGCACCAGGCATACATTAACCCCTCCCTCTCCAATAAAATTAACCCCTTCCCTGCCAGTGTCATTTTTACATTAACAGTGCATATATATAGCACTGATTACTGCAGTAATGTCACTGGTAACCCCAAAAGTGTCAAAAATGTCAGTCAAGGGTCCGATCTGTGCGCCGCAATGTCGCAGTCCCGCAATAAAAAATCGCAGATCGCCGCCATTACTCGTTAAAAAAAAAAAAACCCACCAAAAATGACAGAAATCTTTCCCTTTGTTAGTAAACGCAATAACTTTTGCGCAAACCAATAAAAATACGCTTATTGTGATTTTTTTTTTTTTACCAAACATAGGTAGCAAAAAACTAATTGGCCTAAAATGATAAAAAAATTTGATTTTTACATTTTTTTTGGGGGGGGGGGGGAATATATATAAAAAAAATTTGAAAAATATTGTTATTTTTTCAAAATTGTCGCTCTTTTTTTGTTTATAGCACATGATCAAAAAATCACACAGGTGATCAAATACCACCAAAACAAAGCTCTGTTTGTGGGGAAAAAAAGGACGTCAAATTCGTTTAGGTACAGCATCGCACGACCGCGCAATTGTCTGTTAAAGTCACGCAGTGCCGAATCGCAAAATAGGCCCTGGTCAGGAAGGGGGTAAAATCTTCCGGGGCATAAGTGGTTAAGCCAGTGCACAGGGCATAAAGAATGTCCGTGTTGGGGAGTTCCCATCACATCCTTGTATGATAAAATGGTGTCAGCAATAAAGGAAGTGAGGGTAAATTTCTCTAACAGAGCCCTGAATAGCAGTATAAAACAGAAAACGCTGACTGACCCTTCCATACTCTCTTCAAAATTAACAATGCAAGTTTTGGCTGGATATACACTTTTTTAAATTGAAGAAAACCTGATAGCTGTTCTAGACTCTTTGTCCACTTGCCTACTGTGCACTTAAACCCCCTTCCCATCCAGACAAATTTTTAGCTTTCAGCACTCTCACACTTTGAATGACAATTGCGCGGTCATGCTACACTGTACCCATATGACATTTTTATCATTTTTTTTTCACACAAATATAACTTTCTTTTGGTGGTATTTAATCACCTCTGGGTTTTTTATTTTTTACAAAAAAAAAGAAAAAAGACAGAAAATTTTGAAAAAAAAAAAAGTTTTTCTTATTTTCTGCGAGTAAATTTTGAAAATAAATACATTTTTCTCCTTCACTGATGTGCGCTGATGAGGCAGCACTGATAGGCTGCACTTATGGGCACTGATGAGGTGGCACTTATGGGCACTGATGAGGAGGTACTAATATGCCGCACTGCTGGGCACTGAGAGGTGGCACTGCTGGGCACTGAGAGGTGGCACTGCTGGGCACTGGCGGATGGCACTGCTGGGCACTGATGGACACTGACGGGTGGCACTGATGAGCACTGATGGGCGGCACTGATGGGCAGCACCATCAGTGCCCACACTCAGTGCCCATAGTGCTGCCAGTCAGTGCTCATCAGTGCCTAGATGAGCAGGCACTGACTGGCAGCACTATGGGCACTGATTGTGGGCACTGATGGCGGGCACTGATGGTGGGCACTTTGTGTATGTTTTTTACCTTGTGTAATCAGGGCACTGGTGATCAGTGCCCTGATTACATTCCTCTGTGTCCCCGAACGGCTGATCGGCTCTCCTCCTTCCTCACACTGCAGTCTCTGTGTGAGGAAGGAGCGCTGGCCATGGGAGATGATCTCATATGTTTACATATGAGATCATCTCTCATTGCATGGGCCGATCACGTGTAAATGGCCCCTGTGATTGGCCATTTACCACGATCTGTGATTGGCTGTGTCCAAGGGACACTGCCGACACAGATTTTCCCCGATGGGAGCGCGTGGGGAGCCTGTGTCTGGGAGGCCGTTTAAAGACGGCCTCCCGAAAATTAGAGTCCGCGCTGCAGCCGTCTTTCTGCTATAGCGTGGACCGGAAGTAGTTATAATGGATCCTGACTCTATTCCACAATTCTACAACAGTTCTTTGTACCGTATAAGCCGACTTTTTCAGCATGTTTTTTTATGCTGAAAAAGCCCCCCTCGGCTTATACTCGATTTTCGGTCTCACTTACCTTTTACCTGGTCAGTGCGCATGCGCCGCCGCTCGGGAAAGCCCATACACGTTCGGCTATTCCCAGGCGGACGGCGCATACGCGGTGACGTGTTGGTGCCTGGCGGTGCCATTTTTAAATGTAAGGCGCCTCATCGAAAGGTATGTGAGACTCCTCCGCAGCCCCTGCATCTTCTCAGGAGATGGTGCTGCGGGCATGGTACAGGAGATTCTCCTGTGCCATGCCTGTACCATCTCCTGTACCATGCCCACAGCCCTGCATCTCCTGTACCATGTCCGCAGCCCCTGCACCATGCCCGCAGCCCCTGTTTTGGTTCTCATGGTGGTCCAGTAGCTGCTGCATTCCCCTCCCTAGGCTTATACTCGAGTCAATAAGTTTTCCCAGGTTTTTGTGGTAAAATTAGGTGCCTCGGCTTATATTCGGGTCGGCTTTTACTCGAGTATATACGGTATTATTGCTATGGGCAACAGTCATCTTTTCATACACTAGCTTACCCAGCCTCTTTATAAGTACTTTTTCTGCCCAGCCCAATAAATACACAGGCGACTGGGTAAATTGGTCTTTTACAGGGGGCCTGTATATCGGCTGGGGCTCATGAATTTACTGTCATGCTGTCTGTAGGGTAAAAATCATTCATACATATATATCTATTTTGTTTCCTTATTCAGGGAAATGTTTTCACCATCACAGAAGTACCAGCTATTGGTATACCATGCAGATTCTCTCTTCCATGACAAGGAGTATCGCAATGCTGTCAGTAAATACACAATGGCTCTACAGCAGAAAAAAGCCTTAACCAAGACGTCCAAAGTCCGGCCGTCCACGGGAAATACTGGTGCTACACCACAAAATCAGGTACAGAAACGTATTTGTTTAAAAAAACAGACATATCTACCTATTTTATACATAGTAGAATTTACATAAGTTTTTTTTTACTTTTGCTTTAAAAATAAACAAAAAAAAAACTTGAGAACAACCGGCTCACTTAAAGACCAGTCTGCCAACAGAACATATTTGCCTTCCCTTTACCCTGTTGCTGCTCTATTCATCCACTGGGAGCAAAGAACATACCTGTTACTTCCAGGTACAGAGCAGCATGTGATTGGTTTCATCTGATCACATTATATTTAGCTCAGTCCGGTCACATGGGGGGGGGGGGGGGGGTGTTAAGAGGTTCAGCCCTACATAAGCTCCATATGGAAATCTGATTTGAATTTACAAAGGGCTTTGCCTCCTTGCTCTTGGGAGCTGAATGAAGTGGCAGGGGAGTAAAAAGTGTATACTTCTGAGCAGGGGAACATCAAGGGCTAGTCCACTTTAAAAAATAAATCAATGCACATATATTTTCAGGAAGAAAAAAATGTGCATTAAAAGCATTGCACATGTGATCCAGGCTCCAGCAGACCCTTCCTCCAGCGCTGTGTCCATACAGTGGTACAGACTTTCAGTTAGAGAGACTGGACTTTTAGTTCATTAATAGATCTCTGTGACTAAATGACACTGCTGTGCAGGGTGACCTTCCCACATTTAAAAAGTGACAGCTGCTGTGGGTGAGAAGAGAAGGTGGCAGTTTTTTGGGTAAAGTGTAACCCCTGCGCTACTACTTAGTTACAAAAGTACAAATCTGTGCAAGAAAATAAATAAAATTAAAGGTTGCTGCAACACCTAAACTGTATTCTCAGTGGTCAATAACGGTTGAGTGAAGGTTGGCGTTGCACAGCCTAGAAAACGTACATCTAAATTAATCAAGTGATGACTTTGTAGTTTATACCTAAACCAGATAGGTAGCCATAGGCCAAAAAAAACACGCCTTCATAATGTAGGTGAATAAATTTAATCTGAAAAGGTACCAAGCACATCTCTCTGGCATATATAAATAGTGCAAAAACACATCAAATAATGTCCAAATGTATCTGTGAATTCCGTCACGTGGGGTAATAATATACGGTTCATACAAAGTGATCTCCCAAGGTATAATGTTCTTCCACCGCGGTTTGTGTCACCAATGTGCTGTTAGAACTCTCACCTTAGATCGGGCTTAAATTTGCCTTTTTATAATTATTTTTATGAAGTGGTCTGGTCAGTCAAGGTGGAACATGCCCCCTTTATCCTCACCAAATGGTGCCTCCAAATTTGGGGTGGTGGTCCCTTTTAAGACGCCAGTCTCGTATGAATGTATATTAGGATATAAGATAGAGAATGCTTTCCATAGTGTAGTACGTTAAAAAGCTGTATTTATTAATCTAAAGAAAGCCGCTTACATTAAAACTGTTTAAAATCCACATATAGAGTTAATATACTCAGCAGTGTTATCCTCCCATGTGACTTCCGATCTGTGCCACCTCCATGGGAATCCCTACGTGTTGCATCACAGCACGTGACTTCATCAGGGGCTTGCTAGAGGTGGAAGAACATTATACCTTGGGATATCACTTTGTATGAACTGTATATTATTACCCCACATGACGAAAGTCACAGATCTCAGCACTATAGCGTTGCAATCAGAAAAGCTCAGACCTTTCAGTTGATTTGGATATGCTGTGGTGGTGGTCCCTTTAAGACTCCCTCATATGCGCAATTCTTAGATGTGATGACTGTATTAGTTTCTGGTTTTAGGCGCTTTCATCCATTTTCATCTTGTAATTCAGCCAGTAAGTCTCTTGTTTTTCATAGGCCAAACTCTTTATTGGGCTGGAGAGTTTTTCCTACAAAAAAACAGACCAAATTACAAGATGAAAATGGATGAAAGAGCCTAAAATCGGAAACGAATACAGTCATCACATCTAAGAAATGCAAATGTGAGGGAGTCTTAAAGGGACTACCACCACCGCATATCCAAATCCACTGAAAAGGACTACAATTGGACTAACCTCGATAGAGGATGATTTCACTATGTAATCAAAAGCGTGTTTTAATACTCACTAAGGTGAGAATAGTGGGAGCACTTAGGTGTCACGGTCATGTTGTTTTTATGTTGTCACACTGAATCTGCCTTCACTGAAGAAAGAGGACTGCACACTTTTTTTTTTCTTGTTGGATATGGGATTTTATGCACCTTTTTAGCACATGTGCACTTTACTTTAAACACATTACATCAATGCACTTTTCTGTGAACTTATCTTTTTTGATGATATGATTTGTATATGCCCCGTCCTGTACAATCCCAGTTCCCCGAAACCCCTGCCCCCTTTTTTTTTTTTAATTATTATTATTTTTTTTTTTTTTTACACGCCAGTTTTTAATTATTAAAGTAATAAAAGACACAGACTGTTACAATAATCCCTGGAAAATGACTATGATCAAAATTACATATACAATGGAAACAAGTACAATCATGTAACCAAATTCTTGTAACAAACATAAGCGAACAAATCTTCAAGGATTCTTGTCCAAGGATAAGGACATCGGTTATCTTAGCATGAAGGGATTCATTATATGTTGGAAGAGAGGGGGTGTAAGAATGTTTAGTCGATTATGAAACCAGTCTAAGGTAGTGTAGCGCTACCTTTTTAGTAGGAACAGCTTGGTCATTTGGGTTCTCTCTTCTGCGCCTCGACTCCAAGAACACCCTTAGCCCCTCTGACAAACCTGGGTGAATGAAGGTTACTGCAAGCAACTTACAAGAACAGGTCTAGATACCTTTACCTCGGCTGTGAATCAACACCAGGAAATAGACAGAAGACCATTTTTAGTGGTAAATGAACTCCATGTATTTTGGGTTAGCATAAATCTCCTTGACAGTGTAATCACTATGCCAAAGTAATTTAGAGTTCTGAACCACTAGACTGGGATTAACTCGTGAATCAGCAGTTAATAGCACATATAATTTACATTACCATGCAATGTGAATAATACTGTCTAGTCTAGTGTGCACTAGGGATCGACCGATTATTGGCATTATTAAGCCGATCTATCGAGGGCCGATCGGCACTTTCCCCGATATATCGAAATCGGCCACCAAGGTGACTGATATTGCCGATATTTCGGGAAAGTGCTTGTACCGGAGTGATGCCTGCAACTGGAGGCATCACCCTGGTACCGGCGTCCATAACCGACGGTCGGCTGTCTTGTAATGACAGCAGATGCGGCTGAGAAGCCGCTCGGCTGTCATTGCAAGAAGCGGAAGGGGACGCTCCCCCCCCCCCCCCTTCCGCGGCTCGCCCGAGTCTCCAGTTCCACCGGGAGACCCGAGCAACCAGCCTGCACAGCCGATGAAGACCCGATCAAAGCCGCATTCTGCTCATGACATCACTTCCGCGTACTGGCGCTAGATTAAAAAAAATGACAGCATTCAAAACAGCCAAACTTGGCGTTTTGAATGCTTTTAATGAGGTTGTAAACCTCCAGAATTTTTTTTTTTTAAATGAACACCTGAAAGACAAACAAATAATGAGCTAGTATGCATTGCATACTAGCTCATTATGAAATACCTTAGAACGAAGCCTTGCAGCGCCACCCGCTCACCTGTCTCATGGGTGACATGTTCGGCCACCCTTCTTCCGGGTTTGCGGCATCCGGCCATCTGATTGGCTGGAGCCGTAATGACGTCACTCCCGCGCATGCGTACGGGAGCTGACGGTCGCGGCATGGGGCTCTGAAGGAACGGCACGAGTGGCCGTACCTTCAGAGCGCATGCGCCAGTGATATCACTGGCTGCATTTAAGGTAAATATCTCCTAAACGGTACATGTTTAGGAGATATTTACAGTACCTATAGGTAAGTCTACGATAAGGCTTACCTATAGGTACAACTTGCAGAGGAGGGTTTACTTCCTTTCTTTAAGTGCAGAGGAGGGGTTTGGGGTCTTTTAGACCCCCTAGATCTCTCCACAAGAGTACCTGACAAAAAAAAAAAAAAAAAAAAAATGTTTTTTAAATGTACAAAAATATCGGCCAATACCGATATGCATTGATCAAAGTAGCGGCAACGAAAAACTGATATCGGTCGATCACTAGTGTGCACTCTAGGCGATTGTCTAGGATATGGTGCAATGTCTTCTGAGAAATACCTCTTCGCATAAGCAATAGGTAAAGGTCTCTGTGTAGCAGCTGTAAAGGAACCGCCTTTAGTCCTAACTCTTCAGCCAGCTAGTGTTGGGGCCTAGTTATATAATCCCATTCAAGCCTGCGGGCATCAATAAGGCTAACTGATGGTTGAATGGTCAGTTTCTAGATGGCTCAGTCTCTCTAACAGCAGATAGTAAATCCCCCACATCACCAGACCCAGTGATATTGCAGCTCACCATTTGGTCACACGCAGCAATTAGTCCACTCTCTACTCTGCCCCCAGGTAAATCTGTCTGTTGGCACACCTGGACTCAGCACTCTGGATCCAGCAGTGGGTGTGCACACTGGACAGCAATGTGCACTCCAAGGACACCCCCCACACAGCAAGAGAAAGCTGTGTCCTGTTCTGCCTGGGAAAATGTAGCTCTATCCACTCCTCCTGGCAATCTCTCTCTGTGAAATGCTCTTGATTACAGTAAAGACTTTCTTCTCTGGACTACAGTTCCCAAAGTGCAATACTGCCTGACTCTATTAAACTCTTGCTGCTCTGCCGCTCCCTCCTTTTACTAATATAGCTGTTATCCAGTTAAGCACCACAGGGTAATAGCCGAAGAGAGCAGCTGCAGCCAGTGTTTCCCTCATTCACCATTCCAAGCCAAGCACCAGCCTACAGTAGGAAGAAAAGGAGATCCTAGAAACCAAAAAAAAAAGGAGAGGAGGGGGGGGGGGTGGGGTGGATGTTTGGTTGGAGAGTAGTACCTGTGAGTAGATCCAAGGCTTACTATGTACTAACATTTTAAAAGGTCTCATTTACACCTGCTTCAACTTCAACACACATTAAAGCACATACCGCTTCAACATGTTTGTTTGATGCTTCATGATGTATCAATGATGCTTTTTTGAAGCTTTAATAAGGATTGGCAAATGCCCTGTGTGTGCGATCATTTTCTATTTGTTTTAAAGGGACCCAGTAAAATCCCAGTCAGTAGATCCCCAGCTCATTGGTAGTCTTGTTCAGCAGATCCCCTGATTAATAGTACTTCCAGCTCTGCTGATGCCCCACTCAGTAGTATCCCCTAGCTCTGTTAATCCCCTGCTCAGTAATAACTCTCATCTCTGTTGACCCCCCCCCCCCACACTCAGTAGTAACCCCCCCAGCTCTGCTGATCCTCTGGTTCATTGATCCTCATCTCTATCTCTGGTCCCCGCTCACCTCCCGCTATATTGCTCCCACGCTACACAGTACATGTTACATTGCTAGTTTCTCCTGCTCTGCTCCCCCCAGCTCTGCTAATCCTCTGCAGCTCAGTCCTCTCTCTCTCTGGTCCCGCTCACCTTCTGCTATTGTGTTCCCATGTTGCACACCATGTGTGCAATCTGCTAGTTGCATTGCTCTGGTGAAGACCCCGCTCCCCTTCCTGCTGCACCACACTGCACACCTGATGTGTGACGTCTGCACCAGAAACTCCCAGAATATATACACATAAAATGGAAGTGACTGCTGGTGACGTCTTTTTGAGAGTGTTTTGGCTTTGCATTTTATCTAACAGGGTTACTTTGCGGTATAATCAAGGAAGCTCAGACTTCTGCAGTTTATAAATGTGCTTTTACTTTACAAAAAATGCTGTACATGCAAAACGATTACAATATTAGGAATACAATACAAGACTGAAAGATAAACCATGCCTAGCAAATAAACAGAAAACTGTAGTCCAGGCATGTTCAAAGTCCGGCCTGCGGGCCATTTGCGGCCCCCAGGCCGCTTTTAATATGGCCCCACAGATAATTTGGAAAAATCTATTGTTGTGGCCCCTGTGAATCCCAGAGCGCTGCTCAGGACCACTGGGATCTCTGGATCTTTCAACACCCATGTTACTTGTGAATACACGAAATGTTAACATCCATCGCCCATCCCCACCAGCTTTATATCCCTTGCTCAATATGGCCTCAGACTTAAGGCCTGTACACACAATACGAAAATTGGAAGTAAAATTTCATCCGACTAACAATCTGCCGATTTTCAGATTGTAAGTATAGTGCTTTCAACAGCCGATCACGAATTTTCGGACGACAAAATCTGGATGTGCAGGCTATAAAATTTTTATCGTACGTCAACACAACGTCCGATTTTCCTTTTAATTAGTACAGTTATCGTCCGAAAAAAAATCATCATCATAGCAAGACTAGGCATGCTCAGAAACGAAAGAACACATCCAAAACAATTCAACACATGACATTACTTCTGAAGTTGAATTCTGTCGTACGGGAATTTTCGTATGAAAGTAACCTCTTCACTTTCGATATGAGACATACATGCAACAAAAATCAGACGCAAGATCGTTCGATAATCTGATCGTGTGTACGAGGCTTTAGCCTGATAAGGGAGCACTAAAAAACGCTAGCGGCGCTAGCAGGGAAGGGAACCGGAAGACCGGTGCCGGCATCGGTCGAGCACACAACGGGAGGATGGCTGGAGGAAGGCGGGGGATCGCAGGGGAAGATTAACTTTATTGTGGGGGTAATCCTGAGTGTGGATTTTGGTACTCTATATCAGGGTCTCTCAACCAGTGTGCCGCGGCACACAGGTGTGCCGTGAAGAGACCCCAGGTGTGCCGTGGCAAAATGACCAAAATTTGCATCAATCCTATTAAAAAAATGTTTTCCTTGCAGCAATTTTATAAGAGAAACAGTTTTACATTTGATTATGGCAGAAGGGACGGCTAAACTCCCTTCCCACTGCCACATGCGATCGGGAAGCTGCGCGGGCCTCCCGAACGTGTCGTGCCAACCGATGACGTCATCGGTTGCTATGGGAGGATCGACAAGTGCTTGCTGGGAGGTGAGAGCCGCGGTCCCGGGAGCTGCTGCTGGCGCGCTTTTCGAGGTCCAGTAGAGAAGAACAGGAGGCTCTTCAGTGACTCTGGCTTTGTGAATTATGAAATAACATGAGAATTACACGGATGGACTATCTTAACTTTACCTGTTTGCTTTCAGCTTTTTTTTTTTTTAAGTAATATACTGTAAATACACATGGGTTTTAAATGCTGTATTATTGTTAATGGAAACTGCACTTTTTTTTATGTTGTATTCCAGTTGCACATCTGCTTCTGTTTGGCCACAGTGCAGGTGCAAGCGGAATACAACATAAAAAAACAAGTGCAGTTTCCATTAACAATAATACAGCATTTAAAAAAGCACATATCTTATGTATATTTATATTACATAAAAAAAAAAAAAATTGGTGATTGCTTTTTTTTTTTTTTTGCTTTTAAAAGTAATCGCCCATTATTATTATTATTATTATTATTATTATTATTATTATTATTATTTATTTTATTTTTTTTTAATGTAATCTAAGATATTTGGGTTTCAAATACTGTATTATTGATAATGGAAACTGCACTTCTTTTTTTATGTTGTATTCTGCTTGCACATCATACAACATAAAAAAAGAAGTGCAGTTTCCATTATCGATAATACAGTATTTAAAATCCACATATCTTATGTATATTTATATTACATAACAATTGGTGATTGCTTTTTTTTTTTTTTTTTCTTTTAAAAGTAAAAGGAGAGATTTTGGGTCTTTTTGGCTCAAGTATCCCATTGACGTAAGTAACAAATACATTTTTTCGACATTTTTGGTTGGTGTGCCTCGCGATTCTGCCAGATTGTAAAGGGTGAAAAACACTGCTCTATATTAACCCCAAGCCACACTCGGGAATACCACTAGAGAGGGTATTCTAATTTTATGATTTAGTGTTTCAAACTTTATCATACCCAGGATGTCTACTAGACACTTGTTTGGACAGATTTAAGTGAGTTATTCCTAAGAATTACAGGCCTAAAATATAAAACAACCTATTTCCATGCAAAACAATGTACTGGTTTTAGCACAAAAATTCTGACATAATCAGACCGCCAGGGAGGTTAAAGCAGAATTCAGTTTTGCAACTTTTTTTTTTTAATTGGTCCCCAGGAGCTGTTAACCATAAGGCCTCTTCTTTCAAAAAAATCCTACTTGTTAGTGCTGTTTGGTTCAAATTCGCTTTACGTTACAAAATGCCACCAGCCCTATAACCATGCACACTCATACTTTGTGAAAATACACTGTGGTTAATTGACTAAAACTGGAGAGTGGAAAATCTGGTGAAGCTGTGCGTGGTAGCCAATCAGCTTCTAACTTCCGCTTGCTCAGTTAAAGTGTAACTCCACATTTGTTATGAAAAACATTCCCCTCTGGGTGATCTATGTACATTGCAAGGATTTTAACAAACTTTGTTGCAGGTTCTTACCTTTTTGTTGTTCTGAAGAAATCACTGTTTGTTCCTCTGTGCTAAATGGTTCTAATGGGAGTGGCTTCCAAATTATCAACCAGCTGTGCAGCTGCAAAGCACTAAGAAAATCTGCTGGGTCTGCGTTCCTATTGGGAGTATCGCACCAAAAAGTTTTGTTGCAGGGGATGCCTGAAATCTGACTTGTATGTTAGGCAGATGTCTGGGAAAATTGGTGAGCTAATCACACAAACAGGAAATTATGTTTCTGGGGTGCGGTCAGTACACATTCTGTGTACAGAACAGCTCCAGGTAGCCATATTGCATTGCATTTTCAGAAAATTACAGCAGCTGCAGATTAAAAAAGGAAAGGTAATATGACTTGTGTCACAATTGTATATGATCTATTATTTTTTTTCTTTTATTTGCTATTTTTTTTTTCTCACGAAAGTGGAGTTACCCTTTTAAGCTTTGACAATAAAACACTGGAAGCTGAATCGCTTCTATGCAGAACTGCACCAGATTTTTCCCTTTCCAGTCTTAGTAAAACAACCCCATACTAGGCAGACAGACGGTGGTGCAGACCTAATCTATACAGGGTCAGGTTCCTCCTTTCCCTGGTAAGGCGCATTCTACAAGGGGCTTAGTGCCTCTTGGGCCTTCTGTCATCAGGCGTCCACCTGGTCTTCTGTACACACATTAACAAAGTTTTACAAGGTGGATGTACTAGCATCTGCGGATGCTGCTTTCGGCCACAAAGTTTTGCAGGCTGCTGTTGCAGAGGCTCTCGCCTCTTGAGGGTGTATTTTTCCTGGTAGGTGAGCTCCAGTTGTTCCTGGTTGAGCTCCTTGTTTACCTGGTTGGCTACGTTTAGCCCTTCTTGGAAATATGTTTATTGCTGTGCTTTTCCCACCCCTCATGTTGACCCTGCTTTGGGAGGTCCCAAGGGTCAGACAGTGGCGGCTGGTGCTCAAAATGTTTGGGGGGGCGCAAACAGAAAAATGTAATAGGCATTGCTTTGCGGCAAAAAACGCTGTAAATTTGCGTGACTTTGAGGTCACAAAAGTGTGAAAGGGGCCTTCAGTAATCAAGGTATAGTGTGCCCCCTTTTAATGCAGAGTGACCAGCGTGCCCCCTTTTAATGCAGAGTGACCAGCGTGCCCCCTTTTAATGCAGAGTGACCAGCGTGCCCCCTTTTAATGCAGAGTGACCAGCGTGCCCCCTTTTAATGCAGAGTGACCAGCGTGCCCCCTTTCAATGCAGAGTGACCAGCGTGCTCCCTTTCAATGCAGAGTGACCAGCGTGCTCCCTTTCAATGCAGAGTGACCAGCGTGCTCCCTTTCAATGCAGAGTGACCAGCGTGCTCCCTTTCAATGCAGAGTGACCAGCGTGCTCCCTTTCAATGCAGAGTGACCAGCGTGCTCCCTTTCAATGCAGAGTGACCAGCGTGCTCCCTTTCAATGCAGAGTGACCAGCGTGCTCCCTTTCAATGCAGAGTGACCAGCGTGCTCCCTTTCAATGCAGAGTGACCAGCGTGCTCCCTTTCAATGCAGAGTGACCAGCGTGCTCCCTTTCAATGCAGAGTGACCAGCGTGCTCCCTTTCAATGCAGAGTGACCAGCGTGCTCCCTTTCAATGCAGAGTGACCAGCGTGCTCCCTTTCAATGCAGAGTGACCAGCGTGCTCCCTTTCAATGCAGAGTGACCAGCGTGCTCCCTTTCAATGCAGAGTGACCAGCGTGCTCCCTTTCAATGCAGAGTGACCAGCGTGCCCCCTTTCAATGCAGAGTGACCAGCGTGCCCCCTTTCAATGCAGAGTGACCAGCGTGCCCCCCTTCAATGCAGAGTGACCAGCGTGCCCCCCTTCAATGCAGAGTGACCAGCGTGCCCCCCTTCAATGCAGAGTGACCAGCGTGCCCCCCTTCAATGCAGAGTGACCAGCGTGCCCCCCTTCAATGCAGAGTGACCAGTGTGCCGTGCCCCCCTTCAATGCAGAGAGATCATCGTGCCCCCTTCAATGCAGCGTGACCCCCATGCCCCCTTCAATGCAGAGACTTACCTGCAGCTGCTGCTTTTCCTCAGTTCCCCGCGTCCCCTCGAGTCCTCCTGCCTCCTCCTCGGCCAATGGCATGTGTTCGCCTTTCGGCCAATCAGGAAGTGGGTCTCGGACCCGCTTCCTGATTGGCCAGGAGGAGAATCCGTGTGACAATAGTGAATTTTCATTCGCTATTGTCACACAAAGGGTGCGCCCCGGGTCCACCCTTTTCTGAAGCCTATTCGAGTCTCTGGCTCTAATCAGGTGATTAAAAAAAAAAAAACCCCATTGAACTCCATGCGTCCGGAGCCCTGCATGTAGATTAGGGGGCTGGACGCATGGTTAGGGGGGTAGGCGCCCCTGCACCCCCAATGAAATCAAAGAAGATTTAGAGCTGTTTCCGTCAATGAACGAAAGAGAAAACTGGATTTGTCTCTTACCGTAAAATCCTTTTCCCTGATGTTCATTGACGGACACAGCACCTCTGTTGAGTTGGGTTATGTATTCTTCTGACACTGCTTGTTACAAAACTGAAGTCCTGTTGCAGGAAGTGGGAGTATACCCCTTGGGCCTGCCCTATAGGCATAGTCAATTATTTTCTGCCTATTGTCCTACTCCTAAGGAGAACAGCATAACCCAAGGGTCAAAAAACATATGGAGCTGTGTATGTCAATGAACATCCGAGGAAAAGGTTTTTATGGTAAATCAAAAATCCAGTGTGTTGTGTGTGGTGATTTTTTTTTATTGGGGATGTTATATAGCAGAAAGTAATTTTTATTTATTTATATATATATATATATATATATATATATATATATATATATATATATATATATATATATATATATATATAATATATATATAATTTAGATATTTTTTTTCCGTAATTGACACTTTTCTTTTGTTTATAGCGCAAAAAATTTAAAAAAATCGCGGAGGTGATCAAATACCACCAAAAGAAAGCTCTATTTGTGGGAAAATAAGGACATAAATTTTATTTTGGGTACAGTTTTGCACAACTTCGCAATTGTCAATTCAGTTAAACTCAGTGCCATATCGCAAAAAATGGCCTCGTCATTATGGGGGTAAAACCTTTCGGTCACTAACTGGTTAATGAATACTACTTGTAGAACAAGGCTGTGAAGCAGCACTCTGCAGAAAAAAAAACAAAAAAAAACAGTTCTCTACATTGAAATGTTTACGTGTACATTTTGGTACTCTTTAGAGCCGGTTCACACTACCGCGACCAGAAAGTCGCCTCATAAGGGGCGACTTGTTAGCGTGACTTTCAGCGCGACTTGTGACTTATGATAGACGACTTTGTATGACTTTGTATTTGGCCAATCAGAATATGATGTGTTGTGACCTAATTCCCCCCTTTTTTTTTTTTTTTTTACTCATTTCCTCTTTGCCCACCAGTGCCACTGCCCACCAGTGCCATGTATCGGTGTCCAATCACACAAAAAAAAGTTCTTAAAAATTTTAGTTTTTGATAGAGAGCCAAATATTGAGAAAAAAAAAAAAGATTTCTTTGGATTTAGTGTTCGGGGGGGGGGGGGGGGTCTAAAAAGTGTACCTGTGAAGTTTCAGCTCTGTAGCATGTCCAGAACCAGAAAAAAAAGATCATTTGTCTTAGAATTGCAGTAGCGCAGGGATGGGGCTCCGCTCCTTTCACACCTGGGCGTTTTTGTTGCAGGCATTCATTGGGCATTTTTTGGGCGTCTTTGGAGGCAGACATGACATCTGAACTTCTGTATAGGTGTGTGTGTGTGTGTGTGTATATGTATGTGTGTATGTGTGTGTGTATATATATATATATATATATATATATATATATATATATATATATATATAATGTATGTATGTATGTGTGTGTGTGTATATACACCCCTATACAGAAGTTCAGATCTTACGCCTGCCTCCAAAGACACCCAAAAAATGCCCAATAAAAGCCTGCCCGTACGTGGCACTGGTGGGCACTGGCACTGGTGGACACTGATTTGTGGCACTGATACGTGGCACTGGCGGGCAGTGGCACTGGTGGACACTAGGGATGATCGAACTCTTCCATGTCAGGGTGACTGCCAGAAAAAAAAAGATAATTTCTCTTAGAATTGCAGTAGCGCAGGGATGGGGCTCCGCTCCTTTCATACCTGGGCATTGTTGCAGGCATTTTTTGGGCATTTTTTGGGTGTCTTTGGAGGCAGGCATGACATCTGAACTTCTCTATAGGTGTGTGTGTATATATATATGTATGTATGTATGTATGTATGTGTGTGTGTGTGTGTGTGTGTATGTATGTATGTATGTATATATATGTATATATATATATATATATATATATATATATATATATATATATATATATACACATACACACACACACACACACACACACACACATACACCTATCTATCTATCTAATTTTATTTGTTTTTATGTTTTAGAGCCTTCCGTCTGAAATAGAAGTAAAATATAAGATGGCTGAGTGTTACACAATGCTTAAGCAGGATAAAGATGCTGTTGCTATATTGGATGGAATTCCTTCCCGACAAAGAACGCCAAAGGTAAATGTATTTCTTAGCAATTGATTTCCTTTTTTTTTTTTTTTTTATTCTCCCTTCTGTGTATTTATACTGCTTTTCTTCACAGATTAACATGATGTTGGCTAACTTATACAAGAAGGCTGGCCAGGAACGCTCAGCAGTGACCAGCTACAAAGAGGTGTTAAGGCAGTGCCCACTGGCACTCGATGCAATACTAGGTACTGCCTAGCCCACACTTTGCAGTGTAACAACATTTTTATGTGTGTGTGTGTTTGTTTGTTTTTTTTTTTTTTAAGGAAAGCTTTGATTAATCAGCAAACATTAGTAAAAAAAATAACAACCTGTTACCCAGTACCTTGAACCCAGCTTCCAGTGTCATCGCCTAGGTGCTGATGACATCACTAGGCCTTCTGGTGGCATCCTGTGAGACTAAGGATCCAAAATTGAATGAGTATTTACTCCTGCATCATGCAGGAGTGAATTATCCTGAAATTTAAAAAGCTTGGATTTGCTTTTCTCCTTATCTAAGCAGGTTCTTCAGTTATTCTGAGTGTCGGGAACCCCAGCATTTATAGCCACAATAACTAATTGCAAAAGCTATTTGGAGTGGTATTTGCCTTTTGGCCAGCATTTTGGTAAGTGGCTTGACATATTTTAGCAGAAGCTTGTTAAGCCACAACGTGTGTGTTTTTTTTTTTTTTTTTTCCCCCTTTCCTTTACCTCTTTAATATTGGGGCCTCCAGGGCAAAGACCAGAGGCATTCATGGTATGGTTTAATTTTAAGGACTTTTTAGGTATGGGTTTCAGAGGCCCTAAGACTTATAGAGGGGAGTTGGTCATATAGGAAATGCCAGGCAAATCAAAATTCAGGCTGAGCAGCCTGAAGCAGGTGAAAAGATTTTGGTACCTGTAAGGGAGCTTGCAGATGTCTCATCGCTGGAGGGGGAGGTTAGTATAGTTTTGCTTTAAATGTGTTAATGGTGGTGGTTTGAAGGGGGTGGGAGGACTAAGTGTGTGTGTGTGTGTGTGTGTGTAGTCCTAATGAACATGAACTATTACATATGCCTATTTCATATTTACCTAACTTTTCTTTAAAAATGTCCCTCCCCCTCCTAACATGTATGCTTAATTTTTTTTTTAAAAAGTTAGTTAGCATTGGAAGTAGGAAGGAACATGTTTTAGACTATTTTTAGGCTTAAGCTGGATACACACTATACAACTTTTGTTGTCAGATTTCCTATAGATTTACCTTTTCTATGTAGTGCAAATGCCTGCCTGATTGCATACAAATTGAAAGTGTTTAGGTTTGACCTCATATTATATGGTTTTGGTAAGTCTGAAGGAAAAAATCTAAAGAAAATCGTATAGTGTGTATGGCCCATAAGTCTGGAATTCTACTTGAATGATTACATATGAATATTTTATATTTACCAATTGTCTGCTTGCTCTAGCAGATAGTTGGTAAATCTGGGGGTCCAGCATTCTAAAGGCTTTGTTTTTTATAGTATAAAATAAGTGAAGAAAGTGATAGCGCTGCTCTAACATAAAAATAAAAATAGCAATACTCATGTGAATAAAAGTCCCAACATGTGAGGTGAAGAAAAAGCAGACAAAAATTCCACATACAAAATCAATTAGAACTCTTCTTTGATAGGTGCAATAAGTCAATGTGAATAACTAGTGCTTCACACACAAAAACAAGTGATGTGCTTCCAATCCTCAATCCAGTGCTCCAACCACCAGGTGCAGTGCAAGCTCACCTCCGTTTAACCACTTGCCGACCGCCGCAAGTACATAGACTGCGGCGGTCAGCCCCTCACAGGCAAAGTGACGTATGGGTACGTCACTAGCCTGTGAGGCTCTGGGGAGCGAGCGCGTGCCGCCGGAGGACGCTCCCGCTCGGTCACTTACCCCCCCCCCCCGCGCGTGTGCCAGGCGGACCCGATGTCCGCCGGGCACTCTCGATCGTCCGTGACAGCGGGAGAAAGGCAGGCGGCTGATGTAAACAAGCCGCCTGTCATCCTCCCCTGTGTAGAAACACTGATCATACGGTTCTACTATGTAGGACCGTTGATCACTGTTTCTACACTTCAAGCCACAGCCAATCACAGTAAGAATCACGCCCCTAGGGACACACACCACCCCTCCCTCTCAAATAAAGTTAACCCCTTCACTACCAGTGTCATTTTACAGTAACAGTGCATATGTATAGCACTGATTACTGTATTAATGTCACTGGTAACCCCAAAAGTGTCAAAAATGTCAGTCAAGGGTCCGATCTGTCCGCCGCAATGTCGCAGTCCCGCAAAAAAAATCACAGATCGCCGCCATTACTCAAAAAAAATGACAAAAATATTTCCCTTAGTTAGTAAACGCGATAACTTTTGCGCAAACCAATCAAAATACGCTTTTTTTTTTTTTACCAAACATATGTAGCATAAAACAAATCGGCCAAAAAATGTTAAATTTTGATTTTTTACATTTTTTTTTTTTGTGAATTTCATATAAAAAAAATGTGAAAAATATTGTTATTTTTGCAAAATTGACGCTCTTTTTTTGTTTATAGAGCATGATCAAAAAATCGCACAGGTGATCAAATACCACCAAAAGAAAGCTCTGTTTGTGGTTAAAAAAAGGCCGTCAAATTAGTTTTGGTACAGCGTCGCACGACCGCGCAATTGTCCGTTAAAGTCACGCAGTGCCGAATCGCAAAATACCCCCTGGTCAGGAAGGGGGTAAAATCTTCCGGGGCTTAAGTGGTTAAGACCCACACGGTGTCAACACAGCATAACAGGGGTAGCCCCTAAGAGTATTGTTCCTCAATACAGTAACTTTGTGATCCTCTGGCAACTCCAACATAAGACCCTTAAGGCTCCAGCTCAACTCATGAAAAGGAAAAAGAATCCTCCCAATAGTGCAGTATCTGGATTAAAGGAATCACACACACTCCCAACTTCATAAAATACTCACATATATTATAAAATAACTCAAGCAGTAAAAAATCTTAAAAGCTCTCACGTGATCCATCCATAAGGTCCCACCACACGGCTCCACCTCAGATTGCATATTGCTGAATAGCTGAGATAAAGGCCACATCACACTCCTAGCAGAGACCAGATAATCTGGTTGCCATAGGGCAAATTGGGTATTAGATGACCGTTACCTTGGATTTCCATTTTTGTTCTATTGGCAATAAAATAATTGCCTTCCAGTCCCTGTAAGCTGAGATTTTCATGGGAATTACAGATTGGAGACATTAGAATACCTTTTCCTTCCTGTTGCTTCCCCTACCTCTCTCACTATAGGCCTAAATATAAATAGTTGCCAAAAGAAGAACATTCATGTGCTGGCTGGTACAGATACTTGCAAGTCCAACCATCCTCTACTGCAGGGGTGTCCTAACATTTTGACCTTCCTGGACCACGTTGGAAGAAGAGGAATTGTCTTGGGCCACACACAAAAAAAAAAAACTAACAATTAGGATAGCCTATGAGCAGAAAAGGTTGGGCAGATCGCAAGTTAACAATCACTGACATAGATAATGTACTCCTATGACTAATAAGACTTATTTTTTTGTATTATCTTTTTATTATAAAAGTAAAAGAGGGCAACCTACAACTAGTTCCATATTTCACCCTGTTTTTGATTAAACAAACGCATCAATCTCTGGTTTGATGGATGTAGTAGCGATTCCTAAAGAATTCTAAAGGTGCCCATCCAATATTTTGGATCTAATTTTACCCTTCGTGTTCTTCATTCTTGGCGTGATTGTGAACAGTGGGATATTTTTTCTTTGGAAAGATAAAACTTAAAAATCGAGTCAAGAGGCATTGTCAAATTTTTCTTCAGCTACATGTGTTGGCTAAGCGTAAATCCATTTTTACAAAAAAAAAAAAATCCAAACAAATCAACATTTTTAAGTAAGATTACGATTTTATGTTGGGCCACATTCATAGCTTACTTGGGCCACAGGTTGGACACCCCTGCTCTACTAATTATAATCTGCTTAGGGCCGTTCAAAATTGGATGCCAAAACGCCTTTTTGTAATTCTAAAGCCACAGACAGTCTTTTTTTTTTTTGTTTCATGTCAAACTGTTGGCATTTTATGATACAGAATTTTGTACACTAAAGCAGACTTTTTAAACCTTTGTGTCATTTCTTGGCTTCTCAGGGCTTCATGGAAAAATGCAAAAAAAGGGTTAAAAAAAAAAGAAAAGGGGGGGGGGGTAGCCCACACAGTGTCCTTGATTTCCCCTCACTTGCCCCCACAGACGATAGGGAGGTAAAGGTCAACGAGGGGTGGGGCGCGTCTATGGTGCTCTCCTCTCCCTGGAGAGATATTGGATTTCTCCTCCCTAACTTATCAAAAATCATGCTGGAACTTTATTTTTTAATCAGAAAATACATTTTATTGTGCAGAATTTCAAAAGGTACAAACAGTCAGAGTAAGAATTCTGAAAATATGAGACCGAAAAATATCCAGATCACATCAACCAGGGAAAAAAAATAATAATTTTGTACCAGTTTTAAACAATTGAACATTAAATCAAGGTAAAAATTATACACATTAGTTATTGAACACAAGATATCGTATACATTTATTTATTTTATTTTTTGCGTGTTTTTTTTTTTTTTTTTATATCAAGAACAAACTTTATTAAAGTACATGAACAAAAACATAGCACAGAAACAGAGTCCAGAGCACACTCAACGCAATCTGTAATATTCAAATGCATAAATAACATACAGCGATAGCATAACCACCACTCAGGAAATACCACCCTAAACAACAGAAAAGGTAGATGCGTATCCATCCCAGCTGTCCTCACCGCCCCCCACCAACACACTTAGGGAGAAGCTGAACAGGAGATGGCACCCATCAGGTCCGTGCTCCCCAGTACTCACATCACCCCACGCCAAGATATTATTAAGTACCAGGTCCACCGGGGACAAGCCCGGCACAGCCAACCACAGAGCCCACAATGTCTCAAACTTACCAGGGCTGCCCCTATGTTGATAGATATACTTTTCTAAGCGAAGTGTGTCCCCCATTGCGGCAACCCATTCTTTAACCAAAGGGGCCCTCGGGGAGATCCAGTGCCGCAAAATCAACTTTCTCGCCTGAAATAGAGCCCGGCCAATGGCCTGCAAAGCCGGCACCGGGGCCTGGACACCGCTCAAGATGCCCAGCAAGCAAACTTTAGGATCCTCCAGCACCTGAACCCCGAAGGCCCCCAAAGGTGTCCTGAGCACATCCCTCCAATAAACATGAAGCTTGGGGCACCGTCAGAGGAGATGATTTTTTGCGTGTTTAATAGGGTAACCCATTGAAAAATGCAGTGTGGGGGAATGCACAAAAAAGTGCGCTCAGACACGAACGAATGAGCCCTCAGGCTGGTGTTCCCTGAGATAATGCACAATCAATTAGCACATGTTTTAATCTTGCATAACATAGGTCAAAATACATTTTTACAGCTGCTTGTTTTTACATCCAAAACTTAGATCTCTGTAAAGAATAATTTCCTCTTAGAGTTGAACAAAGCTAGCAATTAAACTCCAGTCATTGGAATAATATTGTCTGCATGAATTCCAGGCTAAAATAGAAATATATTTTGTGCCTACGTTGAAATTAGGGAGAAGCTGTGCGATTCTGAAAGACCTGAAAGGTCTTTTGCCTTATTGGATTGGAAATAAAATCACCCTGCAGAGATGTACTGTTTATTGATTGATCTGTGGGTATGCTAAAAGACACACATTTGGAAGGCAGCTAGAATGAGTCAACTACTTATGTTGTGGATTGAACATCAAACATGGGTAAATTTAGTTGTTACAAAACATCACCTGAAAGCATAAAGACCTAATTCTCACACCTAAAAGTAGCATGCATCGGAAATATTTCGCTGCCTAATACTCAGACAATAAGTTACCATTGGGGGAGGTCTTCTAATAGAAAATCACAGTGGAGACTACCGCTTTGTACACTTTGATTATAGGCAAGGAAGCCAATGATATACCAAACTTAAAAGGATTATAAAGACAGAAGGTTTTTATCTTTATACATTCTATGCATTATGATAAAAAAAAACCTTCTGCGTACAGCAGCCTCCATCAGCCCCCCCTAATATTTACCTGAGCCCATCTTTATCCAGCGATGTTGCAGGAGTGTCTCAGCTGCCCAGGACACCCCTCCTCATTGGCTGAAACAGCAGTGTGCCGCGATTGGCTCACGCTGCTGTCTTTCAATGTCAGTCAGCCAATCAGGAGATGGAGTGGGTGGGGCAGGTTGGGGCTCCGAGTCTGAACGGACACAGGGAGCTGTAACTCTGCTATGGTGCCCCCATTGAAAGCTGCTTGCTGCGGGGGCACTCAACAGGAAGGAGGGGCCAGGAGCACAGGAGAGGGACCCGAGAAAAAGAGGATCCAGGCCGCTCTGTGCAAAACCAACTGCACAGAGGAGGTAAGTATAACATGTTTGTTATTTAAAAAAAAAAAACAAAAAAATCACTTTAACATTTCTTATAGGGCTTAAAATAAATGTGTCCTAAATTAGGGCAATTCAAACTGCTCATATGATGGAAACCATGCACAAGTTAAAGTTGCTTTCAGTGAAAGCCACATCATAATGATCAGTGGTCCCAGAGATATATAGACAGCTGAAGTTTTTCTGTAGAACTTTGGTCCTACCACATCCTTCTACTCATATGCTTGTCTTCTCATGTGCTCAATATTGGGATGATTTAAAACTAGAGAGTGCAAAATCTGGTGGATGTCTGCATAAAAACCAATTGGCTTCCAGTTTTTTTTTTTTTTTTGTGTAGCACCGTCCTAGTCAGGTGCTAGGTAGTGAGTATAGTTTTGGCTCTGTCTGCCTATCAGAGGTGCAGCAGGCAAAATCTATATTGCACTCTGATTACCAGGGAGCAGGATCTGTGAGTTAGGTCTGCTCAGTATGCCCAGTGTGTGATTCATCTGGCGTAAGGGAGTGTCCCCAGCTGATCCAATGGGGAGGTACATTGGATGCTGGAGGAAACCTGGCCAATGACACACAGGCTTTTGGTACTGCCCTAGGAATTGGCACAGACAGTTGGTCTCGGTGCATTATGGGGCAGGGTATAAAAAGCCACGGGAACATGAGGTAGAGGTCTTTGGGCGGGTAGACAAGTCCCAGAAGGAGGGTGGCGGCTGCCTCCTCTTCTGCAGCAGTTGGTGATGGTCACAGGCGGTCGGCCTGGTGAGCCAGTGGAGTCCGGCTGAACCCAGAGGTCCAGGAGAGCTGACTGGAGGAGTTGGGGCACTGTGAGACTCTGGAAAAACTGTATCGTTAGTACAGAGGATCTTGCCCAGGAAGGGGACTACTCCGGGAGTATAGTCACCACTCCGGGAGTATAGTCAGTGGACCATTTTTCTCTTGGTGTCAGGAAAACTTGTCAAAAGGGGCTTATGCAGATAGCAGAGGAATGAAACCGCAGACAGAAATTACATTTAGGTGGCTGGATTGAGATAAGTACACACTATAGAAGGATAGGCTTTGTTAATTTCTGAGGTTTACAACCACTTTAATTGAACAAGCTGGAGTTAGAAGCTGATTGTTACCATGCACAGCTCCACCAGATTTTCCACTCTGAGAAAATCAACCCCTATACATTGTCCAGGATTGTGATCAGTTTACTTCAAAACTGTTCTTCTATTGCAGCTTGCTAGCCTTTACATGCAGTGGCTACATTTTTACATAGTTAGTGAGGTTGAAAAAAGACACCAGTCCATCCAGTTCAACCTATGATGTGTGTGTGTGTTTGCTGTTAACCGTACATTGTATACCCCTGTATGTTGTGGTCTTTAAGGTGCCCATCTAATCGTTTTTTGAAACTATCAATGCTCCCTGCTGATACCACTTCTTGTGGAAGAGGATTCCACATCCTTACTGCTCTTACAGTGAAGAACCCCTTACGTACTTTAATGTTAAACCGCCTTTCCTCTAGTTTTAGTGAGTGGCCACGTGTCTTATTGTATTCCCTCTCTCTGAATAGGTTTTTCCATATGCTAGGGTTGCCAGTACAGTATTTGTACATTGATATCATATCCCCCCTCAATAGTCTTTCCTCATAGCTGATGTCCTCCATTCCCCTAATTATTTTTGTTGCCCTTCTCTGGACTCTTTCCAGTTCCAGCACATCCTTCCTATAAGGAAGGCTTTTTTTTCTTTTTTACCTTGTAATTTTAAATAATTGCACTTCCTATTCTGGGGTGCATATGCTCACTTCTGTCCTGTGTTTATGGAGGAAGCCATGGTTTTCATCAGACATGTTCTCCTTCATCTCCATTACATAGGGGTGGGGAGGATTAGTAGTTGACACATAACCTTTTTTTTTTTTTTTTTGGCCTCTTAGGTTAGCACATAGGAAGTGATAAGGACAATGCATTTCTGGCAAGCTCAACAGGTATATTCTGTATTTGCTGAAAATGTTCTTAGCCTAAAACACAAAAACATATGCATCCACTCGTATCAAAGGACTGCAATATATTACATTTTTGTTCTTGGTTTTAAATAGCATTTTGTTTTGTGACTTTTCTTTTTCTGTTACAAGGATTGTTGTCTCTGTCAGTGAAAGGGGCAGAAGTAGCATCAATGACCCTGAATGTTATTCAGAGTATTCCTAACTTGGATTGGCTTTCTGCTTGGATCAAAGCTTATGCGTTTGTACACACTGGGGACAACACACGAGCAATTAATACGATCTGGTAAGCAAATTGAGTACTCCTTTTTGTCTTGTATTGCAGTCACGTTTAGAATAACAAAGTAAAGTGCTTCGTATATTGAGAATTTATTAATAATTTTGAATTTATTATTAAAAACTACAAAAAGCACCAGCAGTTCTTAAAGCAGATCTTCACTGCATCTGAGCACCATAAAACCAGAAACACTATATCATTCACTTTTAATATTCAAGCAAACTCCCCCATCCATCCATGTTTCCATGCTTTATTTTTGTGAGAAGTCACTTTGAAAAACACCCCCTAGCATTTCTGGCCGTGGCCATCTTGAATAAGGGCAAATGGTTTATGTAGCATTTACTTCCTGTCCTTAGCTCAAGTATGCATGCAGGAGAGGTTGCTTAGCTGAGAAATCCCCTCCTCTTCTCCTCCCCTCCTGAAGACTCCTGGGATGTATGACATCATTTGCCTAGGCAGGAAACCAGGAAGTGACTGAAGAAATGTAAAAAAAAAAGTATGATACGCTTTCCTATCTAATTACTAATGCTAGCAGCATGAGAAATAAAATTTATGTTGATTGGGAGAGTGAACTTCCACTTTAAGACACAGGTTTTCATTAAAATGTCTAATCACTTTTTTTTTTTTTTCTAATTTGGATAAGTGTGGAGTGGTTTGAACCCTTGTCAAGTTTAAGGTCCCTTTCACACACTCTGTCCGTTGGACGGAGTCCGTTTTTCTCAGCGGGAGGACAGCTGTGTCTCCGCGCTGTGTGCGGAGACACAGCTGTCAGTTCCCCATGCATCTCTATGGGAGAAATCGGGTGAGAACGGACCGTCAGTCCGTTCTCACCCGATCCCATCCGATCCGCTGGACGGATGGAAAATAGGGTTTCCATCCGTCCAGATTTATCGGATCGGGTGTCAGCGGACATGTCTCCGCTGACATCCGATCCCCCATAGAGATGCATGGGGGGACCGTTCAGATCCGCCAAAAAAACGGACAGGCGGATCTGAACGGTCCGCCTGTGTGAAAGGGGCCTTAATGCTTGCTGGGGCTCTGTGCACACTGGCTTAAAAATCGCTGCTACTAAAGGGGTTTTGTGTTCTGCCTGTAGAAGCAGCTCAATGTTATCTAATGTGTCCATGCACATTAGGACGATTACAGGCATATTTTGAGCTCCACTGAAAAAATAACCCTTCTGGTTTGTGTTTCTGATTAGAGCTTTCTGGTAGAAAAAAATGCAAAACTCGTCAACTCTCCTTAAAAAAAAAAAAAAAAAAAAAAAAAAAAAAAAAAACGCTTCTATGATTTTTTAATTTTTTTTCTGCCAAGGGAAATGTTTTTTTTTTTTTTTTAAGCCCATTGTGCATGAAGCCTAATGCTGGCCATAAACTTATAGATTTTTGGACAAGAGTGCTCGTAAGAACATTCGTACGAAAATTCTTTGAACATTCAAAAAATGAACAAATGTCGTTCGAAAATTGTCTTTTGCGTTTAAGTCTCCATTTTAAAATGTAATTTCTGAGCGATAACCACATACAATGCCCAAAAAATCGACGATCGAGAAGTTTTCCAGTAGAAAACGGACATCGATTTGACCCCATTAATGATTAGAAATTCAAACAAATTTTCTTAAAACTTAAATTTCCGTACAAAAATCTATAGGTGTATGGCCAGCATTAGAATTATTTCCTCTCACTGTCCTGCTAACAACTGTTTTGCCAGAAAGGAAGTGAGGAAAATCCACAAGGACACAGACAAATAAAAAGCTGCTGACAGGGGGTTCTAGCTGTCCACCAGTGTTGCTTAAAAAAAAAAAAAAAAAAAAAAAAAAGAGGAGGATTCATGGAAGAGGCAGGGGAAGAGTTGGGCATGTGAATAGATCTGTGGAGGTCATTTGGATATTCTTATGAATAGGGTAAACGAGGCAGTGGGGGATATTTTGGGGCCAACACAGTGGACTACACATAAAGGCGCTAAAATGCACCACAACATATGTGAAAATAAGAGGCTGCTTTTTTTTTTTTTTTTTTTTTTTTTTTAAATAAACGGTTGCTCAAATATTGTGGCAAAATGTTTTCAGGATTTCTGCTTTCAGAAAATGTATAATTTTGCAAGAGATTTAAAGTGATTGTAAAGTCTCGTGTTTTTCTTTTTTTTCTTTTCTTTTATTAAAATAATAAACATGTTATACTTACCTGCTCTGTGCAGTGGTTTTGCACAGGGCAGCCTGGATCATCCTCTTCCCGGTTCCCTGGCTGGAGTGCCTGGCCCCTCCCTCCAGACAAGTGCCCCCACGGTAAGCAGCTTGACACTGAGCTGTGGTTCAGCTCCACCCCCCCCTCTTTCCTCATTGGCTAGCTGAGTTTGATTAACAGCAGCGGTAGCCAGTGGCGCCTGGATGGCCTAGGCATTCGTGGATATTGCTGGATAGAGAGGGGTCTCAGGTAAGCATTAGGGGGGGCTTAGAGGGACTGCTACACACAGAAGGTTTTAAGATAAAAAACCCTTCTGCCTTTACAATCACTTTAAGTAATCTTCAGGCCTGAATTGTGCATTATTTGTGTGTGTACAAAGCAGATAGCTGGCTTAAATTTTACAAGTGTTTTTTTTTTTGTCTTCTAGTTCTTTAGAAAAGAAATCTTTACTCAGAGACAATGTGGATCTACTGGGAAGTTTGGCCGATCTCTACTTTCGAGTCGGTGATAATAAAAATGCCATTCTAAAGTTTGAGCAGGCTCAGATGCTGGATCCTTACCTAATTAAAGGTAAATTTCTCTGTTAATATATTTACATTTTTTTTTTCTTTTTTGTATATTGGCAAGAGTTGCAAATGATGAAAATTTTTATTCTGAGCCGTAAGAATCCAGGGCTTTCTGGAAATGACAGTACTGGTAAGGAGTTTCTACACTCAGGAATTGTGGCAGGACTAAAGAGAAGGAAGAGGGAAATGTAAAGGAGAGTAAGTGAGAGGGTAGAAATGGGGGGGGGGGGGGAGGACTGAGAGGAATCTGGTCCACTCCACTTTTAGAATTGGAAGTCCAGGTAGCTGCAATTGGTCAGGCATGGGCTCTGCCTGAATCGGGGGTATGGGGTGGAGGTGTGCTATAAGACACAAGAGTGAACTGAACTTAATTTGTCCAGCACTGCTTGATAGGGGTGAAGGACCATAAAAAGCACCTTTAGTTGGGGTGCATTTTCAGTATATTGGAATATTGGATCCGCTATTATGTGTAGATGGCTATAGAAGTTTTAGCATAGGTATAGTACACCCTGGTTCTGATTTTACTATTAAATTCTTGACGCCATTTTTTTTTTTTTCTGAAAAATATTTCCATTACTCTTGCATGGAAGTTCTATCTAACCGTTGCAGAAATCTGAAGGGATTTTGGTCTTTCTATACACATGCCAACTGTAGTAACAGTAATAAAAAAAAAAAATGCTATCAGCACTTTTTTAACACGTAGACATAAAAGATAAAGCTAGTAACCCTGTGTCAAGCTTATGGCTGCCTATAATCAGACAGATGTATGATCCATCCACTCTTTTTAACAAATCTAACAAGTTATGCAGAGTGCCTCTTAAAACCTAACTCCAGGTTCCTTATGACTTTAGTTTGTTTGGACCAAGCTGTTTCAAATTAAATATTTGCTTAACTAACACTCGTTCCCACTGTCAGCGCTGTATAACTGTACGTAGCATCAGCTACATACAGTATAGTATACAGAGCTGTGTTCCAGCAGCAGGATGGGTACTTTCTGTCCTGGTCCTAGAACAACATTGAGTTAGGCTGAACGCTGCTTAGCCATTCACATGAAGCTTTGTATTCCATTAGTGAATACAGGGTTTCTTCTGAATGGCTGAGCATCACAATCTCTCCACCGCAGCCAACTGGAGAAAGCCTTTTATGTTTTAATAAAAAATGTAAAGTTGCCTGTGAATGGCTGAGCAGCACTCAACTCAAACCAAATTTGTTCCAGGAGCCAGACCGAAAATCCCCAGCCTACTGCTGGAACACAGCGATGTATACTTCTGCTGCATGCTTATATTTATAGTCAGATGAAACCTGAAGTTAGGTTATAAATGTGCATTGTCAGCTCTGCTGATCTAGCAGATTTATATGAGGGGAGGAGATGCACAGTACAGTCCAACAGTGCCAGTGCTGCTTATCGTGGTAACAGTTGCAAAGTGACAGATTTTCTAACCTTCCCTATCTGACATTGGGCGACTGTCATCTCATCCCTGTGAGTAGCTTATTTAACTCTCACACACTTGATGCCTTTATGTGTTTTGAATGAAATTCCTCTGCTTTTTTCCCAGGAACTGTAGATTACTTCCCAGGAACTGTAGATTACTGTGTCAGGGTAGTGGATTTAGTTTAGACTTATCACTACTTTACAGAGCAGATGGATTTTCTTTTTTTTTGTTACAACTTTAAGGAACCTGTGTTTCTATTTACAAGTGTAAAGTCCTTGTTCTGTAAGAATGCTGACTGCACTGTCTGACATGGTGCTGCTAGAGATGGACTACTGATCTGTTTTGTAGAATAAATGTGATCTTCAATGATATTGCAGGCAAAAAAAAACATCATGTACAATTACTTAAAGCTGAATTCCTGGCTCCAGCTAACTTTATGATTGCAGATCCCTATAAGCCATGTTACGCTGCAGATAGCATATCAATCATAGTGCCTTACCTTTCTTGTAATGCTATATTTTCTGCCCCAGTGATGTCATGATACCCCCTGGAAAACTGGGCTGCTTTCTTGCCCCAGGAGGAGGAAGTGACAAGCAGCGATCTGGAGGGGGAGCAGGGCACAGAGTTTGTTCTGAGGGGTGTATCTCGGGTATTCCCTCATAGCCAGCAAGCACTTATACACGTGGCTTAGACCACTACAGTGTGCGGGAATGTAATTACGTCTCTGCACGCTGTAAAAAAACTACAGTGGTGCAGAGACCAGACCGGTGGCCAGGGGGATACACAGCATCATGGCCACTGGGCTTGCAACCCAGATATCGCAGAAAAGGAAGCTCTTACACAAAAAATGCTAAAAAATGACACAGTGGGGAAAAAAACAACAAACATTCTACAAAAAGGTATGAAAGCACCAGTAATTAAGGGTAATAAAATTTATACCTGGAGTTCTGCTTACAATAAAAAAAAAAAAAAAAAAAAAAAAAATATATATATATATATATATATATATATATATATATATATATATATATATATATATATATATATATATATATATATATATGTACACCCCTCACATTTTTGTAAATATTCTATTATAAAGTAGTGAGTGTACAGCTTGTATAACAGTGTAAATTTGCTGTCCCCTCAAAATAACTCAACACAAAGCCATTAATGTCTAAACCACTTGCAACAAAAATGAGTACACCCCTAAGTAAAAATTTCCAAATTGAGCCCAATTAGCCATTTTCCCTTCCCATTGTCATGTGACTTGTTAGTGTTACAAGATCTCAGGTGTGAATGGGGAACAGGTGTGTTAAATTTGGTGTTCTCGCTCTCACTCTCTTATACTGGTCACTGGAAGTTCAACATGGCACCTCATGGGAAAGAACTCTCTGAGGATCTGAAAAAAAAAGAATTGTTGCTCTACATAAAGATGGCCTAGGCTATAAGAAGATTGGCAAGACCCTTAAACTGAACTGCAGTACGGTGGCCAAGACCATATAGCAGTTTAACAGGACAGGTTCCACTCAGAACAGGCCTCGCCATGGTCGACCAAAGAAGTTGAGTGCACGTGCTCAGTCCTATCCAGAGGTTGTCTTTGGGAAATAGACGTATGAGTGCTGCCAGCATTGCTGTAGAGGTTAAGGGGTGTGGGGGGGGGGGTCAGCCTGTCAGTTTTCAGACCATACGCTGCACAGTGCATCAAATTGGCCTGCATGGCTGTCATCCCAGAAGGAAGCATCTTCTAAAGATGATGCACAAGAAAGCCCGCAAACAGTTTGCTGAAGACAAGCAGACTAAGGGCATGGATTACTGGAACCATGTCCTGTGGTCTGATGAGACCAAGATAAACTTATTTGTTTCAGATGGAGTCAATCGTGTGACGAAAACCAGGTGAGAGTACAAAGACAAGTGTTTCTTGCCTACAGTCAAGCATGGTGGTGGGAGTGTCATGGTCTGGGGCTGCATGAGTGCTGCCGTCACTGGGGAGCTACAGTTTGAGGGAACCATGAATTCAAACATGTACTGTGACATACTGAAGCAGAGCATGATCTCCTCCCTTTGGAGACTGGGCCTCAGGGCAGTATTTCAACATAACGACCCCAAACACACCTCCACGAGGACCACTGCCTTGCTAAAGAAGCTGAGAGTAAAGGTGATGGACTGGCCAAGAAGCATGTCTCCAGACCTAAACCCTATTGAGCATCTGTGGGGCATCCTCAAACGGAAGGTGGAGAAGCGCAAGGTCTCTAACATCCACCAGCTCCGTGATGTCGTCATGGAGGAGTGGAACGCCAGTGGCAACCTGTGAAGCTCTGGTGAACTTCATGCCCAAAAGGGTTAAGGCAGTGCTGGAAAATAATGGTGGCTACACAAAATATTGACACTTTGAGCCCAATTTGGACATTTTCACTTAGGGGTGTACTCACTTTTGTTGCCAGCGGCTTAGACATTATTGGCTGTGTGTTGATTTTCTTTGAGGGGGACAGCAAATTTACACTGTTATACAAGCTGTACACTCACTACTTTACATTGTAGCAAAGTGTCATTTCTTCAGTGTTGTCACATAAAAAGATATAATATAATATTTACAAAAGTGTGTGTGTGTGTGTGTGTATAGATAGATTTTTTTTTTTTTTACTGTTAGCAGGACTCCAGGTATTCATTTTATTACCCGTCATTACTGGTGCTTTCATACCTTTTGGTGTGTGTTTGTACATATAATTTTGTTTTGATAAAGTTCAGAGGGATTAGAAGCCCCTGTCAAAGTGGTCTCTGCTGTCAGTCCCTCCATTAGGTAGATTAAAGTGGCTCTAAAGCCTAAGCATTTTTTACCTTTTTTAATGCATTTCTTACATTAAGTTAAAACCTTTTTAGGCATCTTTATTTGCCCCCCCCCCCCCTTATACTTACCCGAATAGCAGTGAAGGTATAGATCCCGTGTCTCTGCAAAGCACGGACTAGGATTTATGTCTTCCCCTAATAAAAGCACCTCCCACACTACACTAAAACACTGGCTAGGAACACAGTTAACCCTTTGATTGCCCCGATGTTTAACCTCTTCCCAGCCAGTGATTTATACAGTGACCGTGCATATTTTTAGCACTGATCACTGTATTAGTGCCAGCTTCCGACTGTCCGCCGCAATATCGCAGTCCCACAATAAGTCACTGATCGCCACTATTACTGGTAAAAAAATAAATAAAAACTTCCCACAGTTTGTAGACGTTATAACTTTTGCACAAACTAATCAATATAAGCTGCTTGGGATTTTTTTTTTTTTACCAAAAATATGTAGCAGAATACATATTTTTTTTTTTTTTAAGAAATGTGATTTGATTTTTTATTTATTTTTATTGGATGTGTTTTATAGCAGATATATATATACTGTATACGGTATATAAATAAATCATTTTCAAAATTTATGGGGTCTATTTGTTTATAGCTATAAATATGTTAAAACTCTGCGCTTATGGTCTATTTGGATATAAATCGATAATATGATAATATAGGTGTGTGTATATATATATATATATATATATATATATATATATATATATATATATATATATATATATATATATATATATATATAATAAGAATATTAGGCTGCAGCCTCCCTAGACTATAGTCAAAAGACTATATGGAAAATCAAGAAAAATGTAGGGGAATGGCGCTGCCTATTGATGAAGAAATATTGTAGGATACTACTAAAGTGCTGTGGTGCTAAACAAATATAATGCACTGTAGGAAAAGGAAAGGGGGATGGTACTACCTATTGGCAAGGAAGTGGTATAAAGTGCTAAAGTGAATGTGATACACTGTACCAGTGTAGGAGATATAGAAGGTGGATATATAGAAGGTGGCTTGTGCCCGTGTGTTGGTGACGGTAAATAAAATAGGTTGTAAAACGATATCACACTATGTGCCCGCAGAGGATACCAGGAGCCCCACATTGGATTACCACTTATACCCGCTCTATACCCCCGTGTGGGGTGGGTATCTCTGGTGAGTGTGTTATTCACTAGAGGGGTCACCGAGCACCTCCCTGCCCACCACGGGTCATTAATCGTACATTTACATATGAAGATTGTCACCTGCTGTTAATTAACTGACTTTTCCAATCACCTTATATTTGTATACCTACACTGTCACTTCACCTGAATATTATAGACTATATGGTCCTACCTTGGACACTTTGGTCACTATTTTACCTATTTTATTCACCGTCACCAACACACGGGCACAAGCCACCTTCTATATATCCAGCACTGTAATTTAATGAATGCCTTATATTGTCTAATTCATATTTTCTGATTTTATTCAGTTATCGTGTGATTTTTTTGTTTTTGAATATCAAATTTTGTGGTCACTAATGTACTTAACACTGTGAGTCATAGGCTCTTTTATTTTACCGTGTACACTTATTTATTTATATATTGTATATTTTCCACCACTCACACTACCTAAGGGTACATTTGCACACGTCACTTTATTTATACACATTGGATTTTGTGACACTACATGTTACACTGATTTTCTTGTTTACATTATACATCTGTACCCATAGTGTTTTCTCCTACACTGGTACAGTGTATCACATTCACTTTAGCACTTTATACCACTTCCTTGCCAATAGGTAGTACCATCCCCCTTTCCTTTTCCTACAGTGCATTATATTTGTTTAGCACCACAGTGCTAAACAGATAGTATCCTACAATATTTCTTCATCAATAGGCAGCGCCATTCCCCTACCTTTTTTCTTTATTTGTTTATAGCGCAAAAATGAAAAACCTCAGTCAATCAAATACCAACAAAAGAAGGCTCTATTTGTGGTAAAAAAATGTCAATTTTATTTGGGTACAGTGTTGCATGACTGCGCAGTTGTTTATGTTAAAGTAGCGCTGTGCAATATCGCAAAAATGGCCTGGTCAGGAAGGGGGGTAAAACTTCCGGGGGTCAAGTAGTTAACTAGGGAAGCTTGCTCTGTGTGGGGGAAAGATGATCAGCTTGTCCGTGGACAGAATGTTGGAGATTTCCTGTTATCTGCTGTACTGGGAAAGTGCCATGCTTTGTGGCGTTTCCAGGGAGCTGTTGTCTTGGCATAGTTTCACTTTGAATTGTTGGCCTCTACAGGCGGATGCTAGTTCTGGGAAAATGATCTTCCGTCTATTTGTTTTGGTGTAGTCTCTAGTAAAGCTCCTTATTCTGCTCGGCACCTAAAATGTGACTTCAATGGGAAATCAGGATTAAGTTTTTTTGTTCTCCAAACTTGCTGTCTCATAAAGTTTTGTTATACGGTATTCCTTATTCATTTTTATTGATGTTTTTATTAACATCGTCCAGGGAAGTGGTCATTTACCACCCCCTACCCCTGGGCCAGTAGAAATCTGATGGCCTGAATAAAGATATTACATCTCCTTTTGGAGCATCTATTCAAACCTTTATTATCCATCAAATGTACTTGACTGTACGAAGAATGAATTAACTCCCTCACTCCTTATCTGATCAATGTCACCTGCCAAAAGCATCCTTTTACTTGATTTGGGCTTGACCTGTGGTGAATACATTGGGGTATATATGTCAGATAGAAAAAGCGTCGTGCAACACAATAATGAATCAAATAACAACGCATGTAAGGATTCAAGCGTTAAAGTGCAAAACAATTTGACAAATCTAAAACTACGGTATGTAGAAAAAGAAACTGCTAGTATTCTTAACCATTTCCCTCCCATAAGAGGTCCTTTTGACATCCTGGACTTGAAGTGGAGATAACTGGATGATGCTTGCAGCTACAGGCATCATCCAGATATCTTTCTTTTCAGTCGGCGATTTTCCTCTAATGTGTATATGTGTAAAGAGAGCTCTCACTATTAATTGTGGTTGAAAATACTATTATCAATACACATGAATCAATTAAAAAAAAAAACAGTTATTAAACTCATATCCTCAAAAAAATCAAATTACCAAAAAAAATCCATCATAAATGGTGATCTTCCTAGTCAATTATAAAAAGTTCCATCATGGGACCGTGGGACTATTTCACCTGTACGAATGCTTATCTGTGAGAGCTCCCCGGCCCTGGCTAGGGTGACGGGGGCCTGGGGTCCCGGGTCTCGCCCACGCTCTCTGCTACTTTCACACCCCCTTCCTTCCATCCATCCATCCTTTCTTTTTTTCTTTCTTTTTTCTTTCTTTTCTTTTTTTCTTTCTTTTTTCTTTCTTTTCTTTTTTTTCTTTCTTTTTTCTTTCTTTTCTTTTTTTCTTTCTTTTTTCTTTCTTTTCTTTTCTTTTTTTTCTTTTCTTTTTTTTCTTTTCTTTTTTTCTTTTCTTTTTTTTCTTTCTTTTCTTTTCTTTTTTTTCTTTCTTTTTTCTTTTCTTTTCTTTTTTTCTTTCTTTCTTTCTTTCTTTCTTTTCTTTTTTTCTTTCTTTTCTTTTTTTCTTTCTTTTTTTTTCTTTTCTTTCTTTCTTTTTTTCTTTCTTTTCTTTCTTTTCTTTTTTTTTTTCTTTTTTTTCTTTCTTTTTTTCTTTTCTTTTTTTCTTTCTTTTCTTTTTTTTCTTTCTTTCTTGTCTCTCCTTCCCCCATATATGTCTTCCCATCTGTGGAAAGCTGCGCTTTCCCCGATACTGGGGCCTCCTCTATCTCTCCCCCCTACTGCTCTAGTTCATTCCTTGATTGACTCCATGGTTTGGAGTTTTGCTCCCTGTTCGTGTTCTGAATAGAAGCCCGTCCGTCTGTACTACCCTGGTACCTGACACCCATACATATAATATAATTAGGGTTGTTTTCTTGTTACTCAGACTGTTTGTTTATCCTTATGATATTGGGTATATCTGTTATTACACACTCCAATGAAGGTACTGCGCCAACCTTCCTGTTTTGATCGGCTGCACTCATTTTACTGCTACTGTAACTTTCTGTGGAGCGCTGATTTTGACGCCATTGTGAGTTTGCACGGTTTCATTTTTACCTCATGTGCCCTTAATTCTGTTAGTATCACAACCTTTTGCTAAATAAAGAAATTAAAAAAAAAAAAAAAAAAAAAAAAAAAAAAAAGTTCCATCATAACTAAAGTGCTGTAGTGCCAAGTGCTGTAAACATAAATTGGTGGAATCCGTGCTCTCCTCCTGTGTGCCCACTCACTCTTCAGCTGCCATAGACTCCCATTACAGAAGTTTTTTTGCGCTTTGTGGATCGACTCAGATGCTGGACTTTGTAATCCTCCAACTTGGCTCCTTATTTGCAGGTGAAGGTTTACTCATGTATAGTATTAATGGTAAAGAAAAGGAAGAGTATATAGCTTAATTATGTTTATTTAGGCATAGAATAAAACAAGGTTTTTTACTCATAATATAAAATAATACAGGCATAAAAACCGGAAGCGCGCTGCAACTTGCGTGTCACCAGCCGGATCTGACATCACCACAAATACAGCACTTTAGTTGTGATGGAACTTTAATATTTTACTAAGAAGATCACCATTAATGATAGATTTGTTTTGTTTTGTTTTTTACATTTGATTTATTGGACATATGTGTTTAACCTGTTTATAAAATTGATTCATGTGTATTGATAATGGTATTTTCAACCACAATTATTGGTGAGAGCGTTCTTTACACATATATATACACATGATTTGAAAGCACTACACCTTTCAAAGGAGCAGTAACCTCACAAGAATATTTTTTTTGATTTCATCTTTTATTTTTTACTCCTTTTTTGCTCCGTATCCATTTGTATAGAACACATCCGTTAGTGTGTGTCTTTGTGTGTGTGTGTGTGTGTGTGTGTGTGTGTGTGTGTGTAATATATAATATAATCTCACAAAAGTGAGTACACCCCTCACATTTTTGTAAATATTTTATTACGGTATATCTTTTCATGTGACAACATTGAAGAAATGACACTTTGCTACAATGTAAAGTAGTGAGTATACAGCTTGTATAACAGTGTAAATTTGCTGCACCCCCCCCCCCCCAAAAAAAAATAACTCAACACACAGCCAATAATGTCTAAACCACTGGCAACAAAAGTGAGTACACCCCTAAGTGAAAAAGGCCAAATTGGGCCCAAAGTTTCAATATTTTGTATGGCCACCATTATTTTCCAGCACTGCCTTAACCCTCTTGGGCATGGAGTTCACCAGAGCTTCACAGGTTGCCACTGGAGTCCTCTTCCACTCCTCCATGACGACATCACAAAGCTGGTGGATGTTAGAGACCTTGCGCTCCTCCACTTTCCATTTAAGGATGCCCCACAGATGCTCAATAGAGTTTAGGTCTGGAGATATGCTTGGCCAGTCCATCACCTTTAACCTCAGCTTCTTTAGCAAGGCAGTGGTCGTCTTGGAGGTGTGTTTGGGGTCGTTATACAAGCTGTACACTCAGTACTTTTCATTGTAGCAAAGTGTCATTTCTTCAGTGTTGTCACATGAAAAGATATAATAAAATATTTACAAAAATGTGAGGTGTGTACTCACTTCTGTGAGATACTGTGTGTATATGTGTGTGTTTGTGTATATAATATATATATATATATATATATATATATATATATATATATATATATATATATATATATATATATATATAAAATAAGTGCCTTAGGGCTACGATGGTGACGTCACCACGCAATTGCTCTCTAATTGGTCGGTTCTGTTGTTAGAGCCTGGAGCTTAGAGGGAAGCCCGCAGGTACGCCACAGACTTCAGATGCTCGTTTATACTTCCTTTATGATGGTATGCATTATTGGATATTTGGGTTTTGTAAGTGCAATCATTGATTTTATTTATAAAGTGTTTTTGGGATACTACACTTTGTTAGCGCTTTTTGTTTTGGAGAATGGATTGAGTCCTCTGAGTTATTCAAGGCTACATGGTTTGAGGGAGACCTACTTCCCTGTGCCTTATTGGACCACCTATAGTTTAGTGGTCAATATATTCTGGTAAGCAGATTTTGATACTCCCTTTTGGTGTGAAATAGGAACGTCTTGGTCACCCCTTATTTACAATATCCCTCACTTTTCCCATCGGTCGCATTTTTATTCTTCACATGGATCAATGATTTAAGACTTTGTGTTTTATCTCCCCCCATGGACTTTGTCTTTCCCCTGTATTTGATTTATATGTTTTTCTTCATGTACTTATAATGATTGTATTCATTGTATCCATTTCTCATTTTAGCGCTGCACTTTTATTTTCTATATATGATTTGGAGTATGTATCCTTAATCTGAGTGCTGGCAGCTTTTTTATACTCTAGCACTGTGTTTTTTTCTGTTTTCGAATTCTCCCCTCCACCCATCGGTGCCTCTCCTGGCTCTCCAGTGTGATTGGAGAGCCCAGGATCTGATCCGTCTGCGGTGCGGGATTACCAAGAGCTGGCTGAAGACTGGATGGTCCCCAGCCATCTCTATGATCCTGGGTGGCTGGAAGCGACATCATGATATAAACACTGCCATTTTCTTTTCCTGGAGAACAAGAGCTCAATGGAGTTTTTTTTTTTTTTTTTTTTCTATCTCATGCTTTTCAGGGTAGAGGAGATATCTGGGGTCTTATAAAGGATCTGACGTGCTTTATTTCTATCAGGGATAAGGGATGTTTACATTTCTCGTAATAGAAATAAAAAAGAAAAATGACACAGACAGTGCAAAAATTAAAATATTTTTTTTTATAGTGCCTCCTCATGCTCGCACCCAGAAGCAAACACATACGTTGTGCCCACATATGTAAAAAACTGCGTTCGCACCACACGTGCGTTTTCGCCGCAAACGTTTATAGCAAGAGCAATAATTCTCTTCTCCTCTGTTACTCTAAACTGGTAACTTGTAAAAAATGTTAAACGGTCGTCTATGGAGATTTTTTAAGTAATTTGGTGCCATTCCATGAGCGTGCGCAATTTTAAAGCATGAAATGTTGGGCATCTATTTACTCGGCGTAACATCTTTTATAGTTTACCAAAAATTTTTGATTATATATTGTTTTTTGCATTAAAATTAAAGTGTATTTTTTTCCCAAAGAAATTGCATTTGAAAAATCGCTGTGCAAATACTGTGTGACACAAAAATTACAACACCTGCCTTTTTATTCTCTAGGGTCTCTACTAAAAAAAAAAAAAAAAAAAAAACACACACACACACACACACACACACACACACACCAACCAATACTTTTGACAATATAGTGTATTTGGTTGAAAATAAGTCAGATGTGCATTCCCCTTTTAAGGTGTTCACTCCAAGGCACCACTGGTCTTCCACGGTCCTCAATGTTTCTTGGATAATTCTCCAACTCCACACCAACCTCCTGGACTCCACTCAAAAAAAAAAGAAAGGCTTGGATTGTGTAATACTGTAAAAAACAGTATAAAAACTTTATTAAAAAACAAAAGAATATATTGCACTCAGTATTGCGCCACGTTAAACGTTTTGCAGGTATCAGTGCTGTGTCCTTTTAAAGGCTCAGACTCCCAGCTCACACACACCAGCATGGAAACAGCCTTACTTTTTGGTCCTAAAGGCGTAACTAGGCCCCAGGGACTGCATCATTGGACATTTTTTTCTTTTGTTTAATTGTAACTTATATGTCCTTTTACTCATCTTGTGGTTTTGATATTTACTATATACACTGTATTGTCAAAAGTATAGGGGCACCTTTCTTTTCATGCGCATGAACTTTAATGGCATCTTAGTCTTAGTCCGTAGGGTTCAATATTTAGTTGGCCCACCCTTTGCAGCTATAACAGCTTCAACTCTTCTAGGATGGCTGTCCACAAGGTTTAGGAGTGTGTCTATGGGAATGTTTGACCATTCTTCTAGAAGAACATTTGTAACGTCAGTCACTGATGTTGAACGAGAAGGCCTGGCTCTCAATCTCTGCTCGAATTCATCCCAAAGGTGGTCTATCAGGTTGGGGTCAGAACTCTGTGCAGGCCAGTCAAGTTCCTCCACCCTAAACTCGCTCATCCATGTCTTTATGGACCTTGCTTTGTGCACTGGTCCAAATTATTTGGTGGAGGGAGATTAGGATGTAGGGTTGTTTTTCAGGGTTTGGGCTTGGCCCCTTAGTTCCAGTGAAGGGAACTCTTCAGGCGTCGGCATACCAAGACATTTTGGACAATTTCTTGATCCCAACTTTGTGGGAACAGTTTGGGGGTGGTCCTTTCCTGTTCCAACGTGACTGCACACCAGTGCACAAAGCAAGGTCCATAAAGACGTGGAGGAACTTGACTGGCCTTCAGAGTCCTGAACTCAACCCGATAGAATATCCTTGGTATGAAATAGAGCGGAGACTGCGAGCCAGGCCTTCTCGTCCAAAATCAGTACCTGACCTCACAAATGCTTTTCTGGAAGAATGGTCAAACATTCCCATAGACACACTCCTAAACCTTGTGGACAGCCTTCCCAGAACAGTTGAAGCTTTTATACCTGCAAAGGGTGGGCCAACTCAATATTGAACCCTGCAGGCGAAGACTGGGATGCCATTAAAGTTCATGTGCATGTAAAGGCCAGCGTCCCAATACTTTTGACAATATAGTGTAGATCAAAACCATAAGGTGAGAGCGGAGGGTGCATGGTGGTGGGACGGACCCTCTGCACTTTCTTCATTATAAAGTATGTTTGAAGACTGCACAAAGCACAGCATCTAGTTATTCACATGTTTAATGGACTGCATCATTGGACATTTTTTCCTTTTGTTTATTAGTAACTTGTATGTCATTTCACTCAACTTATGGTTTGGAGGTTTATATATGTTGTGTCTATGGGAATGTTTGACTATTCTTCCAAAAGCGCATTTGTGAGGTCAGGCACTGATGTTGGAGAGAAGGCCTGGCTCGCAGTCTCTGCTATAATTCATCTCAAAGGTGTTTCTATCAGTTTGGGGTCAGGACTCTGTGCAGGCCTGTCAAATTCCTCCACCCCAAACTCGCTCATTCATGGCTTTATGGTCCTGGCTTTGTGCACTGGTCCAAGTCATTTGGAGGAGGGGAGATTATGGTGTGGTGTTGTCGGTCACCACAGGGACACACAGGAAACAATTGTTTGCTATGTGTCCCATTTGCACGCAGCCTAGAGTTATGGTAAAATGTGCACAACACTGCCCCCTAGCTAGCCGTTAACACAGGTTTGCCGGATTGCTGAATTCAGAGATCCAGCTGTTCTGAAATTACTGTGTCAGCAGTGTGAGTTGGTGCTAAAAAAACAATGCATCCACCACATCTCATGATTGGTATGCTGCAATAAATTATATTTTTGCATTTGGGTTTTAAACCGCTTTTTTAAAGAAACTGGTTTATGCGCCTAGGGGCTGCCTCGCTATAAGTTTTAGAGTCTTTCCAATTTAACTGCGCATGGGTTGGGGAGTTCCCCCAGCCTCTTGCTTGCCTTGTTCCCTTGGCACACTTGTTGGGGCTAAGGCTGCTGCCTCGGTATTGTCCTCACATTTTCTTAGCTCCCAGTTTGGGTGTCAGCAGGCGATGTTGGGGTTTTTGATTAAGCTCTAACAAAATAGTTTTGAGTTTAATTTTAGCTGAATGTGTGCGTTTTGTATGTTTAGAGGTGTTTGTTCAGCTATGCTAATGTGCTAATTTCGTTCCTATAGTTTAGTAGATTGGTTGTTCTCCTGCGTACATCTACCTCTGCATTCACTAGTCATTTGTATTGTGTAAGATACTTTCCATTCAGACCTTAAAGCCCATCTCTGGGGGAGAACAAAGAATGCTCTGTTGCACTGGGGCTGCCCCCTGCACCGCATGAGTTAAATGTTCTTATAGGTCTATGGGACATAAAAAGCCTTTTTACTTATTCGATCCTGGCGGCTTGCACTCTCCTCTGCTTCTCTGTTCCAACAATAGGTTGTTCCTGGGTGTCCCCATGTCCCGTGCAGTGCTATGGGCTTTCCATTGGTCTTTATCACATTAGAGGGCATTCCTCTGATGGAGGAAAAGGCCCAAGGGACCCGTCTTACAAACTGGAGGAGCTTGCAGTGGCAGAGTATTAAGTATGTAAAAGTGCTTTTTGTGGTCCTCTAGACCAGGGGTCTCTAAACTTTTGAAACCAAGGTCATGTTTACTGCCCTTTAGACTTTAAGGGGGTTGGACTGTGGCCAGTGGGAGTAGAAAATGCCCCAGCATTAGTGGGTGGTCAGTGGAAGTAAAAAAAAAAGAAAATTGCATCATTTGTGTCAGTGGGAGGAATAGTGCCCCCATGATTGGTATAAGTGGAGGAATAGTGTCCCATGATTGGTATCAGTGGGAGGAATCGTGCCCCCATGATTGGTATCAGTGGGAGGAATAGTGTCCCATCATTGGTATCAGTGGGAGGAATAGTGTGCCATCATTGGTATCAGTGGGAGGAATCGTGTCCCATAATTATTGTCAGTGGGAGGAGTCGTGACCCATCGTTGGTCAGTTTGAGGAATCGTGTCCCATGATTGGTATCAGTGCCCCATCATTGGTATCAGTTGGTATTACTTAAAATCTGGCCTGTTAGTGGGCCCTGAGGACCGGAGTTCAGGACCACTGGTTTAGACCACCCAGAGAGAGGTACTACTCCACCTGCAGGATTCCATTGGTGTTCCAATCATTTGTTGGATGCCTATATACACCTTGGTTCTGGTAAGCGTTTCGTGTGCTTGTAGCATGCGGCACGCACTAACCGTGGATGAAGTCACATTAATTGGTGGTGGATTTTTTTCCTGCACTCGGCACCCTACATTGGACTCTGCTGTTCTTTTTGGACATTATATATTTATTTAGTTTATTTAACACAGATTTTTGTTTGCCTTATGGAACATTCATCATTGATTGTTTAATGTTCACACGGTATTGGATGATTTTTATCACAGTTTATTGATATTGCTTTTTATGAGTTTAATTTATCATCAACACATCAATTTAGCGCGGCTCTTCCTTTGTATTTACTTTTTGGCGTTTCCCACTACAGATGCAGCTTTATTACACATTTTTATTTATTCCTGTGCATAGCGCCGTTATTTTTTTATAGTATTACACTATTGTGAGCTCTTTCTTCCCCATATGGTTCCATTATTCTGCTGAGCTACACGCTGGAAGTACACCATATTCCACATCAGCCTTTAAAGGATATCCCCCGGCTTCCTTACTGGACTATGCCTGAATGACCCTTACACAATACTGTCTAGGGGTCCAA